>NC_141876.1:529131669-529434700 GCF_056163025.1 Triticum urartu
AATATGACATGCTAAAAGAGTTACATTGGACAAGGAAGACAACATAATGGGTTATGTTTTCTTACATCTGAGATAAATTATATTGTCATGGATCATCCAACATGGTTGAGCTTGCCTTTCTCCCTCGTGCTAGCCAAATTCATTGCACCAAGTAGAGATACTACTTGTGCTTCCAAACACCCTTAAACCAGTCTTGCCATAAGAGTCCCCCATATCTACCTATGGATTGAGTAAGATCCATCAAGTAAGTTGTCATCGGTGCAAGCAATAAAAATTGATCTCTAAATATGTATGATTGATTGGTGTGGAGGAAATAAGCTTTATACGATCGTGTGATATGGAAGTAATAAAAGTGACAGACTGCATAATAAAGGTCCATATCACAAGTGGCAATATAAAGTGACGTTCTTTCGCATTAAGATTTTGTGCATCCAACCATAAAAGCGCATGACAACCTCTGCTTCCCTCTGCGAAGGGCCTATTTTTTACTTTTATCCCCTACCTTGCATAAGAGTCATGGTGATCTTCACCCTTCCTTTTTACATTTTATCCTTTGGCAAGCACAGTATGTTGGAAAGATCCTGGTATATATGGATAATTGGATGTGAGTTTTCATGAACTATTACTGTTGACATTACCCTTGAGGTAAAACGTTGGGAGGCAAAACTATAAGCCCCTATCTTTCTCTGTGTCCAATTAAAACTCCATACCCATAAGTATTGCGGGAGTGTCAGCAATTGTGAAAGACTATATGATAGTTGAGTATGTGGACTTGCTGAAAAGCTCTTATACATTGACTCTTTCCTATGTTATGATAAATTGCAATTGCTTCAATGACTGAGATTATAGTTTGTTAGTTTTCAATGAAGTTTACGATTCATACTTGATATTGTGATTGAATTATTACCCTAGCACTAGAGATTATATGACAAGAATTATATAAGTTGCTGTTCTAAGAATGATCATGATGCCCTCATGTCCGTATTTTATTTTTATCGACACCTCTATCTCTAAACATGTGGACATATTTTTTGATTTCGGCTTTTCGCTTGAGGACAAGCGAGGTCTAAGCTTGGGGGAGTTGATACGTCCATTTTGCATCATGCTTTTATATCAATATTTATTGCATTATGGGCTGTTATTACACATTATGTCACAATACTTATGCCTATTCTCTCTTATTTTACAAGGTTTACATAAGAGGGAGAATGCCGGCAGCTGGGATTCTGGGCTAGAAAAGGAGCAAATATTAGAGACCTATTCTACACAGCTCCAAAAGTCCTGAAACTCCACGGAAGACGTTTTCCAAATATATAAAAAATACTGAGAGCAAGAACTTCACCAGGGGGGCCACACCCTGCCCACGAGGGTGGGGGCGCGCCCTACCCCCTCGGCGCGCCCCTACCTCGTCGGCCCCCTGGTGGCCCTCCGGTGACCATCTTCTGCTATATGAAGTCTTTCGATGGGAAAAAATCATAAGCCATCTTCTCAGACAAAACTCCGCCGCCATGAGGCAGAACCAATCTAGGGCTCTGGCAGAGCTGTTCTGCCTGGGAAATCATCGCCATTGTCATCACCAATGCTCCTCTCATTGGGAGAGGGCAATCTCCATCAACATCTTCATCAGAACCATCTCATCTCAAAACCCTAGTTCATCTCTTGTATCTAATTCTTGTCTCCAAGTCCGGGATTGGTGCTAGTAGGTTGCTAGTAGTGTTAATTACTCCTTATAGTTGATGCTAGTTGGTTCAATTGGTGGAAGATCATATGTTCAGATCCTATATGCATATTAATACCCCTCTGATTATGAACATGTTTATGCTTTGTGAGTAGTTACTTTTGTTCCTGAGGACATGGGAGAAGTCTTGCTATTAGTAGTCATGTGAATTTGGTATTCGTTCGATATTTTGATGAGATGTATGTTGTCTCTCCTCTAGTGGTGTTATGTGAACGTTGACTACATGACACTTCACCATTATTTGGGCCTATAGGAAGGCATTGGGAAGTAATAAGTAGATGATGGGTTGCTAGAGTGACAGAAGCTTAAACCCTAGTTTATGCGTTGCTTCGTAAGGGGCTGATTTGGATCCATATGTTTCATGCTATGGTTAGGTCTACCTTAATACTTTTGTTGTAGTTGCGGATGCTTGCAACAGAGGTTAATCATAAGTGGGATGCTTGTCCAAGTAAGGGCAGTACCCAAGCACCGGTCCACCCACATACGAAATTATCAAAGTATCGAAAGTGAATCATATGAACATGATGAAAACTAGCTTGACGATATTCCCATGTGTCCTCGGGAGCGTTTTACATCATATAAGAGTTTGTCCAGGCTTGTCCTTTGCTACAAAAAGGATTGGGCCACCTTGTTGCACCTTATTTACTTTTGTTACTTGTTGCTCGTTACAAATTATTTTATCACAAAACTATTTGTTACCACTTATTTCAGTACTTGCGGAGAATACCTTGCTGGAAATCGCTTATCATTTCCTTCTGCTCCTTGTTGGGTTCGACACTCTTACTTATCGAAAGGATTATGATAGATCCCCTATACTTGTGGGTCATCACCAACCACAAACCAGATTATCTCATAATCCTTGTCGCATGGCCATGCTTATCCTGGTCGGATCACACGAGGGGCCCAGAGTATATCTCTCCTGATCGGAGGGGAAAATCCTATCTTGCTCGACCATGTCTCGTAGCATGGGTCTGGACAAGCCCGAAACCTATCTTGGTAACTACCCAGTCACAGAGTAGCATTTGGTTGTCCCAAAGCAAGTATGTTACCATCCTAAGTACATGCGCCAGCTCATGTCTTAGGACATAGAATGTATGTTGTACTAGAGACTCATAGATGACATGCCGCTACGTCTCATAGTCGGGTCTGTCCGACTCGGACCTTATCTCAACTCGGATCCGACTACGTCGAATCCGACCAGATCCTTTCGAGTCCATATTCTCCAGTTAGCATCCAATGCCCCTAGTGAGACCAAGCCATCGACCATGTCATATGCTACTCTAGATGGTTGCGCATCCACACAGCCCTTTCGACTAGGGACCTTTTAGGACGTTCATCATACAATGCATAGTCCCACAAACAAGTCACGTACTTGCTGATACACATCATTGATAATGTCCAAGGACTATCTTTATTCATAAACACATAGGAAATATCATCATACATGATTGCCTCTAGGGCATATCTCCAACAAAGACATATACCAACAAGATTTTTAACAAGTCAGTAGTGTTACAGTCTTATTTGCAAAAGCATGAAGATAGTAGGTGCCATATAGAATGCAATGCAGTTGCCACTTTTTTTAACTGCTGATATGTTGAAAGTAGGCATTGAGTACAGGGTAACCATGATATGTAGTTGCCATGTTTAATGAACTGCAATTGCCATGTGAAGTCAAATACAGTTGCCATGTTTAATAAACTACAGTTGCCATGTTTAATGAACTGTAGTTGCCATGTTTAATGAACTGGAGTTGCCCTGTGAAATCAACTAAAGTTGCCATGTTTAATGAACTGTAGTTCCATTTGCCATGATGGTATGGAATGCACTTGCCAATTGAAAAATGTTATGCATTTTCCATGTGAAAAAATAGCATGCGGTTGCCGTAGCCATCATTCATTTTAGATGTCTTTCCTACATTACAGCCTACAACAACTTAAGGTGCTACAAAACATCATATAAGAGTTTAACAAAACCACAAAAAACATGCAGATTCCGGGAAAAAATAAAGCGTACCAGCATGTACACGGCTTACCAGGTGGACGAACTTACGTTCAAGGTGTGTTCTCTTTTGGGCATGTCGGATTCAGAACCTGAAGACCCAGACAAAGGAAGGGACTACTTTGTGAAGGCCTCGATAAGTGAAGGTGAATACTACTGCCAATGCTGCAAATTCGAACGGACAATCCCGTCACATACTAAAAGTAATGGACATGAACGCGGGGACACGAATGCCCCGCCATTTCATACGACGGCGATGGACTTGGGACGCTGACGACGCATTGGGGCCACAAACATCAAATGTAGTTTTTGCTGTGCATGATGAGAGACCAGAGTCAACCATGGAAGCCGTGAGGCACGTTGTGTTGACAAAGAACTATGCTGAACTAATAGATGAAGCGTGCAAGAGTGATGAGACAACGAGGGTTGCAGAAAAACACAAGAAGGCCCTGAAAAGAGAGCTTGATGAGATCAAGAAGAGGAAGGCTGAGGAAGCCTTACACAGGTTCCCCCGCACCTCGAGTGTGCCTTCGTCCACGGGGCCATCATCTGAAAACTCAGAGGTAGGACCTGGAACAGCAAGCACACAAACCCAAGTCAGGAACTGTCAAGACCGGGTTTTCGGGATATTAATTTCCCAGAAAATGGCCCTTGTGCTCACCAACCCCAGGATTACTGTTAGCTGATGAGGCACCAACTTGATACAAAAACTCCAAGAAAAAATACAAGATATGTAGTACAAGACCATTCTGGCCTATGAGTACAACAAATGGTTTCTAGTGGTTGATGGCGGAAGCAGTTTGCGGATCATCAGCGTCTATGGGACTCCATTTCCCACAGGAACAGCTGACCTGGATAACTCATATCTTCACGAGGCTGCTATCACCATTGCGTAGGCTCCGGGGTTGTCATCGCGACGCTCCTCTCCACGCAAGAAATCTGGCCAAGACAATAGCCAGGGACAAGCCAGTGAGTACTTTTGAATGTACTCGCAAACATTATGAACACATGTATAATATAACAAATGATCATCATGCTCTGAAATATTTTATGATCTCACGTTAGTCAAAAAATAAATATCCATGATGCACGCAAGCAGGTTATTCACATACAACATGAATATGTAATAAGGGAGTAGAAAAAGGATGCACCGATCGGGTGTCTGAAGCGACCCCTCGAAGGGTTAATAATATAAAGCATGCCTCAGTCGGGCGTCTGAGCGACGTCACATAAAGGGCTTATAAAGGAAATAAGCAGCAAACATGCCACAGTCGGGCGTCTGTGCGACACCACATAAAGGGCTTATAAAGTAAGTAAATAACAAGCATGCCACAGTCGGGCGTCTCAGCGACACCACATAAAGGGCTTATAAAATAAGTAAATAACCAACATGCCACAGTCGGGCGTCTCAGTGACACCACATAAAGGGCTTATAAAATACTCCCTCCGGTCCTTTTTACTCTGCATATTAGGTTTGTCCAAAGTCAATCTCATCCAACTTTTACCAAGTTTATATAAAAAATTATAGACATTCACATAACAACACCAATATCATTAGATTCATCTTGGAATATATTTTCATATTATATTTATTAGATATTATAGATGCTAATAATTTTTAATATAAATTTGGTCAAACTTAGCAAAGTTTGACTTTCGGCAAATCCAATGTGCAGAGTAAAAAGGACCGGAGGGAGTAAATGAATAACAAGCGTGCCACAGTCGGGCGTCTCCGCAACACCACATAAAGGGCTTATATGAGAGTAATCACAGTGAATACCCAGGAGGTAGAACCGTCCCAAGGATGCTCAATAATTCAAACAATGTAAATGGTTAGTTCATAATAATAATAATCATAGTCATCACGAGTCACAAGTCATGATCCATGTTTTGGTTTAGTAATTGTTCCTCTGAAGACCGACACTAAGACTGACACTTGACCCATCCCAGACTGTAGTCCTTAACCATGGACACGGCTATTCGAATAGATATAATCTCTGCAGAGGGTGTACTCTTTACCCACGAGTAACGGATTCCTTTAGTCCATCGGGACTAATTCCATCTACGGTCTTTTAATTGAAAACACACCTGACTGCACACACCAGCCTAACTTACCGATGTCTGGAATCACCCACGACACCCGTTAAGCGAAACTCTAAGTGGGGAGGCTACAACCTCGACTAGCATGGGATCACAAAATTTATAACGCACGCAAACTAGGGGAGCTACCCCCTTCGGCTCCAACAGAAACACCCATGCCCCCGGACCAGGTGGCATGCCTACCGGATGCAGCCGGTATCTTCCACCATGGCCTCTCTGTACGGTGTGTGCTAGGAAGGGATTGACAACTGACTGAACCGTACCCTACCTATGACAGGGACAAGTGGTAGTACGAGACAAGTATGGGAGTTACTGGAACAAGACTCAATCTATGGTTGACTCAGGAGGTTAAAGCATTACCTGCATGATAAGCATAAGAAGTATATTTCATACCAATCAGACAGAATCACCGCTCATCGTACCCCACCATGCCTTACCGGACATAACCGTCTCGACGAAGAACTAGGGACAAGCTCGTGTCTACCCAAGACAGAGGCTTTCCCGGATTCCTTCCGGTGGGCATGAAAGGCATAAGAGGGTGATTACTATCACAAGCATATCAAATTTTAACCGCACGAAATCTTCATTTGCGCACTCATGAGTATGATCATATCGTCACATAAAATATCGAATACTTCGTGTCAAGATGGTGTTGTACCATATCAAACAACACACAACAATATTATGCCAGGGTTCAGAATGCTTGCCTTCAAGAGTATGCAAGTGGGGGTGCACTTTTTGAAAGTTTCCTTCTTTCTCCAAAAATCCTATTTAAGAGAATTTCGAATTAACACATAGTTTCAAAACCATACAAAAAAGTTGCTTGGAAAATTTTCAAATAAATATGAAAATAAACTAGACATAATTTGAGAAACAATAGAAAAAGAATCAAGTCAATTGGACTTATATTTAAAAAGTTATAGCTAGTCAAAGTTTAGTCAAAACTCTGTTTTTAAATAAAACATAAAAAGAAAACGTTTCGAATAAGGATACGTTTTCGAGACGGAGGATACGTACTTCTGGGTTTACGCCTCCACTTAAACCAGCGCAGGCTGGCTTGGGGTCACTGACAGTGGGTCCCTTGGGCCCACTGGTCAGGTTTGACCAGTCACTCGTGCCTCCCTCTCCTCTGGCCGAGCAGAGGCGGGCTCCGGCGATCGCCGTTGACGAACGGTGGCTTCCCACGGAATTCCGAGGGCAGGGGTGGATCCACTAGTCCAGGGCGGTCCTCTCGGTAGTCGACAGGTTGGCGGGGACGAAGGGAGTCGCCGGCAGCGAGCTCTGCGGTGGACGACGTCTCGGGAGAATTTGGGGTTTCGAGCTATGGTGGTTCCCGGTCGAAGCTGAGGGGTGGGGTGGCTCCGCAAGGTCAAGGGGAAGAGGATGGGAGCACTGGATGGATGGGGGAGGTCCTGCTTGCGACGAATTGAATCGTAGCGTGGCGGCGGCCGAACTGGCCGGAGATGAGGAAGACGGCCTCCCTCTGTCGATGGCTGGCTATGGGAGCGCTAGGGTATGGTACGAGGTTGCCTGAGGGTCTGGACGAGCTCGGGGCTCCTTTTTATAGCATGACTAGGTCGGTTCCGCGGCGGTCGTGGATAGGATCAACGGCGGCAGTGGATAGGAATGGCGAACCGCTGTTCTGTAGCTTGCAGCGCGACGTGTCGAGGCTGGGGATGGCGGCAGAGGCTAGCAGACAAGCGAGCACTGCTTCAGGGGCAAGAGTGGCTCGGGCGGCGCCGTCCATGGCAGGAGCCTGCTGTGGCCGGCCGCTAGCTGCGATGGCCGACCTGACGGTGGCGCAGTGGGGCTCCAGGGGGTGGCTTTGGATGGCTCCGATGAGTGGATGAGGACGGGCGTGGCTCTGCAGGCGAGCAAGGGCCAGGGCGCGGGGCAAGCGAACATGGCGGCTCGGTGCATGCGCGTGTAAAACATGCGCTCTGGGCGCGCCAGAGCATGCATGCCAGGTGCTCGACGCAATGACAACGCGTTCTAGGCCTCTCTGATGCCTCTGCAACTAAACAGGACTAGGCTAATGACTATATGAGAGCTAATAGACATGCTGGTAAGGCCATTAGAGCAACTTCCTAATGCAAGTCTAAAAGCATGCCAAAACTGGCCATGCTCCTAACCCGCTCGACAGAATTCCATGGGCATCTAGGCACCTCTTGGGGTGGCCAAAAACTCCAGACCAAAGTCTCTTTAGATGACTAAGAGGGTGGCAAGGTTAGTTTGTCAAGAACAAAAACTTGTTAGTGCAAGTTTTTGAGAAAACCAAATCTGGACAGAATGAAAAGGGCATCATTGCATGGACCAAAAATACTCCAATGGGTCCAATCTCCTGGACTTAAGGGGTTGGTTGGGTGGACTATAAGCAAGAAAAAGCTCATGTGCACTAGAGCAAAATAAACTAGGGTTGCAGTAGAAAATGCCAAACTGGACCAGCGAGCAAAAGAGGATGGTTTGCTCAAAATTTTCAAAGAACATTAATGGGTTTTTGCATAAAGTTGAATTATATACTACTACTAACATCCCCTAATTTTGGTGGAAGCTTTAAAGAAATATTTAAATAGGTTGTAGTGCAATTTTACAAACTGGATCAGATTTGAAAATTTGGGGTAGAGCTCAAAATTTCCAAATGACTAAAAGAGATTTTTGCATAAAAGTGATGTGGGAGCATCCCATGACATCTCCAAATTTTGGTGAAATTTATAACTAATTTTATCAAAGGGTTGTAGTGCAAAAGAGGCTCCAAAACTCATGAAAAATCATTTTTAAAGCAATAAAGCTCAGGGAAAATAATTATGCAAATAAATCCACTGATAAAAGAAATGTTTTTCTTGAGAGGGTAAACAGGCCCAACAATATTTTTGAAAAGTTTTCACTTGGGGTGAAAACTCCACAATATCAAGGAAAAGAGTGGTTTTGAAATCAAAAGATAATTCCACAAAAATGAAAATTTAATTTCTTGGCAAAATTTTAATAAACAAATCATGGTTAAAAATTTTGGGGTGTTACAGGAACCCGCCTCGTTCCATCACAAAAGGGCGTCCAAAAGAGATAAGACACAAATTGGGATTGGAGATTCAAGCAAAACACAAGAAAGCAAAGAAAGGGGCGGGCAATCCGTAAGCAGCATTGGAGCACTGTGACTTGCTTTGTTGGTGACATTTTTTGTAAGATAGATGTTCTAAATTTTTAAAAATGGGAGAATGACTCTGGAGGGGCATCATAATTTGGGAAAAATGCCATGAATGAATGACTGTAGTTGCCCCGTGTGTGGTACTGAATTTGCCATACCTTTTCTACTGAATCTGCCATGCATGTTCCACTGAATCTGCCATGCCTTTTCCACTGAATTTGCCATGTTAGTTCTACTAAATATGCCATGTTATTTATACTGAGTCTGCCATCGCATAGATTTCTGTGTTCAGTCAACGCATTTTAGTCCACACATGTTGTATTATGTGCAAACTGTGGAAAACAAGTTGAAACAATCACGTGCAAAAACAGCACGGTTACAGCTATGTACGAACTACACTGCTAACCGATATAGTTAGCAATGCAAAAAAACCCCAAAAAGCCAAACGGAAAAGAACGATAACTTTCATTAACCGTGTTGATCAACTACATTTGACATGTTTTCAGACATCATAGACGCATTCAAGACACCAAACTGGTACTACCAACCACGAACGCATGATAATACTGAAAAACATAAACGTAGTTGCTGTCACACGTAAGTAGGTTCACATACACACATATATTACAAAAATATTCAAATGTCGCTCACACACCACCACTATATACTAGGCTACGGGGAGATGCATTCATAACTTAGCGCACGAACATAGTTTTGAAAGAACAAGGTAATACCTTACATTCCTCGGCAACAGAATGTAAGGTGGGCGTGCGGTATGGAGCACCACGTGATCACTTGTATTTCTTGTTGGCTTTCTTGACAACTTCCTCTATGAACTCTTGTGCGTTGGACCGCGTGTTGAAATCTTCATTCATCAACCAATTCCATGTATATATTTTACGGAGCTCAACGACCATTGCAGATGTGACGACAGGGACCCGTCGGCCTTCTCACTTTGCAAGGTATTCCAACATGTGAAAGCCATAGTCATGCCTATAAAGAAAAGAATCAGGTCAACTCAATAGAACACAGAAAATCATCAACTTCAATGCAGAGGTGACAAAAAGGGTTTAGGGATTGGTGTAGAGGACACATGAAAAAGATAGTAATTACCAGTTTCCTTGCTTCGTAGTCGCGACATACTCGATTGGAAAATGACCGATCTGGACCCTTGAGTTTTCATAGTGACGGTTCCATGTCTCTTTGAGGTTGTTGATGAAGTATTCAACATGTGTAGTAAGGTCTGCATCAGCTTCTGAACGCATTAAATCAAGCACCTCAAAACGTTGGTTCTTCAGGTCAAGGCAAATCGCGTAGTGGTGACCACACTTGTCATGTGGGCCCTGTGGTGAAGCTCTTGGAACATGGGGAACATTACCTACAAAAGTAAAAAAAAGAGAAAAAAGCAGAGTTGAAATCAAAAAACAGCAAAATGATGTAGTAGGAACAATGATTTAAAAAGATATTGTCGGCTGCAATTAGAGGTACATGAATGACAAAGCAGCGAGTGTCCAAAAAATGCGCCCAAAAGGAATGTTTATTTGCCATGTTTAATTGAAAGAAGTTGCCATCCATGTATGAACAAGTTGCCAACTATTCTAATTGAATTTGCCACATAAGTTGCATTAAAAAAAGCAGTCAAACTTATTTTACGTGGCAGCTGTTGCCACATGAAACATCTGTCACAAAAAATAGTATGTAGCCCACATGTGAAGCATAGCTACTGACAAAAACATAACATGGGATAAAAAATGTGCAAAGAAGGAAGGAATACTCACACATTTCTTCATTGTGAGCTTAAAATCACCATGCGCAGCAAAATGCTTCCTCGGGATTTTGTGGTGGAAGTCACCATCCCATATTTTGCAGGTCATGCTGTACTGCATGATTGTTTTGTCGGGAGACATATCCATATGCCTGTTGATGAAGTCAATCCCACATGCAACTACATACTTCGACATTTTGCCGAGTGTCCTCACAGACTCGACAAGATCACCGAGGTCAACGTACGTCGTATCGCATTGTATGATCTTGGTTCTGTCCAAACATGAGCTGTATGAAAATGATATAATATGAAAGAATCATGTCTACTAAGCAAAAAAAGAAACAAATCGTAAACAGAGCATCTATAGAATAGCAAAAAGGAAGAGAAATAAAGAGGAAAGCAAATGAGGGGTTATGCGGTGTGGTCATTACGCTTTCAGATCCTTCATGTGCTTGCTGTTAGACCTCGCATTTCCAAAGCGCTTGACAATATCGTACAGCTGATTCTGATCCTTTGTGGCCTTGACTTCTGCCTCATAGTCATCCGCAGGTGGTGCGTGAACTACCCTATGCTGCCTCACGGAACTAGGGGTGGCACTTCTAACGGTATCCTCAGATACCGACTCAGCAGGCACGTTAGAACTTGATTACCCCTGACCTCGTGAGGACCTCCTCTCTAATGCTGTCTCCTCAATCCTGCGGTAAGCTTCATCAAGTGACGGCGTAATCTACTCAGGGGTGGCTGCAAGGATCAAAAAAGTGGGTTAGGATACCTGGGAAATAAAACAAGTTTAGTGTGCAAAGAAATGATGTAGAATGTGAAATGTATGTGCATAAAATAGGGAGTTGCCATGTGGAGGCAACTCCAGTTGCCATGTGTAGTGCACTGTAGTTGCCATGTGGCAACAACTCCAGTTGCTATGTGGGTTGAACTGCAGTTGCCATGTTGTATCAACTCCAGTTGCCATGTGCTCGCCGAGTGAAAAATGCAACATGGCAACACAATGTAGGTGACATTGTGCAGCAAAATCCAGTTGCCATGTTCAACAGATAAGATTTGCCATCACCAGTGAGAAGCCAAAAAAGCTTGGGACAAAATTCAGACTAAAAAAATGTGTACAACAAAATGATAAATGCAGAAAAAATGTACCTTGCACAATCGGCTCTGCAAACTTCACAGCCTTCCTGCCCTCATCCATTGGCTGCACCATCATTGGGGCCATGCCTGCCGGGAAAGCAAAGGTAACTGGCATAGGATCGTGTGCCACTGACTGATGCCAAGGCTAAAGCTTGGTGGGGTGAAGGCCATTGGGTGCCCCTCCTGCCTACTAGCCGGACCACGAACAACTGGCGGGGCAGAATCCAGGGGTGAAAGATCAACAAACATTTCTGCCTTGTCTGCTGCAGAATCATCCG
The DNA here is from genome assembly GCF_056163025.1 of Triticum urartu. Taxonomy (NCBI): domain Eukaryota; kingdom Viridiplantae; phylum Streptophyta; class Magnoliopsida; order Poales; family Poaceae; genus Triticum; species Triticum urartu. The sequence continues at coordinate 529,143,831 of NC_141876.1, forward strand.
GCTTATTAGTAGGACTGGGCATGTGGTCAGCGGTATCAGTCGCAACTTTCTTGCCAATCTTCTTGTTTGGGCTGTAGGGGACACCAGTGTTGACTGGGAGCTTAGAAGTGTGCAAATTTAAGTTGGGGTTCTCCACGGCGGGTAAAGACGCAGTCTGCTCCGGACATTCACCTCCGTCAGTCGTGCCCGACTTGCCACCTGGGTCAGTTGTACTCTGGTCTTCCATTTTCTCCATAACATTGCTTTCGACAGGTGGTGGGAACAGTGTGGACGCAGGCACGTAACCAAAGTCATCTCTGCTGCTCCTAGCTACAGCTGGTGCGTTGGGTATATCTGCAGATTGCTTGTGGGGGCTACGACGCCTAGGTGGAAGACCAGCTCATGAAACGGTCGCCTTAGCAACCTCTGGAACACCAGAAGCTGGAGCTATTGTGCCAAGACTCTCACATGTGGATGGCATATCAGTCTGAACTGTCGCCTCAGCCCCTTCTTTCGTGGACACAGAAGTGCCACCACCTACGCGCTTGGAATCCGTATCAGATGAGCGGGAAACTTCCTTGCTTAGGTTGATCTCGGGGGCGTCCACTTCAACACTTACTGATCGGGTGGCATGGCTCACAGCAGCATCCTTCACTGCCAATAGAGTGGGCAATATCTCAGCAGTCCTGGCAGATACAGACTCATCACTCCCAGATGTACGGATGCCTGTTGTTGTAGCCTACACATCTGCAACCGGCGGAGATGGTCGTCCGCTTGCATCAGAGCTAGTGGGAACAGTGGACGGTGCATCAGCAGCTTTGTCGACTCGCGCCTCATGAGAATCTGAGTTGCCATCTGTCGACAGCTTTGAGTGTATGCGTTCGAGTGGGTCTCTGGGGTTCTGCTTGGTCATGCGTGTGGTAGTCTTCTTCACCCTGCAAAAAAGCACATGAACAGTGTTAAAAATTAAACAAAATAGTTGCGATGGTAGCCATCTTGAAAAATGAAAAAAAATGTGTGATGTGCCAGAGCTTCCATTTCAGAACTAGGTATGGGATGAGCACACAAGACAATGTAGAATAAGAATTGCCATGTAAGTGGAATAAGAATTGCCATGTGGCCTAGCTAGCAGTTGTCATGTAAGTGGAATAAGAATTGCCATGTGGCCTAGCGAGCAGTTGCCATGCAGAACAAACAGGAGTTGCCATGCAGTAAAAAAAGATCATGAGAAAATAGCAGTTGCCACTAAAAAGGGTGTATATTATCTACAATGCATCAGGCAAAAATGTAGCACTATGACAATGAAAAAACAGGATAACCTACTTGACTGTCTTCCTCACGTCTGCCAACACGATAGGGTCCCCGGTGTTGGACGTCGACGTATGAGGAGACGACCTAATGGAAGGGGTGTCACCAGCAATGGGGGCACCCTTGTTCAATCGGGCAGAAACACGGGTTGGCGTTGGGGCTTGTTTCTTCATATCTGCTCGTCCACCAACTGTCGCCTCACTGCACGTATAAAGAGATGGCAAAAAAAAGGTACCAAGTGTCAGACACGAAAATCGTTGCCACGCTCAGCAAACAAATGAAAAAAAGGGTCGGTCTTTTAAAAAGGAGAGACAAACAAAACAGTAAATAGATGTCGAACCTCCTCCTAGCAGCTAAGGGATCGGTCCTAGACCTCTTGCCAGCAGAGCCCTGCCCAACATCCTCTGGAGCCCTGCCCCTCTATGAGGGTGACACCCCCTTTTCTCTCGCAAGCGTCTAGTCTTTGACATTCTCCGGTGGGGGGCATCTGGTGCAGCCTTGTCCTTCTTACCGCCTGCACGAACTTCAACATCTTCATCATCATCGGGTTCATGTTGCACGTTCTCCATGTCATCATCATCCTTGTCGAGACTAGCATCTCCATCTAGATCATCTTGCGTGTCAGGAAGCTCCTGGGAGCTGTTGTAGTCGTATCGGCCACGGCAACCGGTTGGCCGATGTGTCCGTTTTGCAACGAATGGAGTGAACTGCCTTGCAACCGCGTCACTGTCTGAGCCATTAAGGGACGTCCAACCCTCAACCAACTTCCCGAGCAAGCCGGTCATTCCGGAAGCAAACTGCCCAATTAGATGCTCAACAGGTGCCCTCATCTGTGCACGAAACAAGAAAGTAATAGGAACAAACCATATTAGAGGCACGTGTGCAAGATCAAAATAAACCAAAACAACCATAGAGATATATCAAAAAAGAATAAGAAATAGAAAAACAACTTGAAAAAACAAAAATAAAAATCCTTGATTACCTCAGCAGGATAAGACGGAGCTGAGTGCACGTCCATCCACTTGCCAAAGTTTTGAGGCCCACCAAACACGTTGTAGTCTATAGCATGCTTGGCCATCAGCTAGAAATCATGAAAAATAGCTAGGATGTAAGAGAGATAATAAGGAACACTAACTAACAGTTCATGTATTGCAAAAAAAAAGGGAGATAATAGAAGTTTCAACACGGATGGCGGAGTTTCCATGTGGTGTCAAACATGGGTGGCATGAGCAGACAACCATGGCTAACCAGGTATTCATCTCTTGTTAGCCACAAATGGTTTCGTACGGAGTATTTTTTCATATGTTATGCAGCATCAAAAATTGAAAAATGTCGTGCAAAAAGAAAGGAGGCAGAACTAACCTGTAGTTTCTCATGTTTTGTATCAGTTATCTTGTCTGTGGCGAGCACAACCTTGACAACATTGTACGTCCACGCCGAGACAGCAAACTTATGTGGAGGTGGCAGGCCTCCTATCCCAATAAAATCAACGGTGGACAGATCAAGACGATCCACGTACATGAGCTGGTGTACACAATTTGAAAGAAAAATATGTCAGTTGCCATCATCCTATGTTAAAAAAGTAGCTAATGCATATTCCTTTAGTCATCAAGTTGAATGGGATGAAAGAAATAAAGAGTTGTCATCTATCTGTGTTAGTTGCCACCCTGTTATAATGATACTCGCCAGAAGGTCAACATCATGGTTGCCATGCATATTGTATAAACAGAGAGTGGATGTATGAAATGAACATTTTTTGTGTGTGTGCTGTTGAAAAATGCTATTGCCTTGAAGGCAGCAACCACGGATGCCATTGATCAAACAGAAGTCACCTTCACACGTAAACAAAATCACATAAAAAACAAATGAAAAACAAAACGGGTTGTCATGCATGATCTTGTACGGTTCACACTAATCAACAGCTCACATGTTTCATTTGGGAAAACATTCAACATGGTAAGAGTGTTTGCAAAGGAGTAGGGAAAAAATACCATTAAATGGAGTCGACAACCCTTCTGGAACATCTTGTTTGAGAATGCGTCATGTAGGAAGTCCGCGATGAATTTACACCAATTCATGTTTTTCACATCTTTCAGCTTCGCCTGCACGACACAAATTTCAGGACAAGAAGTTGCCATGTCAGCATTCAAAAATGAGGAAAACATCAAAAAACTGGCAGTGACTAGCTTATAGACGACATCAGAGTCAACAGATTAAAGGAAGAAAGGAGTAGAGATAGATCATTCACCAGGATGGGGAAGCACTTGTTGCTTAGGCGAAGAGAAGTGGTAGGCGCAAAAACAGCTGATATCAAGTACATCAGGAGCTTCATCTTAAAAACCTCGCCATGAGTTTTCATGCCCTCCAGCGAAGTTTCCAGCACAGTCGTGTTCGGCATGGATGCCATCCTAGGAAACAAACGGGCAAACAACGTTTCCTCAGTCTTATTATTGACCTCATACGGGACTTTGATATCTCCATGGGGCACACCCATAGTGCAGAACACGGATTCCTCGTCCAACGGCAGTCTTCCATGTCCCGATATCACAAATTCCCTGGAGGCAGGATCGTAAGTCTCACCGAGCTAGTCACATACAGGGTTCACTAGGTTCTTGCATCGAACATCCATCAGAGCCTGCATCCCCATCTCAGCAGCACCTCCCTTCTGCTCGTCAGTAAAGCCCTCGGTCAATATAGTCAGGCATTCTTGCGAAGCCCTATTGCGACAACATTTCTTCTTCTGCATAACAGACAAATGATGATTTGTTGCCATGTTTCAGTGTCATGAAAATTTAGTTCCTAACAGACGACTGCAAACTCAACGTGACATTCAAAAACATATGGGGGGTGGAAAGTTACCTCATCGCCATCTTTTGTCCGTCCAGTTGCGCGATTCTATTGCGGTAACTCCATGAAATCATCATCATCGTCTTGATGATCGCCGCGAGCCATTGTGCCGAGGTAAGAATAGAACAAAATGTCAGGGTGAAATGAACTTATGAAGGAAGCAGTTGCCACCTAACAGAATGTACTTGCCACATGGGCTCAAATGAAAGTGGCAAAAGATTAGGCAAACATCATAGGAACACCCACACCCCCTATGATTGTCCAACAAGAAATGTGGCAACTAAACACATTGGCTTCATTTGAAAAATGTACAAAACATAAGACACTTCCACAAATGTTCAAGTTGCCATGTTAGCACAAGAAAGTACAAAGAAAGGCACACATCTTCAAATTGCACAAACAAATAATGTGGCAACTCACACACTGTCCTCATATAAAAATTAGTTGCCATATGTTCACAGGCAAATGTACTAGGTGGAAATTGCCATGTTAAAATGCAAGACAATTCAAAAAGTGCTGAAAACATCCACTAAACACACTGTAATGTGGCAATTCAAACACTGGCCTCATATCAAAAATGAGTTGCCATGTAATACAGCCAAATATGTTCAGATATCACAAGTCAGCATGGCAAAACACAAAAATGAGTCTATGGTACAATGAATTTGCCACATTATCCTGCCTACAGCATGGCAACAGACATAGTGTGATCAAAAAATTAGTTGCCACATGAAAAGCATATCTGTTGCAACTGACACAGTTGATCAGGAAATTAGTTGCCATCCAGTGCAAATAGTTGCTGAAACTGCCATGGCTGCCTTTATACTACACTTTGAAATACAACTACCTAGATCTAGGGTTCATTGGCAACTATCATAACCTGAAATTCAACAACGAAAAACTTCCTCCACTGATCACAAATAGCATTTCGAGACAATTCATAAACTAACATCTAGAAAAACGCCGGCTCAATCGCAAGGCAGAACTAGGATGTGGCTGCGGACAGGCTGAGCCACACCACCATGACTGCCACCCTGGCGGCGACAAAAACTACGCAATGTGATACGTCCATTTTGCGTCATGCTTTTATATCGATATTTATTGCATTATGGGCTGTTATTACACATTATGTCACAATACTTATGCCTATTATCTCTTATTTTATAAGGTTTACATGAAAAGGGAGAATGCCGGCAGCTGGGATTCTGGGCTGGAAAAGGAGCAAATATTAGAGACCTATTCTGCACAGCTCCAAAAGTACTGAAACTTCACGGAAGACGTTTTTAGAATATATAAAAAATACTCAGCGGAAGAGATTCACCAGGGGGGCCACACCCTGCCCATGAGGGTGGGGGGCGCCCCCTACCTCGTGGGCCCCCTGGTGGCCCTCTGGTGGCCATCTTCTGCTATATGAAGTCTTTCGATGGGAAAAAATAGGAAGCCATCTTCTCGGACGAAACTCCACCCCTACGAGGCGGAACCTTGGTGGATCCAATCTAGGGCTCTGGTAGAGCTGTTCAGCCGAGGAAACTTCCCTCCCGGAGGGCGAAATCATCGCCATTGCCATCACCAATGGTCCTCTCATCGGGAGAGGGCAATCTCCATCAACATCTTCATCAGCACCATCTCCTCTCAAAACCCTAGTTCATCTCTTGTATCCAATTCTTGTCTCCAAGTCCGGGATTGGTACTAGTAGGTTGATAGTAGTGTTAATTACTCCTTGTAGTTGATGCTAATTGGTTTAATTGGTGGAAGATCATATGTTCAGATCCTATATGCATATTAATACCCCTCTGATTATGAACATGTTTATGCTTTGTGAGTAGTTACGTTTGTTCCTGAGGACATGGGAGAAGTCTTGCTATTAGTAGTCATGTGAATTTGGTATTCGTTCGATATTTTGATGAGATGTATGTTGTCTCTCCTCTAGTGGTGTTATGTGAACGTCGACTACATGAAACTTCACCATTATTTGGGCCTAGAGGAAGGCATTGGGAAGTAATAAGTAGATGATGGGTTGCTAGAGTGACAGAAGCTTAAACCCTAGTTTATGCGTTGCTTCGTAAGGGGCTGATTTGGATCCATATGTTTCATGCTATGGTTAGGTTTACCTTAATACTTTTGTTGTAGTTGCGGATGCTTGCAATAGAGGTTAATCATAAGTGGGATGCTTGTCCAAGTAAGGGCAGTACCCAAGCACCGGTCCACCCACATACCAAATTATCAAAGTACCGAACGCAAATCATATGAGCGTGATGAAAACTAGCTTGACGATATTCCCATGTGTCCTCGGGAGCACTTTTCTCTATGCAAGAGTTTGTCCAGGCTTGTCCTTTGCTACAAAAAGGATTGGGCCACCTTGCTGCACTTTATTTACTTTTGTTACTTGTTGCTCGTTACAAATTATCCTATCACAAAACTATCTGTTACCACTTATTTCAGTACTTGCAGAGAATACCTTGCTGGAAACCGCTTATCATTTCCTTCTGCTCCTCGTTGGGTTCGACACTCTTACTTATCGAAAGGACTATGATAGATCCCCTATATTTGTGGGTCATCAAGACTCTTTTCTGGAGCCGTTGCCGGGGAGTGAAGTGCCTTTGGTAGGTGGAATTTGGTAAGGAATAATTTATATAGTGTGCTAAAATTTACTGTCACTTGTTACTATGGAAAGTAATCCTCGGAGGGGCTTGTTCGGGGTATCTTCACCCCGACCAGTAGAGCAAAGGTTGCTCCTCAACCTACTGAACCTGCTGAAAATGAAAATTTGAAATTCCTTCGGGTATGATAGAAAAACTGCTAGCTAATCCCTTTTTGGGAGATGGAACAAAACCTCCTGATGAGCATCTAATATATGTGGATGAAGTTTGTGGATTATTTAAGCTTGTTGGTGTACCCGGAGATGTTGTTAAGAAGAAGTTCTTCCCTTCATCTTTGAAGGGAGATGCATCGACATTGTATAGGCTATGTGATGATATGGGGTCTTGGAATTACAAACGATTGAAATTGGAATTTCATCAGAAGGTCTATCCTATGCATCTTGTTCATCGTGATCGCAATTATATATATAATTTTTGGCCTCGCGAAGGAGAAAGCATCGCTCAAGTTTGGGGGAGGCTTAAATCAATGTTATATTCATGCCCCAATCATGAGCTCTCAAGAAAAATGATTATTCAAAAATTTCATGCACGGCTTTCTGATAACAATCGCACCATGCTTGATACTTCTTGTGCTGGCTCTTTTATGATGAAGACTATTGAATTCAAATGGGGTTTATTGGAAAGAATTAAACGCAACTCTGAAGATTGGGACCTCGATAATGGTAAGGAGTCAGGTATGACACCTAATTTTGATTGTCTTAAATCATTTATGGATACCGATGTTTTTTGTAAATTTAGCACTAAATATGGACTTGACTCTGAGATAGTAGCTTCTTTCTGTGAATCTTTTGCTACTTATGTTGATCTCCCCAAGGAGAAGTGGTTTAAATATCATCCTCCCATAGAAGTAAAAGTAGCTGCACCTATTAAAGTTGAAGAAAAGATTGTCACTTATAATGATCCTATTGTTCCTACTTCTTATGTTGAGAAACCACCTTTTCCTATTAGGATAAAGGGTCATGCTAAAGCTTCAACCGTGGTTCATAAAAGCAATATTAAAACTTATACACCTCATGAGCAAATTAAAGTTGAACCTGATATTGCTATTGTCAAAGATCTCTTGTTTGATAATATTGATGGGTATGTTATTCATTTCCTTGATGAGACTGCTAGAATTGCTAAACCTTGTGCTAAAGATAAAAACAGACCTGTGGTAGGCATGCCTGTTATTTCTGTTAAAAGAGGAGATCATTGTTATCATGGCTTATGTGATATGGGTGCTAGTGCTAGCGCAATACCTTATTCCTTATACAAAGAAATTATGCATGAGACTGCACCATGTCCGAGACAAGTAGACCGACTCCTGCCCGCATCTACTACTATTACTCCACTCATCGACCGCTATCCAGCATGCATCTAAAGTATTAAGTAAAAACAGAGTAACGCCTTAAGCAAGATGACATGATGTAGAGGGATAGACTCATGCAATATGAAGAAAACCCCATCTTGTTATCCTCGATGGCAACAATACAATACGTGCGTTGCTGCCCTTACTGTCACCGGGAAAGGACACCGCAAGATTGAACCCAAAGCTAAGCACTTCTCCCATTGCAAGTGAGGGAGTCCTGGATTAGGGGGTATCCGGACAGCCGGATTATATCCTATGGCCGGACTGTTGGACTATGAAGATACAAGATTGAAGACTTCGTCTCGTGTCCGGATGGGACTCTCCTTGGCGTGGAAGGCAAGCTTGGCAATACGGATATGTAGATCTCCTTCCTTGTAACCGACTCTGTGTAACCCTAGCCCTCTCTGGTGTCTATATAAACCGGAGGGTTTTAGTCCGTAGGACAACAACAATCATACCATAGGCTAGCTTCTAGGGTTTAGCCTCTCTGATCTCGTGGTAGATCAACTCTTGTAATACTCATATCATCGAGAACAATCAAGCAGGACGTAGGGTTTTACCTCCATCAAGAGGGCCCGAACCTGGGTAGTCCCCTGCCTCCTGTTACCATCCGCCTTAGACGCACAGTTCGGGACCCCCTACCCGAGATCCGCCGGTTTTGACACCGACATTGGTGCTTTCATTGAGAGTTCCTCTGTGTCATCATCGTTAGGCTTGATGGCTCCTTCGATCATCGATATCGATACAGTCCAGGGTGAAACTTTTCTCCCCGGATAGATCTTTGTATTCGGCGGCTTCGCACTGCGGGCCAACTCGCTTGGCTATCTGGAGCAGATCGAGAGTTATGCCCCTGGCCACCAGGTAAGGTTTGGAAGCTTAAACTACACGGCCGACATCCGCGAAGACTTGATCTTCGACGGATTCGAGCCCCTGCCGAGTGCGCCGCATGGTCACGATGAGCATGATTTAGCTCTACCATCGGACAGTGTTCGGGAGATCGCACCGGCGACCGCTCCGACCCTCAATTCAGAGCCAGTTGCGCCATCCAAGGACGGGTGGATAGACCCCGCCATGAAGGCCGCATCTTCAGCGGCGAACGAGCCTAATACCGACCTTACCCTTCACGAGAGCCGTGTTGCCGAACTGTCGGATCCTTCCCTTGCCACGGACTCCGAACCGCTGGCGCCCGTGCTTGTCGAATCCGACTGGGCACCGATCATGGAGTTCACCTTCACGGATATCTTTCAGCACTTGCCCTTCGGCGACATATTGAATCCATTAAAGTCTCTCTCCTTGTCAGGAGAGTCCTGGCCCAACTATGTCCGACAGGATTGGGATGCGGATGACGAAGAAATTCGTCGCCCACCCACCACCCACTTAGTAGCCACTGTCGACGATTTGAGCGACATGCTCAACTTCGACTCCGAAGACATCGACGGTATGGACGACGATGCAGGAGATGAACAGGAGCCACGGCCCACAGGGCATGGACGCCCACTTTATCATATGATGTATACATGGTGGACACACCCAAAGAAAACGACGACGAGGAACGGAAGGACGCAGTGAAGGATCGTTCCCTCGAGAAGCTCCAAATCCCGCCTCGGCAGAAACAGCGATCATATAGACCCAACGATAGAGCAGGGTGAGCCAGCGGACGACGAACACGGCATTGAACCACCATACGACCACGGCAACACGGAGAATCAAACCGAACAACCCGACTCCGGCAAAGATAACAGTCCAGATGACATCACACCGGGCAGGCACCCGGAGCAACAGAATACCCATCAAAGGCTTGTTGCCACAGCAAGGAGTCTGAAAAAGCAGAAGCAAAGGCTCAAGGCTGCACAGGACACACTCAGAATTAGATGGAGTGAAGTACTCAATACTGCAGCATGGTACGGCGGTAATAGCCACACAAAGAGCTACCCGAAGCAAAAGTTGCTACCTAAATTCGATGAGGAGGCCTTAGATCCCCTGCAATCAAAAAACAAAACAACCATTTGGTCGGATAGACGGCCTCGTGGCCAACATAGAGCGGCAAACGACGCCGCACACAAGCCAGTACGCGATCCACGTGAGGGCTCGCATCACAAGGATGGCACAACCAGATCCATCTACGGGCCAAGCAAGTGCGCTCCAGCACGCAATGCAACACAACAAAAATCCGAACACCACGATACACCCAAATACAGGGGTGCTGCACACCCCCTATGTGAAGTAAATATGCCCTAGAGGCAATAATAATGTTATTATTTTATTTCCTTATATCATGATAAATGTTTATTATTCATGCTAGAATTGTATTATCCGGAAACATAATACTTGTGCGAATACATAGACAAACCAAACGTCACTAGTATGCCTCTACTTGACTAGCTCATTAATCAAAGATGGTTATGTTTCCTAACCATAGACATGTGTTGTCATTTGATTAACGGGATCACATTATTAGGAGAATGATGTGATTGACATGACCCATTCCATTAGCTTATCACCCGATCGTTTAGTATGTTGCTATTGCTTTCTTCATGACTTATACATGTTCCTATGACTATGAGATTATGCAACTCCCGTTTGCCGGAGGAACACTTTGTGTGCTACCAAACGTCACAACATAACTGGGTGATTATAAAGGAGCTCTACAGGTGTCTCCAAAGGTACATGTTGGGTTGGCGTATTTCGAGATTAGGATTTGTCACTCCGATTGTCAGAGAGGTATCTCTGGGCCCTCTCGGTAATGCACATCACATAAGCCTTGCAAGCATTTCAACTAATGATTTAGTTGCGAGATGATGTATTACGAAACGAGTAAAGAGACTTGCCGGTAACGAGATTGAACTAGGTATTGAGATACCGACGATCGAATCTCGGGCAAGTAAAATACCGATGACAAAGGGAACAACGTATGTTGTTATGCGGTCTGACCGATAAAGATCTTCGTAGAATATGTAGGAGCCAATATGAGCATCCAGGTTCCGCTATTGGTTATTGACCGGAGACGTGTCTCGGTCATGTCTACATTGTTCTCGAACCCGTAGGGTCCGCACGCTTAAGGTTTCGATGACAGTTATATTATGAGTTTATGAGTTTTGATGTACCGAAGTTAGTTCGGAGTCCCGGATGTGATCACGGACATAACGAGGAGTCTCGAAATGGTCGAGACATAAAGATTGATATATTAGACGGCTATATTCGGACACCGGAAGTGTTCCGGGTGATTTCGGAGAAAACCGGAGAGCCGGAGGGTTACCAGAACCCTACCGGGAGAAGTAATGGGCCATATGGGCCTTAGTGGAGAGAGAGAGAGGGGCAGCCAGGGTGGGCCACGCGCCTCCTCCCCTGGTCCGAATTGGACTAGGAGAGGGGGGGCGGCGCCCCCCTTTCCTTCTCTCTCCCCACTTCCTTCCCCCTCCTAGTAGGAGTCCTACTCCTACTAGGAGGAGGACTCCTCCTGGCGTGCCAATAGGGCCCGGCCGGCCTCCTCCCCTTGCTCCTTTATATACGGGGGCAGGGGCACCCCTAGACACACAAGTTGATCCACGTGATCATATTCTTAGCCGTGTGCGGTGCCCCCTTCCTCCATAATCCTCGATAATATTGTAGCGGTGCTTAGGCGAAGCCCTGCGACGGTAGTACATCAAGATCGTCACCACGCCGTCGTGCTGACGGAACTCTACCCCAACACTTTGCTGGATCGGAGTCCGGGTATCGTCATCGAGCTGAACGTGTGCTAAAACTCGGAGGTGTCGTAGTTTCGGTGCTTGATCGGTCGGGCTGTGAAGACGTACGACTACATCAACCGCGTTGTGCTAACGCGTCCGCTGTCGGTCTACAAGGGTACGTAGATCACACTCTCCCCTCTCGTTGCTATGCATCACCATGATCTTGTGTGTGCATAGGAAATTTTTTGAAATTACTACGTTCCCCAACAGTGGCATCCGAGCCTAGGTTTTATGTGTTGATGTTATATGCACGAGTAGAACACAAGTGAGTTGGGGCGATATAAATCATACTGCTTACCAGCATGTCATACTTTGGTTCGGCGGTATTGTTGGATGAAGCGGCCCGGACCGACATTACGCGTACGCTTACGCGAGACCGGTTCTCCCGACGTGCTTTGCACAAAGGTGGCTAGCGGGTGACAGTTTCTCCAACTTTAGTTGAACCGAGTGTGGCTACGCCCGGTCCTTGCGAAGGTTAAAACAGCACCAACTTGACAAACTATCGTTGTGGTTTTGATGCATAGGTAAGATTGGTTCTTGCTTAAGCCCGTAGCAGCCACGTAAAACTTGCAACAACAAAGTAGAGGACGTCTAACTTGTTTTTGCAGGGCATGTTGTGATGTGATATGGTCAAGACATGATTCTAAATTTTATTGTATGAGATGATCATGTTTTGTAACCAAGTTATCGGCAACTGGCAGGAGCCATATGGTTGTCGCTTTATTGTATGCAATGCAATTGCGCTGTAATGCTTTACTTTATCACTAAGCGGTAGCGATAGTCGTGGAAGCATAAGATTGGCGAGACGACAACGATGCTACGATGGTGATCAAGGTGTCGCACTGGTGACGATGGTGATCATGACGGTGCTTCGAAGATGGAGATCACAAGCACAAGATGATGATGGCCATATCATATCACTTATATTGATTGCATGTGATGTTTATCTTTTATGCATCTTATCTTGCTTTGATTGACGGTAGCATTTTAAGATGATCTCTCACTAATTATCAAGAAGTGTTCTCCCTGAGTATGCACCGTTGCGAAAGTTCTTCGTGCTGAGACACCACGTGATGATCGGGTGTGATAGGCTCTACGTTCAAATACAACGGGTGCAAAACAGTTGCACACGCAGAATACTCAGGTTATACTTGACGAGCCAAGCATATACAGATATGGCCTCGGAACACGGAGACCGAAAGGTCGGGCGTGAATCATATAGTAGATATGATCAACATAGCAATGTTCACCAATGAAACTACTCTATCTCACGTGATGATCGGACATGGTTTAGTTGATTTGGATCACGTAATCACTTAGAGGATTAGAGGGATGTCTATCTAAGTGGGAGTTCTTTAGTAATATGATTAATTGAACCTAAATTTATCATGAACTTAGTACCTGATAGTATCTTGCTTGTTTATGTTTGATTGTAGATAGATGGCCCGTGCTGTTGTTCCGTTGAATTTTAATGCGTTCCTTGAGGAAGCAAAGTTGAAAGATGATGGTAGCAATTACACGGACTGGGTCCGTAACTTGAGGATTATCCTCATTGCTGCATAGAAGAATTACATCCTGGAAGCACCGCTGGGTGCCAGGCCTGCTGCTGGAGCAACACCAGATGTTATGAACGTCTGGCAGAGCAAAGCTGATGACTACTCGATAGTTCAGTGTGCCATGCTTTACGGCTTAGAATCGGGACTTCAACGATGTTTTGAACGTCATGGAGCATATGAGATGTTCCAGGGGTTGAAGTTAATATTTCAAGCAAATGCCCGGATTAAGAGATATGAAGTCTCCGATAAGTTCTATAGCTGCAAGATGGAGGAGAACAGTTCTGTCAGTGAGCATATACTCAAAATGTCCGGGTATAATAATCACTTGATTCAATTGGGAGTTAATCTTCCAGATGATTGCGTCATTGACAAAATTCTCCAATCACTGCCACCAAGCTACAAGAGCTTCATGATGAACTATAATATGCAAGGGATGAATAAGACTATTCCCGAGCTCTTCGCAATGCTGAAAGCTGCGGAGGTAGAAATCAAGAAGGAGCATCAAATGTTGATGGTCAATAAGACCACTAGTTTCAAGAAAAAGGGCAAAGAGAAGAAGAAGGGGAACTTCAAAAAGAACAGCAAGCAAGTTGCTACTCAAGAAAAGAAACCCAAACCTGGACCTAAGCCTGAAACTGAGTGCTTCTACTGCAAGCAGACTGGTCACTGGAAGCGGAACTGCCCCAAGTATTTGGCGGATAAGAAGGATGGCAAGGTGAACAAATATATATGTGATATACCTGTTATTGATGTGTACCTTACTAATGCTCGCAGTAGCACCTGGGTATTTGATACTGGTTCTATTGCTAACATTTGCAACTCGAAACAGGGACTACAGATTAAGCGAAGATTGGCTAAGGACGAGGTGACGATACGCGTGGGAAATGGTTCCAAAGTCGATGTGATCGCAGTCGGCACGCTACCTCTACATCTACCTTCGGGATTAGTATTAGACCTAAATAATTGTTATTTGGTGCCAACGTTAAGCATGAACATTATATCTGGATCTTGTTTGATGCGAGACGGTTATTCATTTAAATCAGAGAATAATGGTTGTTCTATTTATATGAGTAATATCTTTTATGGTCATGCACCCTTAAAGAGTGGTCTATTCTTATTAAATCTCGATAGTAGTGACACACATATTCATAATGTTGAAACCAAAAGATGCAGAGTTGATAATGATAGTGCAACTTATTTGTGGCACTGCCGTTTGGGTCATATTGGTGTAAAGCGCATGAAGAAACTCCATACTGATGGGCTTTTGGAACCACTTGATTATGAATCACTTGGTACTTGCGAACCGTGCCTTATGGGTAAGATGACAAAAACACCGTTCTCCGGTACTATGGAGAGAGCAACAGATTTGTTGGAAATCATACATACAGATATATGTGGTCCGATGAATGTTGAGGCTCGTGGCGGATATCGTTATTTTCTCACCTTCACAGATGACTTAAGCAGATATGGGTATATCTACTTAATGAAACATAAGTCTGAAACATTTGAAAAGTTCAAAGAATTTCAGAGTGAAGTTGAAAATCATCGTAACAAGAAAATAAAATTCCTGCGATCTTATCGTGGAGGAGAATATTTGAGTTACGAGTTTGGTGTACATTTGAAACAATGCGGAATAGTTTCGCAACTCACGCCACCCGGAACACCATAGTGTAATTGTGTGTCCGAACGTCGTAATCATACTTTACTAGATATGGTGCGATCTATGATGTCTCTTACTGATTTACCGCTATCGTTTTGGGGTTATGCTCTAGAGACGGCCGCATTCACGTTAAATAGGGCACCATCAAAATCCGTTGAGACGACGCCTTATGAACTATGGTTTGGCAAGAAACCAAAGTTGTCGTTTCTGAAAGTTTGGGGTTGCGATGCTTATGTGAAAAAGCTTCAACCTGATAAGCTCGAACCCAAATCGGAGAAATGTGTCTTCATAGGATATCCAAAGGAAACTACTGGATACACCTTCTATCACAGGTCCGAAGGCAAAACTTTTGATGCTAAATTCGGAAACTTTCTAGAGAAGGAGTTTCTCTCGAAAGAAGTGAGTGGGAGGAAAGTAGAACTTGATGAGGTAACTGTACCTGCTCCATTATTGGAAAGTAGTACATCACAGAAACCAATTTCTGTGACACCGACACCAATTAGTGAGGAAGCTAATGATGATGATCATGAAGCTTCAGAACAAGATACTACTGAACCTCGTAGATCAACCAGAGTAAGATCCGCACCAGAGTGGTACGGTAATCCTGTTCTGGAAGTCATGCTACTAGATCATGATGAACCTACGAACTATGGAGAAGCGATGGTGAGCCCAGATTCCGCAAAATGGCTTGAAGCCATGAAATCTAAGATGGGATCCATGTATGAGAACAAAGTATGGACTTTGGTTGACTTGCCCAATGATCGGCAAGCAATTGAGAATAAATGGATCTTTAAGAAGAAGACTGACGCTGACGGTAATGTTACTGTCTACAAAGCTCGACTTGTCGCAAAAGGTTTTTGACAAGTTCAAGGGATTGACTACGATGAGACCTTCTCACCCGTAGCGATGCTTAAGTCTGTCTGAATCATGTTAGCAATTGCCGCATTTTATGATTATGAAATTTGGCAGATGGATGTCAAAACTGCATTCCTGAATGGATTTCTGCAAGAAGAGTTGTATATGATGCAACCGGAAGGTTTTGTCGATCCAAAGGGAGCTAACAAAGTGTGCAAGCTCCAGCGATCCATTTATGGACTGGTGCAAGCCTCTCGGAGTTGGAATAAATGCTTTGATAGTGTGATCAAAGCATTTGGTTTTGTACAGACTTTTGGAGAAGCCTGTATTTACAAGAAAGTGAGTGGGAGCTCTATAGCATTTATGATATTATATGTAGATGACATATTACTAATTGGAAATGATATAGAATTTCTGGATAGCATAAAGGGATACTTGAATAAGAGTTTTTCAATGAAAGACCTCGGTGAAGCTGCTTACATATTGGGCATTAAGATCTATAGAGACAGATCAAGACGCTTAATTGGACTTTCACAAAGCACATACCTTGACAAAGTTTTGAAAAAGTTCAAAATGGATCAAGCAAAGAAAGGATTCTTGCTTGTGTTACAAGGTGTGAAATTGAGTAAGACTCAATGCCCGACCAATGCAGAAGATAGAGAGAAAATGAAAGATGTTCCCTATGCTTCAACCATAGGCTCTATCATGTATGCAATGCTGTGTACCAGACCTGATGTGTGTCTTGCTATAAGTCTAGCAGGCAGGTACCAAAGTAATCCAGGAGTGGATCACTGGATAGCGGTCAAGAACATCCTAAAATACCTGAAAAGGACTAAGGATATGTTTCTCATATATGGAGGTGACAAAGAGCTCATCGTAAATGGTTACGTTGATGCAAGCTTTGACACTGATCCGGACGATTCTAAATCGCAAACCGGATACGTGTTTACATTAAACGGTGGAGCTGTCAGTTGGTGCAGTTCTAAACAAAGCGTTGTGGCAGGATCTACATGTGAAGTGGAGTACATAGCTGCTTCGGAAGCAGCAAACGAAGGAGTCTGGATGAAGGAGTTCATATCTGATCTAGGAGTCATACCTAGTGCAACGGGTCCAATGAAAATCTTTTGTGACAATACTCGTGCAATTGCCTTGGCAAAGGAATCCAGATTTCACAAAAGAACCAAGCACATCAAGAGACGCTTCAATTCCATCCGGGATCTAGTCCAGGTGGGAGACATAGAGATTTGCAAGATACATACGGATCTGAATGTAGCAGACCCGTTGACTAAGCCTCTTCTATGAGCAAAACATGATCAACACCAAAGCTCCATGGGTGTTAGAATCATTACTGTGTAATCTAGATTATTGACTCTAGTGCAAGTGGAAGACTGAAGGAAATATGCCCTAGAGGCAATAATAATGTTATTATTTTATTTCCTTATATCATGATAAATGTTTATTATTCATGCTAGAATTGTATTATCCGGAAACATAATACTTGTGTGAATACATAGACAAACCAAACATCACTAGTATGCCTCTACTTGACTAGCTCATGAATCAAAGATGGTTATGTTTCCTAACCATAGACATGTGTTGTCATTTGATTAACGGGATCACATTATTAGGAGAATGATGTGATTGACATGACCCATTCCATTAGCTTAGCACCCGATCGTTTAGTATGTTGCTATTGCTTTCTTCATGACTTATACATGTTCCTATGACTATGAGATTATGCAACTCCCGTTTGCCGGAGGAACACTTTGTGTGCTACCAAACGTCACAACGTAACTGGGTGATTATAAAGGAGCTCTACAGGTGTCTCCAAAGGTACATGTTGGGTTGGCGTATTTCGAGATTAGGATTTGTCACTCCGATTGTTGGAGAGGTATCTCTGGGCCCTCTCGGTAATGCACATCACATAAGCCTTGCAAGCATTTCAACTAATGAGTTAGTTGCGAGATGATGTATTACAAAACGAGTAAAGAGACTTGCCGGTAACGATATTGAACTAGGTATTGAGATACCGACGATCGAATCTCGGGCAAGTAAAATACCAATGACAAAGGGAATAACATATGTTGTTATGCGGTCTGACCCATAAAGATCTTCGTAGAATATGTAGGAGCCAATATGAGCATCTAGGTTCCGCTATTGGTTATTGACCGGAGACGTGTCTCGGTCATGTCTATATTGTTCTCGAACCCGTAGGGTCCGCACGCTTAAGGTTTTGATGACAGTTATATTATGAGTTTATGAGTTTTGATGTACCGAAGTTAGTTCGGAGTCCCGGATGTGATCACGGACATAATGAGGAGTCTCGAAATGGCTGAGACATAAAGATTGATATATTAGACGGCTATATTCGGACACCGGAAGTGTTCCGGGTGATTTCGGAGAAAACCGGAGAGCCGGAGGGTTATCGGAACCCTACCGGGAGAAGTAATGGGCCATATCGGCCTTAGTGGAGAAAGAGAGGGGCAGCCAGGGTGGGCCGCGCGCCTCCTCCCCCCTGGTCCGAATTGGACTAGGAGAGGGGGGGGGGCGCCCCCCTTTCCTTCTCCCTCCCCACTTCCTTCCCCCTCCTAGTAGGAGTCCTACTCCTACTAGGAGGAGGACTCCTCCTGGCGCGCCAATAGGGGCCGGCCGGCCTCCTCCCCTTGGTCCTTTATATACGGGGGCAGGGGGCACCCCTAGACACACAAGTTGATCCACGTGATCATATTCTTAGCCGTGTGCGGTGCCCCCTTCCTCCATAATCCTCGATAATATTGTAGCGGTGCTTAAGAGAAGCCCTGTGACGGTAGTACATCAAGATCGTCACCACGCCATCGTGCTAACGAAA
The DNA here is from genome assembly GCF_056163025.1 of Triticum urartu. Lineage (NCBI taxonomy): Eukaryota > Viridiplantae > Streptophyta > Magnoliopsida > Poales > Poaceae > Triticum > Triticum urartu. The sequence goes on from NC_141876.1 coordinate 529,162,620, forward strand.
CTCTACCCCGACACTTTGCTGGATCGGAGTCCGGGGATTGTCATCGAGCTGAACGTGTGCTAAAACTCAGAGGTGTCGTAGTTTCGGTGCTAGATCGGTCGGGCCGTGAAGACGTACGACTACATCAACCGCGTTGTGCTAACGCTTCCGCTGTCGGTCTACAAGGGTACGTAGATCACACTCTCCCCTCTCGTTGCTATGCATCACCATGATCTTGTGTGTGCGTAGGAATTTTTTTGTAATTACTACGTTCCCCAACACTATGTTTCACCGATGAGGTGCTGGACCATGAATTTCCAGAGGGATTCAAACCCGTAAACATAGAGGCGTACGACGGAACGGTAGACCCTGGGGTCTGGATTGAGGACTACATCCTCCGTATCCACATGGCTCGAGGAGACGATCTCCATGCCATCAAGTACTTACCCCTCAAGCTCAAAGGGCCAGCTCGGCACTGGCTTAAAAGCCTCCCTGAAAACTCCATTGGAAGCTGGGAAGAGCTCGAAGACGCTTTTCGGGCAAATTTTCAAGGGACCTATGTCCGACCACCGGATGCAGACGATTTAAGTCATATAACTCAACAGCCTGGAGAGTCGGCTCGAAAGCTTTGGAACATGTTTCTCACTAAAAAGAACCAAATAGTCGACTGTCCGGACGCCGAAGCCTTAGCAGCTTTCAAGCACAGAGTTCGAGACAAATGGCTTGCCAGACACCTCGGCCAAGAAAAGTCGAGAACAATGGTAGCATTAACCAGCCTCATGACCCGCTTTTGCGCGGGCGAGGACAGCTGGTTAGCCCGATGCAGCACCAGTGACCTAAGTACATCCGAAGTCAGGGACGGAAACGGGAAGCCACGACGCAGCAAAAACAAGCGCCAGAATAAAGAAGACAGCCCGAAGAGCACGACGGTAAACGCCGGATTCAGAAGCTCTCGGCCAGGTCAGCAAAAGCTGCCCTCCAAAGGCAAGAGAGACGAACTGTCCAGCCTAAAAAGATTCTGGACAAAATATTCCAGATCCACAACACCCCCGATAAACCTGCAAATCATACCCATAGAGAATGTTGGGTCTTCAAGCAGTCCGGCAAGCTCAACGCCGAACACAAGGGGCAGGATACACCAAGCAAAGACGAGGACGAGCCTCGCAAGCAAAGCACTGGGGAACAGAAGAAATTCCCACCAGAAGTCAAAACAGTAAACGTGTTACACGTGACAAAGGGGAGAAACAAAGTGGCACTCCTAGAGACACATGCCCCAGGGCTTATCACCGCGGGGTTCTGCCACTGGTCGTCCCTGTCGGATTTCGGGTTCCGGCAGACCCTTGAGGTTCAAACACTGGGGTGCGCGTGGAGATTTCGCCTCCTACCTTCCTGCACCCCTCCGCCGTGCTAGGATCTAAACTAAGGAAAGAACAACACAAGAGACACAGGGTTTATACTGGTTCGGGCCACCGTTGTGGTGTAATACCCTACTCTAGTGTGTGGTGTGTGGATTGCCTCTTGGGCTGATGATGAACAATACAAGGAAGAACAGCCTCGCGAGGGTCTGTTCTTGGCTGACGCGATGAACTGCTGGGAGGAGTTCAGCCACCTTTCTCTCTCTCTGTCTCTCTCTCTCTCTCTCTCTCTCTCTCTCTCTTTCGACCAACCCCCTTGTCATCGTCCCCTCCCCCCCAGCTATGTGGGTGGCTAGTCCTATTTATAGAGGCCCTGGTCCTCTTCCCAAATATTGAGCAGGAAGGGAGCCAACAATGGCGGGCTAATTTGAAGGGGGACAACAAGTATCAACTATCCTGACAAAAGTAGTCTTCGCCTGCGCAAAGCTCTGGTGATGACGCTGTCTTGGGCTCCACGATGACCTCCGTCTCGTAGTCCTCCTGGTCTTGGTCTCATTGCACCGAAATGGCAACCTTTGCCTGATGCCTTGGTACTCCGCGGCTGCGCTTGCCCCCTTTGCACCAAAGAGGAAAGGAGGACGCTGCGCGGGCTGGCACCCGCCTGGCGCCCTGAGTTGTCATGGCTTGCGTCATGGGCACCTCGTGAGGTACCCCGCCTTGATCTCTCCGCCTCCTCGTGAGCCAGCCTGACGAGGCCGTGCCTGAGGAGGCTTCGTGTCGTCCGCCCCGCGAGGCTTGGCCCCTCGCGAGGGTCTTGGGTTTGTGTTGGTGAAGATGGGCCATGCTGGGCCCCCCTTTGAGCCACGCCGCAGGCCGCAGGCAGGCAAGTCTGGGGACCCCCGTTCCCAGAACGCCGACAGTAGCCCCCGGGCCCAAGGCGCGCCCGGACTTGGCCGTGCAGGGAGGCGGAAGGGCAAGAGTGAAGCGCCGCGGGCCCTAACAGCCTGCGGCCTTGGGCGCCGCGTGGCGGTTGACTGGACGTGGGCGCCTCAGTAACCGCGCGAGTTGATAAAGGAGTGGCATCCGCCTAGGCCCCGCTTCTTGCTTTCTTCGGTTGCTGCTCAGATCCCCTCTCTTGCGCCTCTCCTTCCTTCCTCCAAGATTTCCAGATCTGCTCTGACCGCGCGGCCTAGGGAGCCATGGCGCCTTGTCAGCCCCCGGCCGCATCTTGGTACTCGTCTGCCTTGGACTTGCCGAACGTGTCGGAGGCGGGCCTTGCCCGGTTGCGCCGGATGGCGACGGCGTGGGGCATCGACGGGGAGAAGGTGTTCAAGGCCGGCTCCGCCACCCCTGAGGGTCAAAGGAGCACCTTCTATCCGCTGTTCGTAAGTGCCATTGTTGCTGGCCTGGTGCCTCCCTTCTCCGAGTTCTTCTTCTCTGTCCTCCGCCATTACAAGCTACAGGCTCTGCATCTCCATCCCAACTCCATCCTTCTCCTGGCAATCTTTGCTTATTATTGCGAAGCACATGTTGGGGTGCAGCCCTCGGTGGCCTTGCTGCGCCACTACTTCTACCTCCGGACCTCTCGCGGGACCGCTTCCGCGTGCGTGAGCTTCGTCGCGTCCGGCGGCGCCATTGCCATCTCAAACTCTGGGAAGAGGATTGAGGGCTTCAGGAGCAAGTGGATCTTGGTGGATGCTGGGCACATCCACCCTCGGCTGATCCTGCCCATGGAGTAGCCCACGAGCTCCAGCGACTGGGGTCGAGCAGAGCTCACGGATCCCCGCGTGAAGATGGTGTTGGAGAAGATGGACGCGGATCTGAGGCCGGCCGACATGGCGGCGGCGAAGCTGACCGGCGCGTCGCTGCTGAGGGAGTTCCTGGAGCACCGGCTGGCTCCGCTTCGCCAGTACTCGCTTCCAATGTGGAGGCCCCGTACGAACCCCGCGGCCTTGGCCGCCGGAGACCTGGCTGCGGTTCTCCAATCTCTGGTCGGGGGCAATGTGGCGAGGCTGGAGGGCGCTCCCACGCCCTTGTTCCTCCGCAACGACTGGGAGCAGGTGGTGAAGTCCATGCCCGTCTTCAACGGGGATGGGCCAGTGCCCCTGGAAGCTCCCGAGGAACCGGTGGACGTGCCCTCCGGCGACTCCAGTGAAGAGGAAGAGGGAGGGGAGCGCGGAAAGGGGCCTGACTCCGAGGCGACTGACGGAGAGTCGAGGGCTCCCCTCCCCCGGCATAGGTCCCGCGTTCTCCGCCTCTCTCCGAATGATGACGACGAGGATGACGACGAAGACGACGACGAGCAGGACGGCGGGAGCTTGCCCCCGATCCCGAAGAAGGACAGGACCGGGCTGATCTCCCGCGGGTCTCCCCCGGCCCCGGGGCGAACCGCAGACGCACCTTCTGCCTCCAAGCTTCCCGAGGTCGACCCTTCCAGCCGACTTTCAGGCTTCAAATTTGGCCGGAGGCCGCTTGAGCTCACTGGCGATGACCCGTAAGCATTCTATTCTTGTCTTTATCTCTTACTCTGCTTCTGAGGCCTGACGTCCGCATCTTTGGATAGGTTGGCGCCCGCCGAAGGGGGCTCCCGAGGTTCCATCCGTGGCGGCGCTTCTGCCCGTGAAGGAAGGTGACCGCGACGCACAGGCTTCTCCTGCCCAGTCGTCCTCGCGAGGTCTGGCTGAGCTGGCTGGGGCGAGCTCAGCCCCCACGGCCCAAGTGGCTCCCGAGGTGCCCTTGCCTGCCGCCGCCACTACAGCTGTCGGGGCACGGCAGACTCCGCCTCAGGAGGCTGCAGCTGCGCTGCCGCCTTCTCCTCCTACTCCACCGGCCGCTGTCTCTCTGACTCCTTCTGCCGTTCTGGATCGTGCTGTTGCTGAGCTGGACCGACTGCGGCAGGATCTTCTTGGCGCCGACCCCCGCTTGGTGGCCGGGCGTTTGGAGCTGGCTTCTGGATGGGTTCGCTCCGACGCCTCGATTCGGGCGGCACTAGTCCAGGCCTCGACGGCATGCGACGAGGAGAAGGAAGCCGTCCTGGAGGCGAAGGCTGCCCGCGATGCAGCCTTGGGGGAGGTGGTCGATGTCCGCGGTCGCTGCAAGGCGCTGGAGGACGAGCTGCAAGGCCTGCGGGATCGACTCGCGGAAGAGGTCCGCCTTCGCCAAGAGCAGGAAGAAGGCGGAATGCTCGCGAGGCAGCCGTCGAGGGCCAGGAGGCCAAGCTCAGGAAGCGCCGCGACCGCCTAGGTGCGCTGGAGCAGGAGTTGGGGGCGAGGAAGGCCGAGCTGGACGGCAAGGCCCTGGTTCTTGCCGAGGACCGCGCGGCCTTCACGGAGTTGGAGGCGAAGGCTCGCTCCTCGCTGAGGACGCTTTATGACAGCGGCCTGGAGAGCCCGCTGGCCGATGCCGAGGATGGCCCCGCCAAGCTACTTCCCTTCCTGGTTCACGCTCTTGAAGATGTCGCCCTTGGCCTTGGCCCCACGGCCGAGGCCGAGGCGCGTGTCCTGTCTTCTGCAGCACTGACGCGGGTCCTCACCCACATCTACCTTCGCGATCCCGGTGTCGACCTCGACGGCCTGCTGGAGCCAGTGAGCGGTGAGCGTGCCGCTGCCGCTGCCGAGGCCGTGAAGGGTCGCGTGGAGGCTCTGTTGGGGAAGTTCCGGGCCTTCAGCACCAAGCCGGAGCAAGGCGCCGCCGACCCCGCTGCTCCGTGAGGCGAACCCGCTCTGTGCTGCTCCCCCGCCGCCAAGTGACTCCGTCGTGGCTCCTGTCCTGCTTTTAATTCCTGCACACGTATCATGCCTCGGGGAGGCATTTAAACTTGCGTTTGGCATTGAAATAACAGTGTGGACTGTAATATTTGCTTTTGAATTCCTTGAGATTAGCGCTTTTCCTTCCTACTTGCTTACGTTCTATGCCGGCAGAGCCCGGCCCCGCGCATACCTCACCCAGCAATAGTCCCGACCGGAAACCAGGACGGGACCAAGGAGTGAGGGGCTACGTGACAAGTTAGGCTCCTGAGTCGCGATGCTCAGGAGTCCCCCTTGGCGCACGAACAACAAGTAGGGAGGTGTGATGCGGGTGGATCCACCGTTCTACGTCTGTAGAGCCCGGCCGCGCTCGTGCCTCACCCAGCGATGGTCCCGACCGGAAACCAGGACGGGGCCATAGAGTGAGGGGCTACGTGACCAGTTAGGCTCCTGAGTCGCGATGCTCAGGAGTCCCCCTTGATGCTCAAACGTCCTTCGTACCTTGGCTCCGCTCGGGGAGAGACGTGCGACGAACTAGGCCCGGGGGGGACCTGGCCGGGCGGCGTGCATCTGGGTGTGACCCAGGCGCAACTCCCGTGCCCATCCCCCTCACGCGGCACTCCCGAGGGGAGGCGTTACGATGAGGCTAGGCACTGAGCTCTGGGCTCCCTGAGGTTGATGCGGCCCGGGGGCCATCCTCAGTTGTTTATCACCAGCGTGGAGCATAGTGCTACCGTATGTGTATGGGCATAGCTGCTCCTCGGCAGTGTCGTCAGCCAGTGCGGAGCATGGTGCTTCCACTGGTACGTGGGAGGGGGCCCCCCCTCCGGGAGGAGCCCCCGGGGCATGTACAGCCCCGCCCTGACACGTGGCTGGCACGGTAGGGCCTGGCGAGGTGTATCTGGGCACCCGTGAGCCAGCGCGGAACTCACGGGGCCCTACCTCTAGGCGGGTTGCGCCTGGCACTAGGCCTTATCTTGTGATGTGTCCCTGCAAATTTGGTTAGATGTCGGCACTCTACGTCCTCGGGTCCCGGCCCTCGAGCTGGTCTCAGCCGTCGCTGGTATGCCAAGTCGCGATGCCATGGACAAGGCCAGAGGGTGAGGGCTGGAGAGCCAGTAAGAGCCCTGAGTCGCGATGCTCAGGTGCCCCCCCTTTAACGTGCAAGTAGTCGGCATGGAGGAGAAGAGGTGCCGTGGACCGACATCAAATAATCAAGCATGGTGGGTCTAACACATAATCGGAAATAAACGCAAATGGGATACATGCCACTGGGCCTGGCCCGAGCGGCTTGGGGATCATGCAGCCTGAGGGGCGCCCCCAACAAGGTAAGCTAATCGACGCGGAATAAAAGGGATACACGCCGCAGGGACGGACCCACGCTGCCTGGGAATAATGCAGCCCTGGGGGCGCTCCCAGCTAGAAGTAAAACTCGAAAGATGTCACCTGATGATGTTGAGGACGAAGGGGTGTTGGTGTAGCAGGCTCGGGGGGCTGCGGGAGCCGATCCTCACGAGCCCCCTGGCCCAGGGGCCTTGGGAGGCTCCGGAGGCGCTGGCGGCTCCTCGCGGGCCATCTCCATATCTGCCAGGGCTGTGGAACGCCTGGCCTCTCGTGCCTCCGTGATGCCCCTCATGAGGCGCTGGTACGCGTCAGCCGCATTCGGCAAGCCGTAAGGCATGCGAACGTAGCTGTGGGGTGGACCTCCGCAGCGCCCCACTCGCGAGGGCCAGAGGCGCTCCAGAGAGACGACTCGGTTGAGCCCTGGTATGTCGATGCAGACACGCAGCCCATCATCCTCGCCTGGATGGGGGGCCACTGCCGGTAGGCGGCGGGCGCCTCTCATGACTCTTGACTCCTGTAGCTCCTGAATGGCCTTGCTGACGAACTCCTGTGGGTCTGGATCTCCTTGCCTTGCTCGTTCTTGAGGGAAACGTGCTTCAAAACACGCCTCCATGTGGTGCCCAAGCGCCTCCCTCGTGACCCTAGCTAGGTCGGTGGCCCTCCAGGGGAGAGCCCCCGAGCCCTGCTTGAGGAGGGCGTTGGGCGCGCTTTCCTATGCGATGGAGGGAGGCTCCCCTTGGGCAGGTGCGGGCCCAGAGGGGCCTGCCTCCTGAGTGGTCGAGCCGGACGATGTCTTCTTCTACTCGGGGGCGGTCTCAGGAAGCCTCCTGCTTCCGCGATCCGGGTCTTCCAGTGATGCGGCCTGAAAGGCTTGTTTCAGGGAACACACCGCGTCCTTCTCTTCACAGGGCACCGTGATGACTCCACCACTTCCTGGCATCTTGAGGACGTTGTAGCCATGGTGAGTTACGGCCATGAACTTGGCCAGTGCTGGGTACCCAAGGATGGTGTTGTACGACAGGCGAATGTGAGCGACGTCGAAGTCGATGAGCTCGGTGTGGTAGTTGTCGCGTGCCCCGAAGGTGACGGGGGGCGGACCTGCCCAATCGGGACCATGGAGCCGTCAGTGATACCGAAGAAGGGCTTGGTTGGCTGAAGCTGGCTGTAGGGCACTTGGAGGTTGTTGAACGTCTCCATGGACAGGACGTTGAGCCCTGCCCCGCCATCGATGAGGGTCTTGGTGACCACCACGTTGCTGATGATTGGGGAACAAAGCATCGGGAGGACTCCGGCTGTTGCCGCACACTTGAGCTGATCTGCTGAGCTGAACGTGATGGCGCACGCCGACCACCTGAGAGGGCGTGTGGCTTCGAGTCTGGGGAGTACTGCGTTCACTTCACGGGCGAACTGCTTGAAGATGCGCTGAGAGGCTGGGGCTTGTGCTCCGCCCAAGATGCAGGCGATCGCGCGCGGCTCCTGAAAGCCCCCAGCCTCCTCGTCCTGATGGCGGTCCTCGTTTCTCCTTGGCTGCGGCGGCAACGGTGGGAGGCCTGCGTTGCCTAGCGGGTGATCCTCGCGAGGCTGATTCCTCCAGTCTCCCTCGTGAGGCTGATCCCTCCATCCTCTCTCGCGAGGCGGGTCTTGCCAGTGATCCTCGCGAGGTTGGTCGCGCCACCCTTGGCGCGGCCCGCGGTCTTCCCATCGTCCTGCGTTTCTTCCTCCTCCTCGACCATAGCCCCGGTCACCGCGGTCGGGGCGATGGCCGATCCTTCCTTCACGCACGGCTCGGAGTTCTTGGCATTCGTTGGTGTTGTGGGTGTGGAGTTCATGGTACATGCAGTACCGGCTGCCCTTGGGAGGTTCGGGCTGATCTCTGCCCCGCTTGGTGTCTGGTTCTGCTGCGAGCACTGCAGCCCCCTTGCGCTTCACATCCTTGGCCTTGAGCTTCTTCTCTTCTGGGTCTGCGGCAGGCAGCTCGAGGAGGGAGAGACGCCCCTCGTCAGCCCTGGCGCACTTGTTTGCCAAGTTGAACAGCTCCAAGGAAGTGCACAGGTCTTCATGCATCGCCAGGTCCTCCTTCATCTTGACATCGCGCACTCCGTCGGAGAAAGCTGAGATGATGGCCTCCTCAGTCACCTTGGGGATCTTGAGGCGTGCGTTGTTGAAGCGCTAGATGTACTTCTGCAGGGTCTCCCCGGGTTGTTGCTTGATGCGGCGCATGTCGCTCACGGCGGGTGGCCGATCGCGAGTACCTTGGAAGTTGGCGATGAAGCGGGTGCGCATCTCTTCCCAGGAGGAGATTGTGCCTAGAGCCAGGTTCAGGAGCCAGGTGCGGGCCCCGTCCTTGAGCGCCATGGGAAACCAGTTTGCCATGACCTTCTCGTCTCCGTTGGCAGCTTCGATGCCCAGCTCGTAGAGCTGGAGGAACTCCGTAGGGTCGGCCGTGCCGTCGTAGCGAGGAGGCAGGTCTGGTTTGAACTTGCCGGGCCACGCGATGCTGCGTAGTTCGGTGGTGTAGGCGCGGCAGCCTGCTGTGGCCACGGGAGGCCTTAGGTGACGGAGAGCCTGGTCTTGCATGTCCCCACGCGCTGGAGCAGGGGGATGGTCGCGACGTGCTGGAGCAGGGAGCGCCCGGGCAGCTTCTGGCGGGCGAGGGACTTCTTGGTAGCTCTGTTCTTGCTGCACTGGCACCTGACGGAGCGGGTTCCGCCCAGGGGCCATGCGCCTTGGAGCCATGGCATCTTCTTGAGGAGGAGGCAGCCGGGGAGCCGCCGGAGCCTCTTCGCCCGCGCGGGGCGTGGTGCGGTGCAGCGGAACGGACGGCGCGGAAGAGCCCCCTGCAGCGCGGACGAGCTCGGCGACGCGGTCGAGCCATTCTTCGTAGACGTCGTCGACGGGACGATAGCGCAGGAGCTCGTTTGCCGCGATGAGTGCAGCCCGAACCTCCATGGGCGCGCGGAGCGTGCGGGACGAAGATCCAGCTGGGGCGAGCAAGGGAGTTGCGGTGCCTCCGTCTTGCCGCACAGACGGATGCTGGGACAATGCTTGCCGCTCGTCCCCCGCCAGGCCGGTGGCGGTGTTGATGGCAGGTGATGGGGAACGGCGTGGATGCCCGCTGACAGGGGTCGTCTGGGCGACGCGGGAAGCGAGCGCGGCCCGGAGCTCAGTGCGGGCCCGACGAGCATCAGACATGGGCGTGACGATCGGAGGAGAACGGGGCGGTGGAAGACGAATTCCGGCGCACCCCTACCTGGCGCGCCAAATGTCGGATTTCGGGTTCCGGCAGACCCTTGAGGTTCGAACACTGGGGTGTGCTCGGAGATTTCGCCTCCTACCTTCCTGCACCCCTCCGCCGTGCTAGGATCTAAACTAAGGAAAGAACAACACAAGAGACACAGGGTTTATACTGGTTCGGGCCACCGTTGTGGTGTAATACCCTACTCCAGTCTGTGGTGTGTGGATTGCCTCTTGGGCTGATGATGATGAACAATACAAGGAAGAACAGCCTCGCAAGAGTCTGTTCTTGGCTGAGGCGATGAACTGCTGGTAGGAGTTCAGCCACCTTTGTCTCTCTCTCTCTCTCTCTTTCGACCGACCCCCTTGTCTTCGTCCCCTCCCCCCCAGCTATGTGGGTGGCTGGTCCTATTTATAGAGGCCCTGGTACTCTTCCCAAATATTGAGCGGGAAGGGAGCCAACAATGGCGGGCTAATTTGAAGGGGGACAACAAGTATCAACTATCCTGACAAAAGTAGTCTTCGCCTGCGCAAAGCTCTGGTGATGACGCCATCTTGGGCTCCACGGTGACCTCCGTCTCGTAGTCCTCCTGGTCTTGGTCTCGTTGCACCGAAATGGCAACCTTTGCCTGATGCCTCAGTACTCCGCGGCTGCGCTTGCCCCCTTTGCACCAAAGAGGAAAGGAGGACGCTGCGTGGGCTGGCACCCGCCTGGCGCCCTGAGTTGTCATGGCTTGCGTCATGGGCACCTCGTGAGGTACCCCGCCTTGATCTCTCTGCCTCCTCGTGAGCCAGCCTGACGAGGCTGTGCCTGAGGAGGCTTCGCGTCGTCCGCCCCGCGAGGCTTGGCCCCTCGCGAGGGTCTTGATTTTGTGTTGGTGAAGATGGGCGTGCTAGGCCCCCCTTTGAGCCACGCCGCAGGCAGGCCAGTCTGGGGACCCCCGATCCCAGAACGCCGACAGTCCCAACTGATCACCTTTGACCATCGGGATTACTCGGCAAGTATCTGGCATGCAGGATGGGCTGCCTTGGTGCTAGACCCGATAATTGACGGATACCACTTCACACGAGTCCTGATGGACGGCGGCAGTAGTTTAAACCTGATATATCAGGACATAGTCCGCAAAATGGGGATAGACCCAACAAAAATCAGCCATAGCAATACTACCTTTAAAGGAGTAACGCCAGGCCCAGAAGCCCATTGCACGGGCTCCCTGCTACTAGAGGTCATATTCGGCTTTCCCGATAACTTCCGCAGTGAAAATGTAACCTTCCACATCGCTTCGTTCCAAAGTGGCTATCAAGCACTACTCGGACACGAAGCTTCCGCTCGCTTTAACGCAATACCGCATTATGCTTCTCTCATGCTCAAGATGCCCGGTCCACGTGGCATCATTACAGTAAATGGAAATATTGAGCGCTACTTGCGCGCGGAAGACCATGCGGCCGCCTTGGCAGCCGCACACGGCCTCACCAACTAGAGCATCTGACGGGTCGTTAAGACCACGGACACGGTTAGACGAGTCTGGTGCAGCTATATATAATTAATGCAGGTTTGATGGCTATACCCATATAACAATACAAGGGGCTCAACACGTGTAAACAAGTGACAATTAGGCTCAACCTGACTTATCTTGAACTGTACATGGTTTATTTAGTATAACCTACCTTTTTGCACGACAACTTTTCAACTAAGTTCCTCTCTTTTAACAGATGACCATCGTGCTATACCCGTCCAGGATACGGCAAAACGGAGACACAGGCGCAGACGTGCAGCAGGGACCCGTTCCAAGGATTCTTTTTAGATTAAGAGCCTGCATAAACCTTTTTTACTGTCTCTTGTTGATACACATCTCCCGGATTCTCAGTACAATTGAGAAGGATGCTAACGTATTGGCATGTGGCCACGTCAGAATATTGCACGTACCTGGACACTAGGGGCTTCTTACAAAGGGCACTGTTTAGGCCCGGTTTACATCATAAAGACCGAATTCCTTAGGGAGTGTTCGGCGTCGCGAGTTTGGCCTTATATGCATCAGCTCTGAATCATGTCTTTGGTCAAATCTTGGGTTTGCCCGGCTCCTGTGTTTTGCTGCCTTACGTTCCGCTCTATCGGCTAAGGCGGCACCAAGAGAACTACTGCGATTGTGCCCTGGTTTATCCGGACGAGCACCTTAGTAGAGAAAGCCGAAAACTGACTGTCATGATACAGCGTGAGACTGGTCAACCACTCGATGACCTAGCGGAATCTTCGGGATTCCTCCACCTTAACGAAGGGCCGTTTCCCGGCCAGACATGTATGCGCCCCAAATTCGGATGAGCGCGGAGCCACCAGGGGCTATATAGTAGCCCCACTGTAAAACTCCTCTAGCTAAGTGAAAGTGTTAAAGCATTTTAGTCTGATTGCCTAGTTCGCTGAGCTATCACCTCCTTAATGGACCAAGACGTTGGATCAAGTGTGAACATGCGTCTTCTGCGAACACCCCCGCATTATATGCGTGGGGGCTGAAGCCAACGACTGCCATCTTTTAGGTTATATACATATATACATAAATGGTCGCACAGGAGGCATCATAGTACTTTCGGGCAAAAGTATAAATACAGCCTTGATAAACTCAATAAAACATTGTTTTTACAATGGGAATACATGTCACTCAAACATAATATTCTTCGAGCACTGAGCCTCTATCGAACGAGCGCCTTCAAGAACTTCTTCAAAGTAGTGCTCGGCAGCCACTCGGCCTATGGCTGAACCCTGTGCCGCAATAGTGGTGGCATCCATCTCCACCCAGTATGTTTTGACACGAGCAAGGGCCATCCGCGAGCCTTCTATGCACGCCGACCTCTTTACAGCATCGATGTGTGGCATAGCACCAAGGAATTGTTGCACTAAGCTAAAGTAGTTATTCGGCCTTGGCCCTCTCGGCCACAGATGATCCACAACGGACCTCATGGCAAGTCCGGATAATCTATGGAGCTTGGCCCACTCGGCCATTTGCTCATTCAACAGTAGCGGACGGGCTGGAGCATGAAACTGTGACCAAAACAGTTTTTCCACTTCGTGATCTTTCCGATCCTTGAAGTACTCGGCTGCATCAGCAGCACTTGCAGCCAAATCCACGTAGGCGTCCGCAGAACTCCATAGCCGGTCCAGAGGTGCATACTTCGGATCCCCGAATTTAGTCCGCAACAAGAAGGGCTTCCCAGATACAATATCCGCAGCTCCTCCTTCGTCGCTCTAATTTTGGAGCGGGCCTCCTTGGCAGCCACCCGGGCCTTTTCCAGGTCCGTCGCCTTCGCCCGGTTTTCTTCTTCAAGAAGCTAGTAATGGTCAGCAGCATATTTTAACTCTACAGCCATCTTGGCTATTTTTTCTTTGCTCTCGCAATGCGCGGCCTGTTCGGCACTTAACTCTTCGGCCGCCTTTAAAGCGGCCGCATTGCTACTCCTTGCTTGCTCCTTGGCTTTGGAAAGCTCCGCCCGAAGGGTCTCCATGGTGGCAGCTCCATCTGCAGTCACAACATATTAAAGATACTAGCATCATGCTACTCTTATTATGTGACAATCACCAGAAAAATCGCTGACCCTGTGCCTCGTCAAGCCGCTTGTTGACAAGTACGATGTCGGCATCTGCCGCATCCAGCTACTGCTTTAGTTCGGCAAATCCATCAGTCCAGCTCGCCACCGGAGCTTCAACCACCTACGCATAAAGGCGGTCTGATTATTACCTGGGACTATGATCCTCTGTTTGCTGCCGTTTTCAACGACAACCAAAGTCTCAGGGGCTACTATCTACAAAGGGCACATCTAAAAATGTGCGGTACTGTAAAAAATGTACATCATTTCACGTACCTCAAAACCCGTCAGTAGACTCATAAAGGCTTCATGCAACCCGCTTTCGGCGGACGAAATCCTTTCAATCACCGTACCCATCAACATGCGGTGCTCTTTTGAGATAGCCGCTTGCTCCAGCAGATCCCTCAGTACGTCCGACTGCACACCGGACGGTGCCGGAGTCTTTCGATTGCTCTCTTCGAGAGCCGGATACTAAGGACTTCGGGTGGCCGTAGGATTACCTTCTGGCCTTGCCGGATCAGGAGAAACCCTCCGTGACGACACCTCGGGGTCGCTCGCCTCATGAGGCGGTGTGGCAGGGGGAGGCGTTTCGCTCTCCATCATCTCTGGAAGAAGATCCCATGAAGACGAGCTCTGTTGAGAAGGGCTAATATCCGAACTGCAAGACAAATGCCTCGGTTATTTTCCTTAGAGGTAAAGCGAGATATTTTCATTATTAAATACCCTTTTACTTACAGCTCGGTGGAGGGCTGATCCCCTTGAGGGCATAGTGCGGCCAGGGTATCCCCCAGGGCAGGACCCTCCGGCGGAGATTTCTTCCCCCGTTTGGAGACCATTGTCTCCGGGTCCTCAGAGGCGGTTCTCTTCCTTCCCCGGGGAGAGGAAGTTTCAGTTCCTCCTCCCCGGCTAACCTCCTTTGCGGAGGCGCTAGCTGAAGGAAATATGCCCTAAAGGCAATAATAAAGTTATTATTTATTTCCTTATATCATGATAAATGTTTATTATTCATGCTAGAATTGTATTAACCGGAAACAGAGTGTCACTAGTATGCCTCTACTTGACTAGCTCGTTGATCAAAGATGGTTATGTTTCCTAACCATAGACATGAGTTGTCATTTGATTAACGGGATCACATCATTAGGAGAATGATGTGATTGACTTGACCCATTCCGTTAGCATAGCACTTGATCGTTTAGTTTGTTGATATTGCTTTCTTCATGACTTATACATGTTCCTATGACTATGAGATTATGCAACTCCCGTTTACCAGAGGAACACTTTGTGTGCTACCAAACGTCACAACGTAACTGGGTGATTATAAAGGTGCTCTACAGGTGTCTCCGAAGGTACTTGTTGGGTTGGCGTATTTCGAGATTAGGATTTGTCACTCCGATTGTCGGAGAGGTATCTCTGGGCCCTCTCGGTAATGCACATCACTTAAGCCTTGCAAGCATTGCAACTAATGAGTTAGTTGCGGGATGATGTATTACGGAACGAGTAAAGAGACTTGCCGGTAACTAGATTGAACTAGGTATTGAGATACCAACGATCGAATCTCGGGCAAGTAACATACTGATGACAAAGGGAACAACGTATGTTGTTATGCGGTCTGACCGATAAAGATCTTCGTAGAATATGTGGGAACCAATATGAGCATCCAGGTTCCGCTATTGGTTATTGATCGGAGACGTGTCTCGGTCATGTCTACATAGATCTCAAACCCGTAGGGTCCGCACGCTTAAAGTTCGATGACAGTTATATTATGAGTTTATTTGTTTTGATGTACCAAAGGAGTTCGGAGTCCCGGATGAGATCAGGGACATGACGAGGAGTCTCGAAATGGTCGAGACGTAAAGATCGATATATTGGATGACTATATTCGGACATCGGAAAGGTTCCGAGTGATTCGGGTATTTTCGGGAGTACCGGGGAGTTACGGGAATTCGTATTGGGCCTTAATGGGCCATACGGGAAAGGAGAGAAAGGCCTCAAAGGGTGGCCACACGCCTCCCCATGGGCTGGTCCGAATTGGACTAGGGAGGGGGGCGCCCCCTTCCTTCCTTCTCCTTTTCCCTTCCCTTTCCTTCTCTCCTACTCATACTACTTGGAAGGGATCCTAGTTCAACTAGGAAAGGGGGTATCCTACTCCCGGTGGGAGTAGGACTCCCCTAGGGCACGCCATAGAGAGGGCCGGCCCCTCCCCTCCTCCACTCCTTTATATACGTGGCCAGGGGGCACCCCATAGGCACAACAATTGATCAAGTTGATCTATTAGCCGTGTGCGGTGCCCCCCTCCACCATAGTCCACCTCGATAATACTATAGTGGTGCTTAGGCGAAGCCTTGCGTCAGTAGAACATCAACATCGTCACCACGCTGTCGTGCTGATGAAACACTCCCTCAACACTCAGCTGGATCGGAGTTCGAGGGACGTCATCGGGCTGAACGTGTGCTGAACTCAGAGGTGCCGTGCGTTCAGTACTTGATCGGTCGGATCATGAAGACGTACGACTACATCAACCGTGTTGTGCTAACGCTTCCGCTTTCGGTCTACGAGGGTACGTAGACAACACTCTCCCCTCTCGTTGCTATGCATCACCATGATCTTGCGTGTGCGTAGGAATTTTTTGAAATTACTACGTTCCCCAACACTAGCCTCCTTGTTCCCCCTTTATCCTCTCCTGAGGGCGCTTGATAAGGTGTGATCTCTAGCATCCTGGTTAGCACGGGATTTGGTGAGGTCTCAGGGAGGGGGGGCGGACACCTGATCAACTTTTCCTTCGCCATCCAATCCTGGTCAAAGAGCGGATTTTTTAGGGCAACGTTGCGATAAATAAATGGACAGTGTGTTCGGATGCGGGGCTACTTACTTGGGTATCCAGGAGATTGCAGCTCAGACCTGCATCCTCAGTGATGTCCGGACACATTATTTGTGGTCTGAAGAACAATTTGTACATCTCTTTGTGCGTCATGACGAGAAAATATTGAATAGCTCGCGGTCCTTCCGGGTTGAACTCCCACATGCGAAGGGGCCGGCGTTTGCAAGGCTGGACTTGGCAAACTAGCATAACTTGCACTACCATAACCAGAATGAAATCTCTCTCAAAGAGATCTCGGATACGGCTTTGCAGTATTGGCACGTCCTTGGCTGGACCCCAGCTCAGCCCCCTGCTGATCCATGACATCAGTTGTGGTGGGGGGCCTGAGCGAAAGGTGGGCGCAGCTACCCACTTGGCACTTCAGGGAGCTGTGATGTAGAACCACTCCCGCTGCCACAATCCGGACACCTCTGGGAAGCAACCCTCAGGCCATGGAGCATCAACGATTTTGCTTATTGAAGCGCCTCCGCACGCTGCATGCTGCCCCTCGATCATCTTCGACTTTACATCGAAGGTCTTGAGCCACAGGCCGAAGTGAGGGGTAATGCGGAGGAAGGCCTCACATACGACAATAAGTGTCGAGATGTGAAGAAGGGAATCCGGGGCCAGATCGTGAAAATCTAGCCCATAATAGAACATAAGACCCCTAACAAAGGGATCCAGAGCGAGGCCTAGTCCTCGGAGGAAGTGGGAGACGAACACGACGCTCTCGTTGGGTTCGGGAGTAGGGACGGCCTGCCCTCGGGCAGGCAGCCGATGCGAAATTTCGGCGGTCAGATATCTGGCCTCTCTCAACTTCTTTATGTCCTCCTCCGTGACGGAGGAAGGCATCCACCGACCTTGAAGGTTGGATCCGGACATAGTTGAAGGTCCGAAGCACCTGACCTGCGTTTTGGGTGTTAGAACTCGATGCGGGGGAAGGATTTGATTGAGCGCGAGAGGGAAAAAAGAAAAGGCCTTGTCCCCTTTATAAAGAGGGTGAATATCAAGCGTCCTCCTCGTAGCCGTTTGGGACTTGCCTAAGATCTAGGAGTCCTACCAATAGGCACGGTTCGGTTACCCATGTCCGTATTGATGAGAATCCCGTAATAAAGGGGACACGATCTCTGCTTCGACAAGACGTTCCAAGGAAACCACCTCGCGAAACACGCTGAGATTGGTTATGAAAAATGATTCGAATAAAGACCTGGCTGTGGTGTGATGTCACGCTACGGGGTACGTCAGCAGATTAGATTTGTGGAAATAT
The DNA here is from genome assembly GCF_056163025.1 of Triticum urartu. Taxonomy (NCBI): domain Eukaryota; kingdom Viridiplantae; phylum Streptophyta; class Magnoliopsida; order Poales; family Poaceae; genus Triticum; species Triticum urartu. The sequence goes on from NC_141876.1 coordinate 529,179,978, forward strand.
TATTCTCTCTACGGTGGTATGTGGAACTTGTTTTGCAGAGCCAGACACGATCCTCGTGTTCAAAATCTTCTATGAAGTATTCAGAGGAGGAACCCGCCTTGCAATGCCGAAGACAATCTGCGCGCCGGACTCATCGTCATTGAAGCCTGGTTCACGGGCTACTGAGGGAGTCCTGGATTAGGGGGTATCCGGACAGCCGGATTATATCCTATGGCCGGACTATTGGACTATGAAGATACAAGATTGATGACTTCGTCCCATGTCCGGATGGGACTCTCCTTGGCGTGGAAGGCAAACTTGGCAATACGCATATGTAGATCTCCTTCCTTGTAACCGACTCTGTGTAACCCTAGCCATCTCCGGTGTCTATATAAACCGGAGGGTTTCAGTCCATAGGACAACAACAATCATACCATAGGCTAGCTTCTAGGGTTTAGCCTCTCTGATCTCGTGGTAGATCAACTCTTGTAATACTCATATCATCGAGAACAATCAAGCAGGATGTAGGGTTTTACCTCCATCAAGAGGGCCCGAACCTGGGTAAACATCGTGTCCCCTGCCTCCTGTTACCATCCGCCTTAGACGCACAGTTCGGGAACCCCTACCCGAGATCCGTCGGTTTTGACACCGACAGCAAGAAAGATCAATCTAGTAGGCCAAACCAAACTGATAATTCGAAGAGACTTGCAAAGATAACCAATCATACATAAAAGAATTTAGAGAAGATTCAAATATTATTCATAGATAGACTTGATCATAAACCCACAATTCATCGGTCTCAACAAACACACCGCAAAAAGAAGATTACATCGAATAGATCTCCACAAGACAGGGGGAGAACATTGTATTGAGATCCAAAAAGAGAGAAGAAGCCATCTAGATACTAACTATGGACCCGTAGGTCTGAAGTAAACTACTCACACTTCATCGGAAGGGCTATGGTGTTGATGTAGAAGCCCTCCGTGATCGATGCCCCCTCCGGCAGAGCTCCGGAACAGGCCCCAAGATGGGATCTCATGGATACAGAAATTTACGGCGGTGGAATTAGGGTTTTGGCTCCGTCTCTGATCGTTTGAGGGTACGTGGGTATATATAGGAGGAAGAAGTACGTCGGTGGAGCAACAGGGGGCCCACGAGGGTGGGGGACGCGCCTGGTAGGGTAGGGCGCGCTCCCTACCTCATGGCCTCTTGTTACGTGCCTTGATGTAGGGTCCAAGTCTCCTGAGTTGTATTCGATGAGAAAATCACATTCCCGAAGGTTTCATTCCGTTTGGACTCCGTTTGATATTCCTTTTCTTCGAAACCCTAAAACAGGTAGAAAACAACAATTCTGGGCTGGGCCTCCGGTTAATAGGTTAGTCCCAAAAATAATATAAAGGTGGATAATAAAGCCCAATAATGTCCAAAATAGTAGATAATATAGCATGGAGCAATCAAAAATTATAGATACGTTGGAGACGTATCAAGCATCCCCAAGCTTAATTCATGCTCGTCCTCGAGTAGGTAAATGATAAAAACAGAATTTTTGGTGCGGAGTGCTACTTGGCATAATTTTATTGTAATTCTTCTTAATTGTGGTATGAATATTCAGATCCGAAAGATTCAAGACAAAAGTTCATATTGACATAAAAATGATAATACTTCAAGCATACTAACTAAGCAATTATGTCTTCTCAAAATAACATGGCCAAAGAAAGTTCATCCCTACAAAATCATATGGTTTATTCATGTTACATTTTCGTCACACAAGAATGCTATCATCATGAACAACCCCGATGACAAGCCAAGCAATTGTTTCATACTTTAGTAATCTCAAACCTATAAACTTTCACGCAATATATGAGCGCGAGCCATTGACAAAAAGGAGGAAGTCTCACATCGATGAGGCTAATCAATGGGCTATGGAGATGCCCACCGATTGATGTTAATGTAAGGAGTAGGGATTGCCATGCAACGGATGCACTAGAGCTATAAATGTATGAAAGCTCAACAAAATAAACTAGTGGGTGTGCATCCAACTTGCTTGCTCATGAAGACCTAGGACACTTGAGGAGGCCCATATTTGGAATATACAAGCCAAGTTCTATAATGAAAAATTCCCACTAGTATATGAAAGTGATAACATGAGAGACTCTCTATTATGAAGATTATGGTGCTACTTTGAAGCACAAGTGTGGCGAAGGATAGTAACATTGTCCCTTCTCTCTTTTTCTCTCATTTTTTATGGCCTTTCTATTTTTTATGGCCTTTCTTTTTTTCGTTTTTTATATATATTCCTCACTTGGGACAATGCTCTAGAAAATGATGATCATCACACTTCTATTTATTTACAACTCAATGATTACAACTCGATACTAGAACAAAGTATGACTCTATATGAATGCCTCCAACAGTGTACCGGGATATGCAATGGACCAAGAGTGACATGTATGAAAGAATTATGAACGGTGGCTTTGCCACAAATACTATGTCAACTACATGATCATGCTAGGCAATATGGCAATGATGAATGTGTCATGATGAATGGAATGATGGAAAGTTGCGTGGAAATATATCTCGGAATGGCTATGGAAATGCCATAATAGGTAGGTATGGTGGCTGTTTTGAGGAAGATATAAGGAGGTTTATGTGTGAAAGAGCGTATCATATCACGGGGTTTGGATGCACCGGCGAAGTTTGCGCCAACTCTCAATGTGAGAAAGGGCAATGCACGGTACCGAAGAGGCTAGCAAGGATGGAAGGGTGAGAGTGCATATAATCCATGGACTCAACATTAGTCATAAAGAACTCACATACTTATTCAAAAAAATTTACAAGTCATCAAAAACCTCGGTACTATGCGCATGCTCCTAGGGGGATAGATTGGTAGGAAAAGACCATCGCTCGTCCCCGACCGCCACTCATAAGGAGACAATCAAATAACACCTCATGTTTCAAATTTGTTGCATAACGTTTACCATATGTGCATGCTACGGGACTTGCAAACCTCAACACAAGTATTTCTCAATTTCACAACTACTCAACTAGCACGACTTTGATATTATTACCTCCATGTCTCAAAACAATCATCAAGCATCAAACTTCTCTTAGTATTCAACACACTCATAAGGAAGTTTTATTATTAATCTTGCATACCAAGCATATTAGGATTTTAAGAAAATTACCATGCTATTGAGACTCTCAAAATAATATAAGTGAAGCATAATATATCAATAGTTTCTATAAAACACATCCATCACCGTGCTCTGAAAGATATAAGTGAAGCACTAGAGCAAAATTATATAACTCAAAAGATATAAGCGAAGCACATAGAGTATTCTAACAAATTTCAAATCATGTATGGCTCTCTAAAAAGGTGTGTACAGCAAGTATGATTGTGGTAAACTAACAAGCAAAGACTCAAATAATACAAGACGCTCCAAGCAAAACACATATCATGTGGCGAATAAAAATATAGCTCCAAGTAAAGTTACCGATAGAAGTACACGAAAGAGGTGATGCCTTCCGGGGCATCCCCAAGCTTTGGATTTTAGGTGTCCTTAGATTATCTTGGGGGTGCCATGGGCATCCCCAAGCTTAGGCTATTGCCACTCCTTGTTCCATAATCCATCAAATCTTTACCCAGAACTTGAAAACTTCACAACACAAAACTTAAAGTAGAAAATCTCGTGAGCTCCGTTAGCGAAAGAAAACAAAATACCACTTCAAGGTACTGTAATGAACTCATTCTTTATTTATATGGGTGTTATACCTAATGTATTCCAACTTCTCTATGGTTTATAAATTATTTTACTAACCATAGATTCATCAAAATAAGTAAACAACACACGAAAAAAAGAATCTGTCAAAAACAGAACAGTCTGTAGTAATCTGTAGCTAGAGCAAGATCTGGAACCCCAAAAATTCTAAAATAAATTGCTGGACGTGAGGAATTTATATATTAATCGTCTTCAAAAAGAATTAACTAAATAGCACTTTGCAAATAAAAATGACAGCAGTTCTCGTGAGCGCTAAAGTTTTTGTTTTTTACAGCATGTTCAACAAGACATTCCCCAAGTCTTCCCAACGGTTCTACTTGGCACAAACACTAATTAAACACAAAAAACACAACCAAAACAGAGTCTAAATAATTTATTTATTACTAAACAGGAGCAAAAAGCAAGGAATAAAAATAAAATTGGGTTGCCTCCCAACAAGCGCTATCGTTTAACGCCCCTAGCTAGGCATAACAAGCAAGAATAGATCTAGGTATTGCCATCTTTGGTAGGCAATCCATAAGTGGCTCTCATAATAGATTCATAAGGTAATTTAATTTTCTTTCTATGAAAGTGTTCCATGCCTTTCCTTAATGGAAATTGGAATCTAATATTTCCTTCCTTCATATCAATAATTGCACCAATCATTCTAAGGAAAGGTCTACGAAGAATAATAGGACATGAAGGATTGCAATCTATGTCAAGAACAATAAAATCTACAGGCACATAATTCCTATTTGCAACAATAAGAACATCATTAATTCTTCCCATAGGTTTCTTAATAGTGGAATCCGCAAGGTGCAAGTTTAGAGAGCAATCATCAAAATTACGGAAACCTAACAAATCACACAAAGTCTTAGGAATCGTGGAAACACTAGCACCAAAATCACATAAAGCATAGCATTCATGATATTTAATTTTAATTTTAGTAGTTGTTTCCCACTCATCAGAAAGTTTTCTAGGGATAGAAACTTCCAATTCAAGTTTTTCTTCATAAGATTGCATCAAGGCATCAACGATATGTTTAGTAAACGCTTTATTTTGACTATAAGCGTGAGGAGAATTTAGCACGGATTGCAACAAGGAAATACAATCAATAAAAGAGAAATTTTCATAGTTAAATTCCTTGAAATCCATAATAGTGGGTTTAGCAACATCTGGGGTTTTAATTTCTTCAATCCCACTTTTATCAAATTTAGCATCAAGATCAACAAATTCCGAATTCTTAGAACGCCTTCTAGGTAAAGGTGGATCATATTCAGTCCCATCATTATCAAGATTCGTATTACAAAACAAAGATTTAATAGGGGACACATCAATAACTTTTAGATCTTCATCATTATTTTCATAGGAACTAGAAGAACACGCTTTTATAAAGGTATTTTTCTTAGCACGCATCCTAGCGGTTCTTTCTTTGCACTCATCAATGGAAATTCTCATGGCTTTGAGAGACTAATTGATATCATGCTTAGGTGGAATAGATCTAAGTTTCAAAGAATCAACATCAAGAGCAATTCTATCAACGTTCCTGGCCAAATCATCAATCTTAAGCAATTTTTCTACACTCATAGCATTAAAATTCTTTTGCGAAGTAATAAATTCTTTAATATTAGATTCAAAATCAGAGGGCATCTTATTATAATTTCCATAAGAATTGTTGTAGGAATTACCATAATTATTAGAGGGATTACTAGGATAAGGCCTAGGGTTGAAATTTCCTCTATACGCGTTGTTGCCAAAATTGTTCCTACCAACAAAATTCACATCCATAGATTCATTATTATTCTCAATCAAAGTAGACAAGGACATATCATTAGGATTGGAAGAAACACTCTTATTAGCAAATAATTTCATAAGTTCATCCATCTTTCCACTCAAAACATTAATTTCTTCTATCGCATGCACCTTTTTATTAGTAGATCTTTCAGTATGCCATTGAGAATAATTAACCATAGTATTATCTAGGAGTTTAGTAGCTTCTCCTAAAGCGATTTCCATAAAAGTGCCTCCCGTGGCCAAATCTAAAAGATTTCTAGAAGCAAAATTCAATCCGGCATAAAATTTTTGTATAATCATCCACAAATTTAAACCATGAGTAGGGCAATTATGTATCATTAATTTCATTCTCTCCCAAGCTTGTGCAACATGTTCATGATCAAGTTGCTTAAAGTTCATAATATCGTTTCTAAGAGAGATGATCTTAGCGGGAGGAAAATACTTAGAGATAAAAGCATCTTTGCACTTGTTCCATGAATCAATACTATTTTTAGGCAAAGACGAGAACCAAGCTTTAGCACGATCTCTAAGCGAAAAAGGAAATAGCTTCAATTTAATAATATCATTATCCACATATTTTTTCTTTTGCATGTCACACAAATCAACGAAGCTATTTAGATGGGTAGCGGCATCTTCACTAGGAAGGCCGGAGAACAGATCTTTCATGACAAGATTCAGCAAAGCAGTATTAATTTCACAAGATTCAGCATCGGTAAGAGGAGCAATCGGAGTGCTAATAAAATTATTGTTGTTGGTATTGGTGAAGTCACACAATTTAGTATTATCTTGAGCCATCGTAACAAGCAAGCAAACTAACACACAAGCAAACGAAAAGCAAACGGACAAAAAGAGGCAAATAGAGAGAGAGGATAGAGAGAGGGCGAATAAAACGGCAAGGGTGAGGTGGAGGGAAAGGAAAACAAGAGGCAAATGGCAAATAATTTAATGCGGGAGATAAGGGTATGTGATGGGTACTTGGTATGTTGAGTTTTGCGTAGACCTCCCCGGCAACAGCGCTAGAAATCCTTCTTGCTACCTCTTTTAGCACTGCGTTGGTTTTCCCCAAAGAGGAAGGGATGATGCAGCAAAGTAGAGTAAGTATTTCCCTCAATTTTTGAGAACCAAGGTATCAATCCAGTAGGAGGCTATGCGCGAGTCCCTCGCACCTGCACAAAACAAATAAATCCTCGCAACCAACGCAAATAGGGGTTGTCAATCCCTATAGGGCCACTTACGAGAGTGAGATCTGATAGATATTATAAGATAATATTTTTGGTATTTTTATGATAAAGATGCAAAGTAAAATAAAGGCAAAGTAAATGACTAAGTAGTAAGAGACTGATATGAGAAAGATAGACCCGGGGGCCATAGGTTTCACTAGTGGCTTCTCTCGAGAGCATAAGTATTCTACGGTGGGTGAACAAATTACTGTTGAGCAATTGACAGAATTGAGCATAGTTATGAGAATATCTAGGTATGATCATGTATATCGGCATCACGTCCGAGACAAGTAGATCGACTCCTGCCTGCATCTACTACTATTACTCCACTCATCGACCGCTATCCAGCATGCATCTAGAGTATTAAGTAAAAACAGAGTAACGCCTTAAGCAAGATGACATGATGTAGAGGGATAGACTCATGCAATATGAAGAAAACCCCATCTTGTTATCCTCTATGACAACAATACAATACGTGCCTTGCTGCCCTTACTGTCACCGGGAAAGGACACCGCAAGATTGAACCCAAAGCTAAGCACTTCTCCCATTGCAAGAAAGATCAATCTAGTAGGCCAAACCAAATTGATAATTCGAAGAGACTTGCAAAGATAACCAATCATACATAAAAGAATTCAGAGAAGATTCAAATATTATTCATAGATAGACTTGATCATAAACCCACAATTCATCGGTCTCAACAAACACACCGCACAAAGAAGATTACATCGAATAGATCTCCACAAGAGAGGGGGAGAACATTGTATTGAGATCCAAAAAGAGAGAAGAAGCCATCTAGCTACTAACTATGGACCCGTAGGTCTGAAGTAAACTACTCACACTTCATCGGAAGGGCTATGGTGTTGATGTAGAAGCCCTCCGTGATCGATGCCCCCTCCGGCGGAGCTCTGGAACAGGCCCCAAGATGAGATCTCATGGATACAGAAAGTTACGGCGGTGGAATTAGGGTTTTGGCTCCGTCTCTGATTGTTTGGGGGTACGTGGGTATATATAGGAGGAAGAAGTACGTTGGTGGAGCAACAGGGGGCCCACGAGGGTGGGGGCGCGCCTGGTAGGGTAGGGCGCACCCCTACCTCGTGGCCTCCTGTTACGTGCCTTGACGTAGGGTCCAAGTCTCCTGAGTTGTATTCGATGAGAAAATCACGTTCCTGAAGGTTTCATTCCGTTTGGACTCCGTTTGATATTCCTTTTCTTCGAAACCCTAAAACAGGCAAAAAACAGCAATTCTGGGCTGGGCCTCCGGTTAATAGGTTAGTCCCAAAAATAATATAAAAGTGGGTAATAAAGCCCAATAATGTCCAAAACAGTAGATAATATAGCATGGAGCAATCAAAAATTATAGATACGTTGGAGACGTATCACCCACAAGATAGCTTTTGTCCCATTATATTTGGTAGACCCTTCCTGAACACTGTTAATGCTACCATAGATTGCAAAAGGGATGTTGTTACTATCGGTTTAGATGACATGACTCATGAATTTAATTTCTCTAAATTTAGTAAACAACACCGTGACGAAGAATTACCTAGTAAGGATGAAATTATTGGTCTTGCTTCTATTGCCGTACCTCCTAGTGATCCTTTAGAACAATATTTGCTAGACCATGAAAATGATATGTTTATGAATGAAAGAAGGGAAATAGACGAAGTATTCTTTAAACAGGAACCTATTCTGAAAAACAATTTGCCTATTGAAATCCTGGGGAATCCTCCTCCACCCAAGGGTGATCCCGTGTTTGAGCTTAAACTGTTACCTGACACTCTTAAATATGCTTATCTTGATGAGAAAAAGATATATCCTGTTATTATTAGTGCTAACCTTTCAGAGCATGAGAAAGAGAGATTGTTGAAAACTCTGAAGAAGCGTCGTGCTGCTATTGGGTATACTATTGATGGTCTTAAGGGCATTAGTCCCACTCTATGTCAACATAAAATTAATTTGGAAGAAGATGCTAAACCAGTTCATGATCATCAACGACGGTTGAATCCTAAAATGAAAGAAGTGGTAAGAAAAGAAATACTAAAGCTCCTTGAGGCAGGTATAATCTATCCCGTTGCTGATAGTCAGTTGGTAAGTCATGTCCATTGTGTCCCTAAGAAGGGAGGTATTACTGTCGTTCCTAATGATAAAGATGAATTGATTCCTCAAAGAATTATTACAGGTTATAGGATGGTAATTGATTTCCGCAGTTTAAATAAGGCCACTAAAAAGGATCATTACCCCTTACCTTTTATCGATCAAATGCTAGAAAGACTATCCAAACATACACATTTTTGCTTTGTAGATGGTTATTCTGGTTTCTCTCAAATACCTATGTCAGTCAAAGATCCATCAAAGACTACTTTTACTTGCCCTTTTGGTACTTTAGCTTATAGACGTATGCCTTTTGGTTTATGTAATGCACCTGCTACCTTTCAAAGATGCATGATGGCTATATTCTCTGACTTTTTTGAAAAGATATGTGAGGTTTTCATGGACGATTTCTCCGTCTATGGATCTTCTTTTGATGATTGCTTGAGCAACCTTGATCGAGTTTTGTAGAGATGTGAAGAAACTAATCTTGTTTTGAATTTGGAAAAGTGCCACTTTATGGTTAATGAAGGTATTGTCTTGGGGCATAAAGTTTCTGAAAGAGGTATTGAGGTTGATAAAGCCAAGGTTGATGCTATTGAAAACATGCCATGTCCCAAGGACATCAAAGGTATAAGAAGTTTCCTTGGTCACGCCGGATTTTATAGGAGGTTCATTAAGGACTTCTCAAAAATCTCTCGGCCTCTGACTAATTTGTTACAAAAAGATATACCATTTGTTTATGATGATGATTGTGTAGAAGCATTTGAAATATTTAAGAAAGCATTGATCTCTGCACCTATTGTTCAGCCACATGATTGGAATTTACCCTTTGAAATTATGTGTGATGCTAGTGATTATGTTGTAGGTGCTGTTCTAGGGCAAAGAGTTGATAAGAAATTAAATGTTATTCAATATGCTAGTAAAACCCTAGATAATGCTCAAAGAAATTATGCTACTACTGAAAAAGAATTCTTAGCAGTTCTATTTCCTTGTGATAACTTCAGACCTTATATTGTTGATTCTAAAGTAACTATTCACACTGATCATGCTGCTATTAAATAGCTCATGGAAAAGAAAGATGCTAAACCTAGACTTATTAGATGGGTTCTCCTGCTACAAGAATTTGATTTGCATATTATTGATAGAAAGGGAGCTGAGAACCCCGTTGCAGACAACTTGTCTAGATTAGAAAATGTGCTTGATGACCCACTTCCTATTGATGATAGCTTCCCTCATGAGCAATTAAATGTCATAAATGCTTCTCATACTGCTCCATGGTATGCTGATTATGCTAATTACATTGTTGCTAAGTTTATACCACCTAGTTTCACATAGCAGCAAAAGAAAAAGTTCTTCTATGATTTGAGGCATTACTTTTGGGATGACCCACATCTTTATAAAGGAGTAGATGGTGTTATTAGACGTTGTGTACCTGAGCATGAATAGGAACAGATCCTACGCAAGCGTCACTCAGAAGCTTATGGAGGACACCATGTTGGAGATAGAAGTGCACATAAGGTATTGCAATATGGTTTTTATTGGCCTATTCTCTTCAAGGATGCCCGTAAGTTTGTCTTATCTTGTGATGAATGTCAAAGAATTGGTAATATTAGTAGACGTCAAGAAATGCATGTGAGCTATTCACTTGTCATTGAACCATTTGATGTTTGGGGCTTTGACTATATGGGACCTTTTCCTTCCTCTAATGGATATACACATATTCTAGTTGCCATTGATTACGTTACTAAGTGGGTAGAAGCTATTCCAACTAGTAGTGCTGATCATAACACTTCTATTAAAATGCTTAAAGAAGTTATTTTTCCAAGATTTGGAGTCCCTAGATATTTAATGACTGATGGTGGTTCACATTTATGGTGCTTTCCGTAAAATGCTTGCTAAATATGATGTTAATCATAGAATTGCATCTCCTTATCACCCACAGTCTAGTGGTCAAGTAGAATTGAGTAATAGAGAGCTCAAATTAATTTTGCAAAAGACTGTTAATAGATCTAGAAAGAATTGGTCCAAGAAACTTGATGATGCATTATGGGCTTATAGAACTGCATATAAAAATCCTATGAGTATGTCTCCGTATAAAATGGTTTATGGAAAAGCATGTCACTTACCTCTCGAATTAGAACACAAGGCATATTGGGCTATTAAAGAACTCAATTATGATTTCAAACTTGCCGGTGAGAAGAGGTTATTTGATATTAGCTCACTTGATGAATGGAGAACCCAAGCCTATGAAAATGCCAAGTTGTTTAAAGAAAAAGTTAAAAGATGGCATGACAAAAGAATACAAAAGTGTGAGTTTAATGTAGGTGACTATGTATTGCTATAAAACTCTCGTTTAAGATTTTTTGCAGGGAAACTTCTCTCTAAATGGGAAGGTCATTACGTTATTGAGGAGGTCTACCATTCCGGTGCCATAAAAATCAACAACTTCGAAGGCACGGATCCGAAGGTGGTGAACGGTCAAAGAATCAAACATTATATCTCAGGTAATCCCATAAATGTTGAAACCAATGTTATTGAAATCGTAACCCTGGAGGAATACATAAGGGGCACTTTCCGGAATGTTTCAGACTCCGAAAAGGAATAGGTATGTAGTACGGTAAGTAAACCGACTCCAAAACAGTTTTAAGGCAATATTTCTCCATTTCGGAATATTTAGAAAAATAGAAAAATAAGAAGCAGTCCAGGAAGGACACGGGGGCTCCACGAGGGTGGAGGGCGCGCCCTACCCCCTGGGCGCGCCCCCTACCTCGTGGGTAGGGCTGCAAACGAGTCGAGTTCAAGCGAGTTGGACTTGGCTCGGCTCAACTCATATAAATTTTGAGCGAGCTCAAACTAAGTGAAGCTCAAGATCGAGCTATAGAACATGATTCATGCTCAACTTGTAACGATCTCGAGTCGATCTCGAGCTAGTTTCGAGCTAAATGAGACCGTAAAAATTATAAATTTATGGCGATTATTCTAACGAGATAAGGACACAACATGACACAACTTTGTACCCCCATCTTGTCGTGCTAGGGAGAGCTCATCTTCTCTCTTGGGTGAACTAGCAATAGATGGTGGTCTTCATGGACGAAAAACAAGAAAATGAAGGTGCATATGCTGGAAACTTTTGCCAAACACAATATGATATTTAACACATAGTCGACCACGTACCATAATTAGGCCAAAATCTTCTGTGCACTTATATGATAACAAAAATGAAGGTGCATATGCTTCCATGTTTGTTGGTAAATAAAATGGAGAAAAAGCATGGACATCATATGTGATAACAAATTATCTTATTTCCGTTTAATATATGGCATGATCATTTAACATAATGATATTATGTCGAGCTATAGAGCTCAAATCAAGCGAGCCAATATTGGCTCAAGATCAGCTCGTTTCTCGGTCAAGCTGCATAAAGTGTTCAAACTCAGATCATTTCTTTTCGAGTCGTTCTCAAATCGAGCCAAAAAACGAGTCGATCTCGAGCGTCTCACGAGCCACGAGCTTTTCTTGCAGCCCTACTCGTGGGCACCTCATGTGCTCTCCGGACTCCGTTTTCTTACACAATGCGTATTTTGGTCGGTAAAAATTCATTATATAATCTCCCAGAGGTTTTGACTCCCGTATCACGCAAAAATCCCCTGTCTTTGTTTCGAGCTATTTTCTGTCAGGGTTGTCAAGGCCAGCACTGTGTCGTCTCCCTCCTCCTCCAACCATGAGGGCAATGATGCTTGGCTAATGAAGATAGAGTTGAAGAGAGAAGAACCCATGGAGATCAACAAGGATGAAGGGATCAAGAAGGCCATGGAGGACCAAGTTCCGGCAACATAAGACACCCTTCAACTTGATCACAATCTTCTTACCCCAACAAAGATCGAAGCTTTCAAGATGATTAAGTTAGCTCGTATACAAAATAAGTATCTCACACGTGAAAATATTTTGTTGAAGGAGCATATCATCGCACTTAAGGGCATTATCCGCAAGTAAGAAGACCTCCTACGCTCGATGTGCGACTATCCATCATCAACAACTCCACCTTCTTCACCAACAAAGGAGACATAATCACATGGGTATGGGCACTCCCCTTGGCAAACTGCCAAGCTTGGGGGAGTGCCCCGGTATCGTATCACCATCACTTTTACCTTTACCATTTTTATTAGTTCGATCCTTTTGGTAATATCTTGATCTAGTAGAATAAAAGTCTTAGTATGATCTAGTTGTGAGTTTTGATTTATGATTCCTCTATGTAATCGAGTCCGTGAGCTATATATATAATAAAGATTAGTGTTGAGTCAAGGGCTTGATTATTTTGCCATGATCCTAAGTGAATAAAAGAAAAGAGAAAGAAATAAAAAGAAACAAAGAGATCATGTGAGTCTTATGGAGAGTAATGAGCTCACATAGAAAAAGTATGATGAATAAAAGTTGTTGAGAGTTGACAAACATAGTTTTGGTCATCGTTGCAATTAATAGGAAGTAATAAAGAAAGAGAGGTCTTCACGTATAGATATACTATCTTGGACATCTTTTATGATTGTGAGCACTCATTAAAATATGACATGCTAAAGAGTTGATATTGGACAAGGAAGACAATGTAATGGATTATGTTTTCTTACATCTGAGATAAATTATATTATCATGGATCCTCCAACATGTTGAGATTTCCTTTCCCCCTCATGCTAGCCAAATTCATCGCACCAAGTAAAGATACTACTTGTGCTTCCAAATACCCTTAAATCGGTCTTGCCATGAGAGTCCACTATACCTACCTATGGATTGAGTAAGATCCTCCAAGTAAGTTGTCATCGGTGCAAGCAATAAAAATTGCTCTCTAAATATGTATGACTTATTAGTGTGGAAGAAAATAGCTTTATACAATCGTGTGATATGGAAGAAATAAAAGTGACAGACTGCATAATAAAGGTCCATATCACAAGTGGCAATATAAAGTGACGTTCTTTCGCATTAAGATTTTGTGCATCCAACTATAAAAGTGCATGACAACCTTTGCTTCCCTCTGCGAAGGGCTTATCTTTTACTTTTATCTCCTACATTGCATAAGAGTCATGGTGATCTTCACCCTTCCTTTTTTACACTTTATCCTTTGGCAAGCACAGTATGTTGGAAAGATCCTGGTATATATGGCTAATTGGATGTGAGTTTTCATGAACTATTATTGTTGACATTACCCTAGAGGTAAAACATTGGGAGGCAAAATTATAAGCCCCTATCTTTCCCTGTGTCCGATTAAAACTACATACCCATAAGTATTGCGTGAGTGTCAGCAATTGCGAGAGACTATATGATAGTTGAGTATGTGGACTTGCTGAAAAGCTCTTATACATTGACTCTTTCCTATGTTATGATAAATTGCAATTGCTCCAATGACTGAGATTATAGTTTGTTAGTTTTCAATGAAGTTTATGATTCATACTAGAAATTGTGATTGAATTATTACTCTAGCATAAGAAATCATATGACAAGAATTATATAAGTTGTTGTTCTAAGAATGATCATGATGCCCTCATGTCCGTATTTTGTTTTTATCGACACCTCTATCTCTAAACATGTGGACATATTTTTCGATTTCGGCTTTTCGCTTGAGGACAAGCGAGGTCTAAGCTTGGGGGAGTTGATATGTCCATTTTGCATCATGCTTTTATATCGATATTTATTGCATTATGGGCTGTTATTACACATTATGTCACAATACTTATGCCTATTATCTCTTATTTTATAAGGTTTACATGAAGAGGGAGAATGCCGACAGCTGGGATTCTGGGCTGGAAAAGGAGCAAATATTAGAGACCTATTCTGCACAGCTCCAAAAGTCCTGAAACTTCACGGAAGCCGTTTTTAGAATATATAAAAAGTACTCAGCGGAAGAGATTCACGAGGGGGGCCACACCCTGCCCACGAGGGTGGGGGCGCGCCCTACCCCCCTGGGCGCTCCCCCTACCTCGTGGGCCCCCTGGTGGCCCTCCGGTGGCCATCTTCTGCTATATGAAGTCTTTTGATGGGAAAAAATAGGAAGCCATCTTCTCGGACGAAACTCCGCCGCCACGAGGCGGAACCTTGGCGGATCCAATCTAGGGATCCGGCAGAGCTGTTCTGCCGAGGAAACTTCCCTCCCGGAGGGGGAAATCATCGCCATCGCCATCACCAACGCTCCTCTCATCGGGAGAGGGCAATCTCCATCAACATCTTCATCAGCACCATCTCCTCTCAAAACCCTAGTTCATCTCTTGTATCCAATTCTTGTCTCCAAGTCCGGGATTGGTACTAGTAGGTTGCTAGTAGTGTTATAGTTGATGCTAGTTGGTTTAATTGGTGGAAGATCATATGTTCATATCCTATATGCATATTAATACCCCTCTGATTATGAACATGTTTATGCTTTGTGAGTAGTTATGTTTGTTCCCGAGGACATGGGAGAAGTCTTGCTATTAGTAGTCATGTGAATTTGGTATTCGTTTGATATTTTGATGAGATGTATGCTGTCTCTCCTCTAGTGGTGTTATGTGAACGTCGACTACATGACACTTCACCATTATTTGGGCCTAGAGGAAGGCATTGGGAAGTAATAAGTAGATGATGGGTTGCTAGAGTGACAGAAGCTTAAACCCTAGTTTATGCGTTGCTTCGTAAGGGGCTTATTTGGATCCATATGTTTCATGCTATGGTTAGGTTTACCTTAAAACTGTTGTTGTAGTTGCGGATGCTTGCAATAGAGGTTAATCATAAGTGGGATGCTTGTCCAAGTAAGGGCAGTACCCAAGCACTGGTCCACCCACATACCAAATTATCAAAGTACCGAACGCGAATCATATGAGTGTGATGAAAACTAGCTTGGCGATATTCCCATGTGTCCTCGGGAGCGCTTTTCTCTATACAAGAGTTTGTCCAGGCTTGTCCTTTGCTACAAAAAGGATTGGGCCACCTTGTTGCACTTTATTTACTTTTGTTACTTGTTGCTCGTTACAAATTATCCTATCACAAAACTATCTATTACCACTTATTACAGTACTTGCAGAGAATACCTTGCTAGAAACCGCTTATCACTTCCTTCTACTCCTTGTTGGGTTCGACACTCTTACTTATCTAAAGGACTACGATAGATCCCCTATACTTGTGGGTCATCACAATGCCACCAAAAAACAGCAAGCACGGGACTCCGCCGCCGACGGGAACACCGGAGCACCGCGAATCCGCCAGAATCTTGATGAATCTCGATCGGAAAATTGGCCATAGATGGGGGGAGGGAATGCAGGTAAGGAATGTGAGCGCGTGAAGGAGCATTACCTTCAATCTGCGGGGCACTCCGGTGAAGACGCTCCGGTCCGGCGAGCCCCACCGATGGCCGTGAATGCCGTCGACTCTTCCGCTTCCGCTGCCGCCTTCTCCTCTCGGCTTCTCTTCCAATCGAATGAACTGCGGGGTGGGTTGGGTGAGTAATGAAGTGGAGCGAATAAATGGAACCATGAGGGGAGGGGGCGAAGTGCGAGACATGGTTGACGACAACCACAGTCGGGCGAGTCGTGCGGGCACTAAGCAGTTCCACCACACGCCCCTGAGTGGCAACCGTTGACCACGGAGAGGAAACCGGCATGTGGGCGAACTCTCTCACACACCACACACGCGAGGCGTCCTATGTGGCACACAAAATCACCCATCTTGTGCAAAGATTCGTGCAGAAGTGATTGGACGGCGATGGAGACATGTGGGTGAGTTGGCTAACGCCCACACGTGTGGGCGTTACTGTTTTCGTTATTACTAACATACAATACAATGCCTTCGGGATTTCTCTCCCCTTGGGTTGAGTTGTTTTTTACTAACATACCTCTTGTTCAGTTACTAATGAGTACATCAAATTGTCTGAACAATTTAATCGGTTACTAGTGAGTACATGTAGTACATCGAACTGTCTGAACAATTTCATCGGCATGCCCACTGTATATCGTATCACAATATTGTTTTGATTGTATTGTACTTCACAATGCTGCTACTACCTGTTACTATGGAGTTCTCTATAGCTAATTTACATCAGATAGGGCGACGCGACGAGGAGGGCAAGAACAATGGCAGACACAAGAGTGGAGGCAGCCAAAGTGGCGACGTGGCGACACCCGATGCTGTAGGGTTCGAGGGTGCCGCTCGGCCCGAATGTCCCGCTCCCGTCTGGGCCAAATGCCGAGGGGGACCGAACCTAGACGGTGGGCCAAAGCCGGTCGGAGGGGGCCCGGAATCAGACAGAGGGCTCGAGCCAAACGGAGGCATGAGGCCACCTGACGGAAGGGCGAGGCCCGTTGGAGGGTTGGCGCTCGGCACAGGCGGGTTGGAGCCTCCTGCCATGGTGCTGCAACCATGAAATAGGCAACTCGATGGACACGACAACTCGGTGGAGGAGGCTGCTCGGGCAGTGCAGGGGACGCCGGCCACGGGTGGTGGCGGGTGAATCAATGACAATCGGGGCGAACAAAATCTACTAAAGCTACAAAAGAATCAACCATGTCAAGATTAGAGCATCTCCAATAGATGGTCAAAAATTTTGTGGTCCAAAACCGAAGATGTAAAATTTGGACCGCCAAAAAGTGTGTTTTGGAGCTCCGAAAAAAGCTCAACTCCAGCAGATGATCCAAATTGATGGTCCAAATTTGCAACTCCAATAGATGGTCCAAAATGAAGATGTAAAAAATATGAGAACGGCCGCGTGGCTGCTGCCAGCCGCGGTTTTGCATTGAAATAGCAACTAAAATTTGAAAATAAAGTGCATCATCATCATAGTTTCAATCAAAAGTGCATCGCCATCATAGTATCAAATTCGTCTACCAAAAGAGCATCGTCTGAATCAAAGTTTTTCGCCCAAGAAATTGAGATGCACATGAATATTACTCATGTGCAACACCACCGGTGTTTTGAACCGTGGTACGATCATCATCTCCACCATCTTCTTTGTCGACGTTCTCAACAAGCGGTGAACTCTCATTGTCGTGAGCACCACGGGAACCATCTTCATTGCGTCCCATGTTGCCGCCATATCCACCTTCAATGCCACTCATGTTGCCGCCATAGCCACCTCCCAAGCCACCACTACAAAAAAGACACATCCGTGAAATTTTGGGCCGAACAAATTTTTTTCTGTCATACATATGACACTTCTATGACGATAATTGTGACAAAACCCGGTATCATCATAGATGTGGTGGGCTCCTACTTCTATGACAAAAAATCATGACAGAAAAATGGGCTTTTCGTCCTGGGCGGGCCGGAGACGCATCTGCATGACATTCTTTGGGCCGTCCATGACGGAAAAAACCGTGGTAGAAGCGAGGGCGAGGAAAATTTCGGGGAGTTCCCGGTTATGGTGGGAGGTCGGTGCCGAGCGATGCACGTTTCTCTCGTACACGTACGCGCGTGTGTGCGAGGCGTTGGCTCTAACTGAACCCGAGCGAGGCATTGGGCTCTAACTGAACCCGAGCGATTACACTGCAGGCTACGTGTTACTGAACTGGAGTGATCGATCGATGGCTGTTAACTGAACCCGATCGAGCAATTCCTGCGCTACTGCTGCTAACTAAAGCCGATCGATGCTGCCTCTGGATGAACAGTGAGCGTTGCGGGGGGGGGGGGGGGGTTGGATGAACAATTCCCGGTGGGGGTGGATGAACAGGACCCCGTGGTGTTGCCTCTGGATGAACAGGACCCCGATCGATCGAGCCGGTTGGGGCTGGATGAACAGGACCCCGTGGAGGGCTGGATGAACAGGACCACCCCGTGGAGGGCATGATGAGCAGTAGACGGTGGAGGGCAGGATGAACAGTAGCCCGTGGAGGGGTGGTTGAACAGGAGCCCGTGGAGAGGGCTGGTTGAACAGTAGCCGGTGGAGTAGCGCGCGGTGGAGGCTGGATGAATAGGAGCCTGTGGATGAACAGTCGCAGGTGGAGGCTGGAGGAGGTCGACGGTGGATGAACAGTAGCTCGTGGAGGCTGGAGGGGGTCGACGGTGGAGATGAACAGTATCCCGTGGAGTCCCGTTTTGCGGTACGCCACACCCCTCTCGATGAACAGGACCCCTGTTTAGACCGTAGCGCTCCAACACAAGTCTGTTTCGTCCGTTTTGCGGTACGCCACACCCCACCCGATCAACAGGACCCCGTTTCGACCATAGGAGGTCCGTTTCCTCCATTTTGCGGTACGCCAGACCCCTCCCGATGAACAGGATCCCGTTTCGAACGTGGCCGGTCGAACACAAGGCCGTTTCCTCCGTTCTGCGGTACGTGAGGCCTCGTTTCCATCGCCTGTTCCGTTCAAGCCCTCCCGATGAACACGATGCATCCCGTTGCCTCCCCATGAACACGACGCATTTCGTTGCCTCCACATGAACATGATGACGATGTTGTTTCTCCGTTCCGACCCAGCCATGTACACGAGCCCTGGCCGTACGTATGCGTGAGTAGGCGTTCGAGACCCCGCCTGTATGTACACATACGTGGCCGTATTTTCTTTCTTGCACCCTGGCCGCTGTACGTACGTGTACATGCTACGTGCGCACCTCTACATCGACCAGTATGTACGTACAAGTTCGCGACCAGAATGACAACGCTACGTATGCTTCGACCAGGTGGGTCCCGACTGTCAGGCACTTCCTTGCCTGCAAAGATGTAGCTGGTGGGTCCCAGCAGTCAGGGGGCGAATCGTTTTTTTTGCCCGGACGCACTTCCTTGCGTGCGAAGATGTAGCTGGTGGGTCCTAGCAGTCAGGGGGAAATGTTTTTTTCGCAAAATACAGTGGCCCGTCCGATGGGTCTCAGCTGTCAGCTGGAGGAATCATTATTTTCCGCGTAATAAGGAGGCACTTCCTTGCTGCGGCCGTGGACCCAGCTGTCAGCCTCTCCACGTATAGTCCATGTCCGATGGAAGTAGGTCCTTGACCACGTTGACCATGCCGCGCCGAGAGCACCAGGGCGGTGGACGACGGTGAGGCCTAGGAAGGGGACGACATGGAGGCAGGGAAGACTCGGTAGTTGTTTCCCATGTGGAGGGGAGTACGACTGTACGAGGGTCTACTGGTTCGTCTGTCGTCGCCGGAGAATAAAAGCAGGTGTGGGTGAGTAGAGGGATGGCTAGGCCAGCGATGGGAGTACGGTCGGGCGGTGAGGCCTGCGCGGTAGCACAGCCGGCTGCGAGGAGGAGGGAGCATGCAGTCCCGCCGGCGCTTGCTTGAGCGGCTGGAGCAGGAAGAGCAGAGATTGAAGAAGCACGACGGCCGTTGATGGACATCCAACAGTCAGTGCTTGTGCGTCAACCTTTTTTTAGGAAAGCCTCAAATGTGCGGTCCGAACTGTTTTTAATCTCGAAATTTTTACTCACATTCAAACTGATTTTAAAAATAAATGTATATCAACATAAAATCCAACAAATTCTCCATGCATAAAAATTAATGTAATTTAAAATCTTGAAATGAAAAAAAGATATTTGAAACTAATTGCCGGTTTGATGTGTCTTAAAAATGTACAACCCATTTCTTATTACTAATGGGCCATTTTCTCGGCCAGCCGAATGAAAGCTCTCCTCGTCTTGAAAGATTTGCAGCCCAACAGGCCTGACAAAGCGACTTACTTGACAAATCACAAAAAAACTGGGCTGTGACCGTGGACCCAGCTGTCAGCCTCTCCACGTACAGTACTCTTCCGATGGAAGTCGTTCCTAGAGCACGTTGACCACGCGGTGCGGAGAGCACCACGGCGGTGGATGACGGCAAGGCCTAGGAAGGGGATGACGTGGCAGTGGAAGCCCGCGCGGAGAGGACTACAAGGGTTCACTGGTTCGACTGCAGTGTGAGGCTGCCGTCGCCGCAGGGCCTGGCTAGCGGTGGGAATAGTAGGGGCAGTGAGGCCTCTGCGGCAGCACAGCCGGCCACGGGAGGCAGGAGCATGCGGCACGATCGGCGCTTCTTTGGGCGGCTGGAGCAAGAAGACCAAAGGTTGAAGAAGCACTACGGCCGTTGGATGGACATCGTACGGTCACTGGAGCTAGAATCGTTCATATTGACTAAGTTGACAAAGCCCTTCGTCCCCGTCAACTTAGTAGGCCCACAAGTCAGCCTCCCAGCAAGGTGGGTCCTAGCTAGCCGGGGGAGTATTCATTTTTTTGTGTGTAATAAGGAGGCACTTTCGGTGGGTCTGAGATGACAGCGGGGGGGGGGACATTTTTAACGCGAAATACGGTGGCCCGTCCGGTGGGTCCCAGCAGTCAGGGGGAAACGATTTTTTTGCAAAATACTGTTGGCCCGTCTGGTGGGTCCCCGCTGTCAGGTGGAGGAATAATTATTTTGCACGTAATAAGGAGGCACTTCCTTGCTGCGGCCGTGGACCCAGCTGTCAGCCCCTCCACGTACAGTCCACGTTCGATGGAAGTCGTTCCTTGACCACGTTGACCACGCCGCGCCGAGAGCACCAGGGTGGTGGACGACGGCGCGGCCTAGGAAGGGGACAACGCGGAGCCGGGGAAGACGTGGCAGTGGATGCCCACGCGGAGAGGAGTACGAGGGTTCACTGGTTCGGCTACGCTGCCGTCGCCGCAGAATAACAGGTGGTGTGGGTGAGTGGAGTGGAGGGATGGCCTGGCCAGCGGTGGGAGTAGTATGGGGGTGGTGAGGCCTCCGCGGCAGCACAGCCGACCACGGGAGGCAGGAGCAGGCGGCACGACCGGCGCTGCTTTGGGCGGCTGGAGCAAGAAGACCAGAGGTTGAAGAAGCACTACGGCCGTTGGATGGACATCGTACGGTCAGTCGAGCTAGAATCGTGCATATTGACTAAGTTGACAAAGCCCTTCGTCCCCCTCAACTTAGTAGGCCCACTATATTGTGTCCCAGCTAGCAGGGGGAGTATTCATTTTTTTGTGCGTAATAAGGAGGCACTTCCTTGCGTGCGAAGATATAGCTGGTGGGTCCGAACTTTCAGCGGCGGTAACGTTTTTTCGCGAAATACAGAGGCCGTTTCGGTGGGTCCCAGATATCAGGTGGAGGAAATCATTATTTTGCGCGTAATAAGGAGGCATTTCCTTGCGTGCGGCCGTGGACCCAGCTGTCAGCCTCTCCACGTACAGTCCACTTCAGATGCATGTCGGTCATTGACCACGCTAACCACGCCACGCTGAGAGCACCAGGGCGGTGGACGATGGCGAGGCCTAGGAAGGGAACGACACGGAGGCAGGGAAGACTCGGCCGTTGTTTTTGTTTCCTGCGCGGAGGGGAGTACGACTGTACGAGGGTTTACTGGTTCGTCTGCCGTCGCCGGAGAATAACAGCAGGTGTGGGTGAGTAGAGGGATGGCTAGGCCAGTGATGGGAGTACAGTGGGGCGGTGAGGCCTGCGCGGCAGCACAGCCGGCCGCGGGGAGGAGGGAGCAGGCAGTCCCGCCGGTGCTTGTTTGAGCGGGTGGAGCAGGAAGAGCAGAGATTGAAGAAGCACGATGGCCGTTGGATGGACATCCAACAGTATACAGGCCATCTGTGGAAAGTCTCAAATCTGTGGAAAACAGCATACAGACCATCTGCCATTATTTCAAATAATTTACAGCCCATTTGCTAATTCTTATGGGTTTTTTTGGAGCCCATATTCTTTATGTTAGCATTAAAGCCCATATTCTGGCCACGGTTAAAAAATTATACGAAATTTTGCATATGTCGGTGCAGTCTGAACTGTTTTTAATCCCGAAATTTCGAGCCACATTCAGACTGATTTTAAAAATAAATATATATCAATATAAAATCCAATAAATCGTCCACGCATAAAAATCAATGCAATTTAAAATCTCGAAATGAAAAAAAGATATTTGAAAATAATTGCCGCTTTGAGGTGTTTTAGAAATGTACAGCCCATTTCTCAGTACTCATAGGCCATTTTCTCGGCCAGCCGAATGAAGCTCTCCTTGTCTTGAAAGATTTGTAGCCCAGCAGGCCTGATAAAGTGACTTACTTGACAAATCACAAAAGAACTGGGCTAGCCATTTTCAGAAAGAAAAAAAACTACTGGGCTGGTCTGTGGTAAACATAAAAGGAAAGGCTGTCTAGACAGGCCAGAGTGTCCTGCACAGCCCAGTTGACACCTTGCTTTCGTCTCAAAAACAAATTAGATAAATGCCACTCCAATTATGGCGATTCGTAAAAATGCCAGTGCAATTTCCAAACTTTGAAAAATGCCACTGCAATTTTTGCAAACTTTGAAAAACGCCACTGCAGTTTGGAAACTTTGAAAAACGCCACTCCAGACTTCGAAAAATGCCGCTAAAATGGCATGAAATGGCATTTTTCAAAGTTTGGAAATTGAAGTGGCATTTCTCGGATACACCGGATTTGGAGTGGCATTTATCAAATTAACCCAAAACAAAAATAACTGGGCGAGCTGCTGGGTCCCTGGTGTCAGCCGCTCGTTGTGCAATTCTCTCGTTTATTGACTACGTTGACAATGGCATGGGACCCAGATGTCAGAAATCCACTAGGAAGAGCCATTTTTTATTGGCTTGAAATAAGGAGGCACTTGCTTGCGTACTGCCATGACCTTGGCGGGTCCCTGCTGTCATCCTCTCCACGTATAGTACCAGTTAGTCGTGCTTCAAAACTGATCGGCACGCCATTAAAAAAATAAAGGTCGATAACTAATGCGGCACCTCGGGCCAACGCGGCCAGATCGCATTTTGCATGACAAATTACACACCATGTTTTGTTGACATGTGGTCCCGTTCCAACATATCAGAGAGACGACGGCGAGTAGGAGGAGTATTTCCGAACGGACATGTAGGCCGGGGCGCCTCTTCATGAACCGTGGCAAACTCGCAACCGTCCACCGACTCTTCGCCTTTCCCTCTCGATTTGGAACTACTGTCGCACGCTCTTCCTCTCCCCCCTCCATTTTCCTTCAGCCCTTCACCCTTTCTTCTGCCATTGTTCGATCGTCTTCTCCATGGAGGGAACAGGCCGGAAACGACCCCGTTATTCTTGCCCCGATCTGAAAGATGACGTGGTGGAGGAACTCATTGATCGGTGCGACGTCATCACCTCGGCTAGCATGGCAGGTTCATTCAAGCCCATTCTCGACTCAATTAATAACATCATTACAAAGAACCCAAGAGTCAAGGAGCGGTTTGATCTCCCATATCTTCTTCGCCGTGACCCTGATGACTGGCGCCGGCACGACGGAGGCCTCGCCCTGTGCCAGTTGATGCCGCTTGATAATGATATGTATGATGTTAAGATGCCATCGCTTGAGGGCAAGGCTTGGGCGGGCACAAATGGAGATTGGGTTGTTTACATTGGGTCCAACTGCGAGTAGGAACTTGTGAATGTGTACACTTGTCACCGGGTTCCACTTCCAAAAATCTCAGCACACTGCCCAGAGGTTGAGCACACCTGTAATGTACGCACGTTCAAATACGATCATGGTGACTGTCTTCTACGGAAGATAGCAATTTGTCAAGTTCCCAACTGCTCTTGGAATTACAACAACTATCAAGTTGTTGCTATCTTCGACAAGCTTGTTGCCGTCCTTCGTGGTTCGACTCGATGGATATTGCTCAAAAATCAGTTTCTATACACGGATGAGTACTGTGATGCAATTCAATACGAGGGCCTTGTGTTTGCTGCCACCACTCGTGGCATTGATTTTGCATGGCATCCTAATAGTTTTGGTACGTTTGTCTTCCACCATAATTATAATTGTTTCATCCACATGCATGCGGGTTAGCAAGTTTCCCCTTACTAATTAACCTTCTTCTTGTATTTCCAAGGTCCTGTGAACATCCCACCACCTATACTTGAAAATTTTTATAACCAAGGGGGAGATGACTATGGTGATGATCATGGGCATGAGGACGAGCAGTGCCGATATACTCTATGGCGCCTGGCAACTAATTCCGATGGATCACCTCTTCTTGTGTGTATACAGCCCACTGATGATGTTACTGCTAAGGAAGCAGGTGTCTCCCATGGTCGCACTCTCCGGACCTATTCCAACACCCGTTGCATGGTATTCAGAATGGATACTAGTGTGCTAGCGCTAACTCCTTCTCCCTGGCACAGAATTGATAGTCTTGGAGAAAACTTGTTCTTCCTTTGACAAAACTATCCGATGATGGTGAAAGGCGATCCAACTGCTGTTGACACATTTATGAGAAGCAACTGTGTCTATACCTTGGACATTTGGGTGGTTCCCTACCCTCGTACTGATATAGTAGGCCGCTTCAGCCTGGATGATCGGTCCTGCGTTGGTCTCCAGATCGACAACAGATGGCCCGTCCCAGAGAATCACTTGTGGTTCAAAGCAAGCGTTTCCAACGCCGCGGAATGGTTGAGTTGAAGTTCATTTCATGGCTTGTTATTTGTTGTGTGGTGAAAACTTTAGTATTTATAATGTATCCTCATTGTCAATGTGGGTTGATGACCTGTTTTATGTAATAAAATGATATGCCTGTGATAAACTTACTAAATTTATGAATGGCTTTCGAGTCGCTTCTCTAAATTTGTACTAGCTTCACATGCTTCGTGCGTCGGGAGGGTGTTTTTACTGTAGCCATATGTTAATGTGTTCGTTGTACGTAACCAGCACCTCGAATCCTCGATACTAGTATACTATATACTAGTAGGAGTAAGTAGTAGGAGTAGTAGGGTGGCATGGGCCAGAACAAGCATTCACGTCCAGGAGTACAGCACACGCCACCACCACGACATCCATCTGACACCATATTATTTCTTGGAGTCCGTGCTAGAGCAATCTCTTCAATCTCATCGTTTCTCTAACTCTAGCCATCGCGCAGCGAGCGAGGTGGGGGTTTGCCGATAGTCGGTTTCCTTAACTGCGGTCCCACTTGTAAGGCCAACTCCAACGCACGACCCCAAACGGACCTCCGTTTTGCACGAACTCCAACGATAATTTTGACTAGAAAAGCAAGACCAAAGAAAACAAGAACCACAAGAATACATTTTACTACTCCTGTAAGTTGGATTAGTGCCTTCTCGATGCATTCATTTTTGATCTGCGGAGGCTCGATCTTGCGTGCTTCTTTCTTCTTCGAGTGTAAAGAAGTAGACGTTGCTTCCTCGCATCTAGTCTCATGTCTAGCCTCTATTCTAGTAGGAGTATCAACAAGTGCACTAATCTCATCCGAGAGCAGAACCGAAGATTTGGTCGGGTTCTTCCTCCTTTTGCCGACACGTGGGACATCCAGCATCCAGGTCGTGTCATGAAAGAAAATAGAGTGGTAGTTGAAGCCACGAGATGTGCATCTTGGGTTAAACTGTAAATAGAATCTTACTACTATTGAGTAACTCCAAAAGCGGCCACCGACGATCTTTATTGGATTTGTTTTTCATCACCAACACGTCGAGGTGAAAGATGTGCAAGTTCAGTGGGTCCTCTTGCGTTTTCACTGACATGTGGGGCCGCATGTGAGCAAACATACGATGGGCTCCGCGCGTCCGCTGGCTGGCTGAGAAGAGAGCTAGAGGAGGGCTGAGCACGGACTGCGGGAAATTTGTTCTACGTACCTCGATATAGGCTCGATATAGTGGGGTGGCATGAGCCATAACTCAGTAGCATTCACGTCTAGTAGTACGGCACACGCCACCCACACGAGTCCCATCCGACACCAATTTTCTTGGAGTCCGTGCTACATCCATCTCTTCTCCCTCCTGTTTTCTCAGCCATCGCGCGATGGGCGGGGTGGGGGTTTGCCGATAGTCGGTTTGCTCAACTGCGGTCCCACTTGTAAGTGAAAATGCAACACCGCATGCATTCCCGCTTGAGCGGCGTGCCGGACCAACCGTGTGGGGGTGCGACGCGAACACGGCAGGCTTTTCCTTTTGAACTCGTAACTTGTAAAATTTGGTTCTCCTCCATGGCGCGACCGATAGATAGAAAATAACGATTTTGCCTAGAGTAATGAGAAGTTTGGTTCTGGCGCTGTTCATGCATGGAGTATGTACGAAAATTTTGAAGTTGATGCGAAAGGTAAGATAATTACTGTAGTATCATATACTACTACATGGATTCGACGGAAAGATAAAAATACATACGGATCCATCAACGTTCAACAACATCCTCACGCCCTAGTGCGCCGGGTCACCAAATGACGTGTGAGGAGCAGCGGCATTGGCGGCGAGCTCAACGTGCTTCTGAACAGTGCCGTCCAAGGTTGCCCTGCGCTCCAAGAAGGCCAGCGTCCTATCGTCCTCCTCTTGCATGTAGTAGTCCTTGTGGACGATTTGCGTGTAGACATGGGTGATTATGTCGATGGTGTCTTGCTGCGCCAGGCGCTGCGCGGCGAGCGCGACCTCGAGGTGGACATTCTCTGGCGCGACGGCGGGCAGTCGCAGGGCCACCAGTGCGTCGAAGAGGTTGTTACCATAGTGGCCGTTGAGGGTGGCGGGCATCGCAGAGCCTGGGCGTGTCGGCTGGAGGCTTACGTCAAAGTCATCCGCAAGCTTCTTGACGACAGTGAACTTGTCGAGGAAACCGACGAGGACCTCGTCAAACAAGGAGAAAAAGCTATCGTCCAAGCGGCCCCTCGCCCTGGCGGCCTCAAGCAATACTACCTGGAGACGTTCCTCGGTGCTGGGCCGCAGGCCGGCGTCGTGGACCATCTGGCACAGCCGGCTGATGCTCGCGCTCATCGCCTCCATGGGTCTAGCGTAGCTTCTAGTCAACTGATCTTACGATTCGAGTTATCACTCAGCCCTTGGTTAGCGTGCGTAGGTGCGTAGGATTTCGTACTACTCCTCGGCCCTCTACTGCACCTGCCTTTGGCTGTATGATAGGTGGGCCAGCCACCCCCTGGGGCCACGTGTCATTCACCCAAAGGAAGTTGTCGTAAGTCAATGAAGCTACGTCCCCCTCCGTGCCGGTGCAGTATAGTCATCTCACTAGACCTCTAGTTGGGGCCAAACGAGAGAAGTTTGATGTTTACTGGTTTATTGGTCCCCTTTGCATTTTGCGCCAAGTTTTGACCTTTGATTTAACTAATAAAATGTTAATGCATGTAAACAAAAATGTTGTGTAAGTCACCTTACGAAAACCAAATAATCCCAAAATACTTAGGCACGGTGCATTAACTCCCTCCTTGTTTCTTATTTCGTGACATATCAACCAATGAGAGATGTGGGCCGTGCATGCTTTCAATGACTTGAGACTACCAAACATGACATGCAGTGTTTAGTTCATTGCATGTAATCCTATTAGTACTCTAGTTAGGAGTAGCAAAAAAACATTAAGTTCTCTCGCCGATAGGAATAAAACACCATGTATTTATTTACAGAGGGAGTAGTACATTTTTGGTGACATGCATTACTAGATATTGCTAGTCAAATACTAAAATCCAGATGGACATGGTAGTACTCCTAAATCCAGACGGTGGTGCTACTAGTACTAGTAGTAGTACTACCAATGTAGGAGTAGTAGTAGGAGTACTAGCATTGTACTATCTATTGGTCAAATTATTACATGCTGCTCCTCATAGTGAAGTGACAAGACTCTGCGCCGGAGATGACACCTGAGTATAGGCGCCGTGTTCGGCATACCATAGTCAGCCTCACCGTCTGCAGTCACTATCATCATGGCTGTAGAGCTAGCCTGCTTACAACTAGCCATGTTCGACATAATTTCTCGTGCGTAGATGCCTGTGCATTGCACGGAACACCAAGATTGGGGGTGGACGGCTCCGGCAGCGGCAATCGCGCCAGATTTTTCCACGGCCTTCTACTCCTAGATGTGGTGGGGAGGAGATGAGGCTGATTGTGAGAGACAAGGAGTTGTTTGTAAATAGGGAACAAGTGCGGGCATCTTTTTGCAAAAATGGAGAAGCTTGGTTTGTATGCGTCAGATCTAGATCCGACGGCTATTGGTGAAAGATGGGAGGCACAACATCATCACCAACTCAGGACCTGTTTGATTTGCAGGATTTTGAAAATGCAGGAATAGGACACGGCAATATTACAAGTTTCAAACTGATATTACAAATGTTAGGAGTAATGTTGCACCTACGAAGAGGGAATTACTAGGAAGTTTACGTAAGAACTTTCGTTACTTTAGGTGGATGCAGTATTATCGTACAAACTAAAATCCACCGCCCTGACAAGTCACTAATGGGAAAATAAGTTTTCGAATCTCTGGCCACTTGATGTTTCAAAAAAAAATTCAGCTTCTGCGGAGAAATGAGCTCCACCGTGTACCCGCGCGGGTGTGGCTGGGCACGAAGCGTGAGTACGTGCACAGTGCACCTATTCTCTTCTTGTATATGTACACCACCTACGTGGGGTTGTTTGAGAGAGATACAAACCTAGAGAGATATAGTGTGTGGGTTCTTGAGAGTTTTTTTTGTGGGGGGGTCAATCAAAAAATTTAACATATGCAATGTGTGTGAAATAGAGTCCTGGATATAACATATATATATATAGAGGGGGCGATCCACGAGAAGAGAGTGGAGGTATCATCGGCTTGAGGTGTCCATAGAATCGAAGAGAGGGATGATGTGTGTGTGTGCGCGCGCGCGTGATCGATAAAGAGTGCCATCGAATTTGTGTGTGCCCACGTCAAAGATATAGAGTGGCTGGCCTACTGGAACTTGAGATGGGACATGTGCAGTTTGTCTCTATGGCATGGATACCTACCTACAGCGGTCAACTATCGGTGTGTGGTGGGGGAAGAGGGAGTCCCAATTAACTATAGAGGTACAATGGCTGGTATATGTGTGGAGGAGGAGAGAGGCCTACCTCATGTATTAAGGAGATCGGTCTGCCTCATGTATTAAGGGAGATCGATCGGCATCCATGCATATGTGCAGGAGATGAATAAGGTTGGCAGAGAGACAGAGCTAGAGTGTTGGAGGGGGTGGTAGTGGAGTTGCTTCTAACAAATGGTGGGATAGGCTTGCTAGACAAACGGAGGGCACGCCCGCAATATCAATAAGAGAGGAGATGGCTGCTTGTTGTCTGTGCACGTGTGTGTGAGAGATGGGTCAGGAGGCATGCACGAATGATGAGGGGGGACGATGTGGATGTGGTAAGTAGACGTAACTACATAGGAAGATAAATCGCCCTTTGTAAGAGAAATGAGAGACATAACTTGTGAGGTACGTCGATCGATGGGGGGGTAGTTAAAGTCGATCTAGGTATATGTTGGGAGATTGATCGGTATACATGCATGTGTGTGTTAGAAGCAAATGAGGCACAAGGAGAAGGATAGAGAGAGAGGGATGCATGTAGGAGGTGGTACGAGAGGCATACTATATCGAGGGGGGAGTGTGCGAGTACGAGAACGATGAAAAGAGTGGTGGGAGTGAGGCATGGATGGTGACAAGAGAAGAGGGGAAGCTTGTGTTTGTGCTAGGCACACCTGGCTAGAGAGGCATATCGATCGATGTGTGCCGTAAAGAAGGAACTGGGGGGCCTACACACACCGTGGGTGAACGACCTAAAGTGAAAAGATGAATTTGCGCGATGGAGCTACAGAATGCCGAGGGAGGGTGAGAGGGATGCGGGCATGTGCATGCACAAGAGAAAGTTAGCGCTAGCTACAAAGATAAGAGGGTTGTGTGGGTGTAAAAGACGAATAGAGATCATATATACTTCATTATAAAAAGCGGATATTTGAATAATTTATCATAGTGTTTCAAACCGACGGATGTGTGAATATATATAACGGTGATACACATGGTGTGGTTATGAACATGGTATACTACATTTAATATATTTTATCTCTACTCTTATAAAAAATGGAGTTGTTGATGATGGTGTGCCTGCCATCCTGCATTATAGGCCGTCTGATTTATATCTGGCGGATAGCAAGGAAACTATGATGGTTGAAGTTGGCAACAATCATGATCGTTGTCGGTGTCAAAACCGGCGGATCTCGGGTAGGGGGTCCCGAACTGTGCGTCTAAGGCGGATGGTAACAGGAGGCAGGGAACACGATGTTTTACCCAGGTTCAGGCCCTCTTGATGGAGGTAAAACCCTACGTCCTGCTTGATTTATTCTTGATGATATGAGTATTACAAGAGTTGATCTACCACGAGATCGGAGCGGCTACACCCTAGAAGCTAGCCAATGGTATGATTGTATGTTGTCCTACAGACTAAAACCCTCCGGTTTATATAGACACCGGAGAGGGCTAGGGTTACACAAGGTCGGTTACAAAGGAGGAGATCTACATATCCGTATTGCCAAGCTTGCCTTCCACTCCAAGGAGAGTCCCATCCGGACACGGGACGAAGTCTTCAATCTTGTATCTTCATAGTCCAACAGTCTGGCCAAAGGTTATAGTCCGGCTGTCCGGATACCCCCTAATCCAGGACTCCCTCAGTAGCCCCTGAACTAGGCTTCAATGACAATGAGTCCGACGCGCAATGTTGTCTTCGGCATTGCAAGGCGGGTTCCTCCTCCGAATATACCATGGAAGAATTTGAATACAAGGATAGTGTCTGACCCTGCAAAATAAGTTCCACATACCACCGTAGAGAGAATAATATTTCCACAAATCTAATCTGCTGACACGTTTTGGCAACATGACATCATGCCATGGCCCGGTGATTATTTGAACCATTTTTCTTTAACCAGCCATGCCCATAACGTGAGGCGGTTTCTTGACACGTCTTGTCAAAGCAGAGATCGTGTTCCCCTAATTATGGGATTCTCATCAATACGGTCGTGGGTAACCCAACTGTGCCTAGGACTCCTAGATTTTAGGCAAGTCCCAAATGGCCACTAGGAGGACGCTTGATATTCACCCTCCTTATAAAGGGACAAGGCTTTTACTTTTTTCCCTCCCGTGCTCAATCGAATCCTTCCCCCGCCTCGAGTTCTAACACCCAAAGCCCAGGTCAGGTGCTTCGGACCTTCAATCATGTCCGGATCTAGCCTTCAAGGCCGGTGGATGCCCTCCTCTGTTACGGAAGAGGATATCAAGAAGTTGAGGGAGGCCAGATACCTGACCGCCGAGGTTTCGCATCGGCTGCCTGCCCGAGGGCAGGTCGTCCCTACTCCCGAACCCAACGAGAACATTGTGTTCATCTCCCACTTCCTCCGAGGTCTAGGCCTCACTCTGGATCCCTTCGTTAGGGGTTTGATGTTCTATTACGGGCTAGATTTCCACGACCTATCCCCGAACTCCTTTCTCCACATCTCGGCATTTATTGTCGTATGTGAGGCCTTCCTCCACATTACCCCTCACTTCGGCCTGTGGCTCAAGACCTTTGACGTGAAGCCGAAGATGGTTGAGGGGCAGCATGTAGCGTGCGGAGGCGCATTAATAAGCAAGATCGCTGGAGCTCCATGGCCAAAGGGTTCCTTTCCAGAGGTGTCCGGATTATGGCAACGGGAGTGGTTTTACATCACAGCTCCCAGAAGTGCCAAGTGGGTGGCTGCCCCCGCTTTCCGCTCGGGCCCTCCACCACAACTGATGTCATGGATTAGCAGAGGGCTGAGCTGGGGCCCAGTCAAGGACGTGCCTATATTGCGGAGCCGTATTCAAGATCTCTTCGAAGGAGATTTCAGTCTGGTTACGGTGGTGCAAGTCATGCCGGTTCGTCGAGTCCAGCCTTGCAAACATCGGCCCCTCCGCATGTGGGAGTTCAACCCAGAAGGACCGCGCACTATTCAAAATTTCCTCGGCCTGACGCACGAGGAGATGTATAAATCATTCTTCGGACCCCAAATAGAGTGTCCGGATACTACCGAGGACGTGGGCCTGAGCAGCAACCGCACCGCCGACCAAGTAAGTAATCCTCTATCCGAACACAACGTCTTTCATTTATCATGACGTCATTCCGAGAAATCGCTCTTTGACCAGGACTGGCTAACAAAGGCGAAGATGATTCGGTGTTCGGTCCCCCTTCCTGAGGGTTTGGACAATCCGGTACTGGAAAAGATGCTCGAGCTAGCGCCCTGCCCGGCGCCCTCAAAGGAAGATAAAGGGGGGAATAATGAGGGCAAAAGCGGGCCCCACCGCTACCAATTCCCATCGAGGGAATAAGTGCCTCCATGAAGGAGGATAACCAAGGGGAAGAATCTGACATTCTCTCGCTCCGGGGAAGGAAGAGGACTGCCTCTGAAGAGCCGGAAACCAAGGCTTCCAAACGGGAGAAGAAGTCTCCACCAGAGGGTCCTGCCTCGGAGGGTGCTCTCGCCGCACAAAGTCCATGCGGGGATCAGGCCTCTAACGAGCCGTAAGTGATAAAAAAATTCTTAATAGTAAAGATATTATACCTTACTTCCACGGAAAATAACCGAAGCGTTTATCTTGCAGTTCGGATCTTAGCCCTTCTCAACAGAGCTCATCTTCGGGGGATCTTCTTCCGGAGATGATGGAGAGTGAAACGCCTCCCCCGGACTCCCCCGCTCAAGAAGCGGGTGACCTTGAGGTGTCATCACGGAGGGCCTCCCCGGGTCCGGTGAGGCCAGAAGATAATCCTATGGTCACCCGAAGTCCCCAGTATCTGGCCCTTGAAGAGGGTAAACAAAAGAGTCCGGCGCCGTTTGGTATGCGGTCGGACGCACTGAGGGATCTGCTGATGTGAGCGACCATCTCGGAAGAACACCGTATGTTGATGGGCATGGTGATGGAGAGGATTTCATCCGCCGAAAGCGGGTTGCATGACACCTTTATGAGTCTACTAACGGGCTTTGAGGTACGTAAAATGATATACATTTGTGATAGTACCGCACATTTTTAGGTGTGCCCTGTGTAGGTAGTAGCCCCTGAGACTCTGGTTGTCGCCGAGAATGGCGGCAAACAGAGGATCATAGTCCCAGGTAATGACCATACCGCTTTTATGTGCAGGTGGTGGAAGCTCCGGTGGCTAGCCGGACTAATGAGTTTGCCGAACTAAAGCGGCAAATGGATGCGGCA
Organism: Triticum urartu; assembly: GCF_056163025.1. Classification (NCBI taxonomy): domain Eukaryota; kingdom Viridiplantae; phylum Streptophyta; class Magnoliopsida; order Poales; family Poaceae; genus Triticum; species Triticum urartu. The sequence goes on from NC_141876.1 coordinate 529,213,717, forward strand.
GATGCCGACATCGAGCTTGTTAACAAGCGGCTTGACGAGGCATGGGGTAAGTGATGTTTTCTGGTGAATGTCACATAGGAAGAGCAGCATGATGCCAGTATCTTTAATATGTTGTGACTGCATATGGAGCTGCCACCGTGGAGACCCTTCGGGCGGAACTTGCCCGAGCCAAAGAACAAGCAAGGAGTAGTAATGCGGCTGCTTTGAAGGCGGCCGAAGAGTTGAGAGCCGAGAAGGCCGCGCATTGCGATAGCAAAGAGAAAATGGCCAAGATGGCTGTAAAGTTAAAAGACACTGCCGACCATTGCCAGTTCCTTGAAGAAGAAAACCGAGCAAAGGCGACGGACCTTGAAAAGGCCATGATGGCGACCAAAGACACCCGCTCTGCTATGAGAGCGAAGAAGGAGGAGCTGCGTGAAGCCAAGGATATTGTGGCTGGGAAGCCCTTTATGCTGTGGAGGAAGTTCGAAGATCCGTGGTATGCCCCTCTGGATCAGCTGTGGAGTTCGGCAGACGCATATCTGGACTTGGCGGCGAGCGCGGTCGATGCGACCGAATACTTCCGAGATCAAATGGATCATGAAGTGGACACGCTGTTCTGGTCGCAGTTTAACGTTCCAGAGCGTCCGCTTCCATTGACTGGTCGGCTAGCCGAATGGGCCGAACTCAATAGGTTGTCCGGACTCGCCATGAGGTCTGTCGTGGATCAGCTGTGGCCGGAAAGGCCAAAGCCGAACAGCTATTTTAGCCTGGTGCAGCAGTTCCTTGGTGCGGTGTCGAGCATCAATGCGATGAAGAGGTCGGCATGCATAGAGGGCTCGCGGATGGACCTTGCCCGTGTCAAAGCATACTGGGCGGAGATGGATGCTACCACTGTTGCGGCGCAGGGTTCGGCCATAGGCCGAGTGGCTGCCGAGCACTATTTTGAAGAAGTTCTTGAGGGTGCTCATTTGATAGAGGCCCGGTGCTCGAAGAATATTATGTTTGAGTGACATGTATTCCCATTGTAAAAACAATGTTTTATTAAATTTATCAAGGCTGAATTACTTGTGCCCAAAAGTATTGTGATGCCTCCTGTGCGGCCGTTTATGTATACATGTATATAACCTGAAAGATTGCAGTCGTCGGCTTCAGCCCCCACGCATATAATGCGGGGGTGTTTGCAGAAGACGCGTGTTTACACTTAACCCAATGTCTTGGTTCTAATAAGGAGGTGATAGCGCAGCGAACTAGGCAACCAGACTATAATGCTTTAACACTTTCACTTAGCCATAGGAGTTTGACAGTGGGGCTACTATATAGCCCCTGGTGGCTCCGCACTCACCCGAATTCGGGGTGCGTACATGCCTGACTGGGAAACGGCCCTTCGTTAAGGCAGGGGAATTCTAAGATTCTGATGGGTCATCGAGTGGTTGACCAGTCTCGCGCTATATCATGACAGTCTGTTTTCGGCTTTCTCTACTGAGGTGCTCGTTCGGATGAACCAGGGCACAATCCCAGTAGTTCTCCTGGTGCCGCCTTAGCCGATAGAGCGGAACGTAAGGCAGCAAAACACAGGAGCCGGGCAAACCCAATATTTTACCAAAGACATGATTCGGAGCTGATGCATATAAGGCCAAACTCGCGACGCCGAACACTCCCTAAGGTATTCGGTCTTTATGGTGTAAACCGGGCCTAAACAGTGCCCTTTGTAAGAAGCCCCTGGTGTCCAGGTACGTGCATTGTTTTGGCGTGGCCACATGCCAAGACGTCAGCATCCTTCTCAATTGTACCGAGAATCTGAGGGATGTGTATCAACAAGAGACAGTAAAAAAGGTTGACACAGGGTCTTAATCTAAAGAGAATCCTTGGAACGGGTCCCTGCTGCACGTCTGCGCCTGTGTCTCCGTTGTGCCGTATCCTGGACGGGTGTAGCACGATAGTCATCTGTAAAAGAGAGGAACTTAGGTGAAAAGTTGTCGTGCAAAAAGGTAGGTTATATTAAACAAACCATGTACAATTCAAGATGAGCAAAAATTGCCACTTGTTTACGCGCGTGGAGCCCCTTGTTTTAATAACAGGGGTGTGGCTGTCGAACCTGTATGGATTACATATAGCTGCGCCGGACTCGTCTGACCGTGTCCATGGTCTTGACGACCTATCAAATGCTTTAGTTGGTGAGGCCGTTTTAGTGTGTGGCTGCCAAGGCAGTCACACTCTCTTCGGCGCGCAAGGATCGCTCAATATTTCCACTTACTGTAATAATGCCACGTGGACTGGGCATCTTAAGCATGAGGGAAGCGTAATGCGGTATTGCGTTGAAGCGAGCAAAAGCTTTGCGTCCGAGTAGTGCTTGATAGCCACTTTGGAACAGAGCAATGTGGAAGGTTAAATTTTCGCTACGGAAGTTATTGGGGAAGCCGAATATAACCTCTAGTAGCAGGGAGCTCGTGCAATGAGCCCCTGAGCCTGGCGTTACTCCTCTAAAGGTAGTATTGCTGTGGCGAATTTTTGTTGGGTCTATCCCCATTTTGCGGATTGTGTCCTGATATATCAGGTTTAGACTGTTGCCGCCGTCCATCGGGACTCGTGTGAAGAGGTATCCATCAATTATTGGGTCTAATACCAAGGCAGCCCATCCTGCACGCCGGATACTTGCTGAGTAATCCCGATGGTCGAAAGTGATCGGTTGAGACGACCAGTGGCAGGACTCCGCGGTGACAGGCCCTTGGGCATATTTCTCTGGGAGTGCCGCTTTGTTTCTCCCCTTGATCACGTGTAACACATTTACTGTTTTGACTTCTGGTGGAAATTTCTTTTGTTCCCCAGTGTCTTGCTTGAGAGGCTCATCCTCGTCTTCGCTTGGTGTATCCTCCCCCTTGTGTACGGCATTGAGCTAGCCGGACTGCTTGAAGACCCAACATTCTCTATGGGTATGATTAGCGGGTTTACCAGGGGTGCTATGGATCTAACATATTTGGTCCAGAATTTTGTTTAGGCTGGACAGTTCGTCTCTGCTGCCTTTAGAGGGCGGCTTTTGCTGACCTGGCCGAGAGCTTCTGAATCCGGCGTTTACCGCCGTGCTCTTCGGGTTGTCTTCTTTATTCCGGCGCTTATTTTTGTTGCGTCGGGATTTCCCATTTCCATCCCTGTCTTCGGATGTATTTGGGTCGCTGGTGCTGCATCGGGCTAACCAGCTGTCCTCGCCCGCGCAAAAGCGGGTCATGAGGCTTGTTAATGCTGCCATTGTTCGCGGCTTTTCTTGGCTGAGGTGTCTGGCAAGCCATTCGTCACGAACGCTGTGTTTGAAAGCCACTAAGGGTTCGGCGTCCGGACAGTCGACTATTTGGTTCTTTTTAGTAAGAAACATATTCCAAAGCTTTCGGGCTGACTCTCTGGGCTGTTGAGTTATATGACTCAAATCGTCTGCATCCGGTGGTCGGACATAAGTCCCTTGAAAATTTGCCCGAAAAGCTTCTTCGAGCTCTCCCCAACTTCCGATGTTGTTTTCGGGGAGGCTTTTAAGCCAGTGCCGAGCTGGCCCTTTGAGCTTGAGGGGTAAGTACTTGATGGCATGGAGATCGTCTCCTCGAGCCATGTGGATAAGGAGGATGTAGTCCTCAATCCAGACCCCAGGGTCTACCGTTCCGTCGTACGCCTCTATGTTTACGGGTTTGAATCCCTCTGGAAATTCATGGTCCAGCACCTCATCGGTGAAACATAGGGGGTGTGCGGCACCCCTGTATCTGGGTGTACCGTGTTGTTCGGATGTTTGTTGTGTTGCATCGTATGCTGGAGCGCGCTTGCGTGGTCCATAGATGGATCTGGTTGCGCCGTCCTTTTGATGCGAGCCCTTGTGTGGATCGTGTATTGGCTTATGTGTGGTGTTGTTTGCCGCTCTATGTTGGCCGTGAGGTTGTCTATTCGGCCAGATGGCCGTTTTAATTTTTGGTTGCGGGGGATCTAAGGCCTCCTCATCGAATTCAGGTAGCAACTTCCGCTTCGGGTAGCTCTTGGTGGGGCGATTACCGCCGTACTTCGCTGCTGTGTTGAGTACTTTAATCCATCTGATTCTGAGTGTGTCTTGCGCAGCCTTGAGCCTTTGCTTCTGCTTTTTAGACTCCTCGCGGTGGCAACAAGCCTTTGACGGGCATTCTGTTGCTCCGGGTGTCTGTCCGGTGTGATGTCGTCCAGACTATTATCTTTGACAGAGTCGGGTTGATCGGTTTGATTCTCCGTGTTGCCGTGGTCCGGCGATGGTTCACCCTGCTCTAATGCTGGGTCTATATGATCGTTGTTTCTGCCGAGGCGGGATTTGGAGCGGCGCTTATGCCGCCACTTTGACTGCTTCTCGAGGGGACAACCCTTCATTGCGTCCTTCCGTTCCTCGTCATCATTTTCTTTTGGTGTGTCCACCATGTATACGTCATGTGATGAAGTGGGCGTCCAGTGCCCTGTGGGCAGTGGTTCCTGTTCGTCTCCTGCATCGTCGTCCATACCGTCGATGTCTTCGGAGTCGAAGTCGAGCATGTCGGTTAAGTCGTCGACAGTGGCTACTATGTGGGTGGTGGGTGGGCGGCGAATTTCTTCGTCATCCGCATCCCAATCCTGCCGAACATAGTTCGGCCAGGACTCTCCTGACAAGGAGAGAGACTTTAATGAATTTAGTATGTCACCGAAGGGCGAGTGCTGAAAGATATCCACGGAGGTGAACTCCATGATTGGCGCCCAGTCAGATTTGATAGGCACGGGCGGAGGCGGTTCGGAGTCCGTGGCCGGGGAAGGATCCGGTAGTTTGGCAACACGGCTCTCGTGAAGGGTAAGGTCGATATTCGGCTCGATCGCCGCTAAGGATACGGGCTCTGTGACGGGTCTATCCACCCGTCCATGGATGGCGCAACTGGCTCCGAATTGAGGCTCGGAGCGGCTGCCGGTGCAATCTCCTGAATACGGTCCGATGGTAGAGCTAAATCGTACTCATCGTGACCGTGTGGCGCACAAGGCAGGGGCTCAAATCCGTCGAAGATCAAGTCTCCGCGGATATCGGCCGCGTAATTTAAGCTTCCAAACCTGACCTGATGGTCAGGGGCGTAGCTTTTGATCTGCTCCATATGGCCAAGCGAGTTGGCCCGCAGTGCGAAGCCGCCGAACACAAAGATCTGTCCGGGGAGAAAAGTCTCACCTTGGACTGCATCGCTATCGATGATAGAAGGAGCCATCAAGCCTAACAGCGACGACACAGAGGAACTCTCAATGAAAGCACCAATGTCGGTGTCAAAACCGGCGGATCTCGGGTAGGGGGTCCCGAACTGTGCGTCTCAGGCGGATGGTAACAGGAGGAAGGGACACGTTGTTTTACCGAGGTTCGGGCCCTCTTGATGGAGGTAAAACCCTACGTCCTGCTTGATTTATGCTTGATGATATGAGTATTACAAGAGTTAATCTACCACAAGATCGGAGAGGCTAAACCCTAGAAGCTAGCCTATGGTATGATTGTATGTTGTCCTACGGACTAAAACCCTCCGGTTTATATAGACACCGGAGAGGGTTAGGGTTACACAAGGTCGGTTACAAAGGAGGAGATCTACATATCCGTATTGCCAAGCTTGCCTTCCACGCCAAGGAGAGTCCCATCCGGACACGGGACGAAGTCTTCAATCTTGTATCTTCATAGTCCAACAGACCGGCCAAAGGTTATAGTCCGGCTGTCCGGATACCCCCTAATCCAGGACTCCCTCAATCGTAGTTTCTTATTGAAATAGAGAAACGAATTCAAATTTAGTTCGAATTGCAGCGGTAGTATAGACATTTGGAATGCACTAAAATGTTGGTATGAGTAGGTTACATGCATTATACAGCAAGCGAAAAATTTAATCGGACATAACATGGATTCATACTCCCTCCTTCCATCTATATAGGGCGTAATGAGATTTTTAAGACCGCCTTTGACTATTGACAAGATTAATAGTACATGACATGCACAATGTGAAAATTATATCATTGAAAGAACCTTTCACAGACGAATTTAATGGTGTGCTTTGTGTAAGTTGCATGTCATATATCATTGCTCTAATATTTGGTCAAAGTTAGTATCGAAAAACGCATTAAGCCCTATATAGATGGAAGGAGGGAGTAGCTTTGAATAGCATTTGTATAGTAAAACGGGGCAAGACTCTCTCTTTGTGTGGTGTGAATAGTTTTATTTTTTTCGTTTTCTTTTTGGTTGAGGGAAGTCCGAATTGATTTGGTACGTACAAGTACAATATTACTAGGGACATGGTGTTGTCTATGTATCCACACATGTATCTGAGTTTCCTATCAATACAATTCTAGCATGGATAATAAACGATTATCATGAACAATGAAATATGATATAATAACTAATTTATTATTGCCTCTATGGCATATTTCCAACAGCTCTCCCCTAGTGCGAGGCCCCTTCGGCGGCGGCCATACTAGCCGGATCTACTGCTGCTGCTTCGGCTCTCGCTCGATTGCTCGCTCGCCTAGCTGCTCCTGCTGCTCTCCCCCTCGCTCGTGCTGCTGCTCTGCTCCGATTAAGCGACACTTCAGTCGACTGAATCGACTTTTGGGTCAGTCGATTTTCAGGGGTTGGAGGGGGGCTCGCCGGAGTTAAGGAAGAACCACCCGCAGCGGGGACGGGGGCTCGCCGGAGAGGTACCCCACTATCTATCTTAGGGTTCAGGGTGGGGGCGGGGGGCCTAGAGGGCTGGCCGGGGCGGCGATGGCGAGTTGTTTCGGGGCGGCGAGGCGGTGCTGGGGCCGGTGGTGGTTGGCGGCTCAGGGGGGTGCAGGTTGAAGATGAACTGCAGGCCCTCCCTAAACTACATGTCAAGTGCCTCTCTGCTACCATTGCGTTCAGTTTCGACAGTAGCATTCAGATTCCATAGTAAATTTCAGTTTCGACAGTTAAGTTCAGAGTCAACAGTTTTTACCTCATCTGTTGTAGTCAGGTGGTTTTTGGTGATGTTAATTTTACATCCATTTTACATCATCTATTGGAGATGCTATTAGAATCCCACTTGAGATTGACGATGTCTGTCTTGTGCTGCTTCAGCCTTGACGTCTTACGGCTCACCGGAGCTGCTCCAACGATAGAACGATCCATCACAAGAGAGCAGTGCCTTGGACGCCGTCTACAGATTCCTCAGATCTTCCTCCACACCTCCGACAGCCACCTCTGCCTCAACTGCTTCAGCGACCAACCCAATGATGCTGAGGTTGACACGGCTACGGCAAAGAGGTTGTACACTTGTTGCATCACTTATTACTATACATTCACGTCGATCCATTAGGGCTATTTTGGTTCAACGGTAAAACATCGATCCACTGGTTGTTACCATCACTCTAAATTTCTGCATGCTCTCCTTACATAATCTCACCATATTTTTTCGTATGCATGTCAGATATTGTACACAGTCATGCTGAACGTGTAGAGAAAAAGTGAAGAGTTTTGCGTGGCAATACAATGTCATGCAGACATTGCTCCATGGTGGGTTCAATGGAAAACCCTCCCCACCCCTCTCCAGATTGTAATCCAGAGGAAGATATATGTTCTGAGGCAGATTCGGACGCCGCTGACCACTCCTATTTACCCCCAAGGTGTTTGCTCTACATTGGCATGATGATCTTAGTCATATCATGCATATGTTGCCTTGTAGTGCCTACTTTTGACATCATATATGTCATCTGCTTAGTTTAGACATGTTCTGTAATGCCACCTGTTTAGTTTCTATATCATATATGGGAATTATGCAGTATCATGTCTTTTAGCCAGCCATAATATATGTGAAATGTGCAATGCCATCCTGTTTAACCAGGCATCATATATTTGAATGATATCTTGCCCATCCTTTTCTTCATTACATTTCCATTTGTCGACAATGTTTGTACATTAAACTACTCTTCCTGTGAATCAGCCATTTGGGTGGGAGATGGAAAAATCTGGAGTGAAAACAAGGCCTTCAGAGCAGACAGTGCTACCTGTCGAAGCAGATCTCTTGTTGGGTCCCGATAGCTCCTCAAAGATGGATTCAGAGACAGATGACCAGTCCTATTCCCCCACTGAGGTGTATGCTCTAACTTGGCACGGTTATACTGCACATATCATGCATACGGTGTCTTGCATTGCATAGTTTAGACATCATATACACAATATTCAACACCATGTTCTTAGTTCAGACATCATATCAAATGCCCTCTGTTTAGCATATAAATCACATATGTGAATTAAATGATACAATCCTGATTACTTAGATAACATGTAGGTGAATTATGTCATGCGATCCTGTTTAGTTATTCATCATATCTTTGAATTATGTTATGCTATGCTATCAGTTTAGATAGACATCATATATGTGAAATTATGTCATGCTATCCGTTTTAGTTAAACAATATACATGTCAACTATTTCATGCCCTCTTTTTTCCACACTATCTATTGCATCTGTCTCTCATACAATGTATGTACATTCAACTATGTTTCCTGTTTTTCAGCCATTTGAATTGGAGCGGGTGATGCCAGTATCTAGCGGACTAAAAACACGGTCTTCAAATAAAACAGCGCTACCTCTTGGTGGAGATAGCACCCCGGTTGTACTTGCACAAGAACCACCCTACCACATATAACCCAAACTCTCGCAGATTGTACCCCTACTACGATGGACAGAGAACCAGCTTCACCCAATCTAACCCCAACCCTAGCCGATAGTAACCCAGTTCCTGTTGACACAGCACCATCTCCACCACAGAGCTCCCAAACAAGAGCAGTTAGTAAGGCAGCTCCAGTGCCCAAAGGGCCGGTACTATCACGGCGAACCCCAACTCCACCAGTTAGTACGCCTATTCCCGTGGAGGAAGCACAACCAGCTAGTCGTAGTTTAGCATCTATCGCATTTGATGTTGTTAAATCGTATGTGCGTATCTTCCCATCTTGGAAATATTATACTGAAGATAAAGGAAAATGCCAGTTGCAGGTGTTTGTCCAGGTGTTATGTGTAATTAATGTTATTCATGGCAATTACTTTGCTTCGTCCCATACATCCTACCTCCGTGATGGTTATAATATAGCAAATTTTCCCATTTTTCTCTATAGAGAAGGACCGATTTGGAAACTTGGGATGAGGTAACCTGTGCTAATACCTCTACTATCTTCAAGAATGCTTGGTGGCAGTATCGGAATTACCTAAAGAAAACGTACTTCACCGGCAAAGAAACTCATCAAATTCCCTTACGTTCTCCTGAGACACATTTACTGGACGATGACTGGGAACGCCTTGTTCTGTACTGGTCCCGAACCAAGAATGTGGTAAGGTCTATGAGCTCATTTTCTATTTTTAAGTATTATATTCTTGCGTCTTACTGTACTCTGTTCATGTAGAACAAGTGCCTAAACCTGAAGAACAACTGTTCTAATTTAAAGATTCCATTGCTACCATAGGACATAGATATATGTTTGTTTGATGCTTTTATTATGTACTAGTACTTGGCAATAGAAGACTTGGTAGTTTAATCCTGTCCACTTTACTAATGAACTGGTTCACCGAAATGAGTTTCATATACTAGTACATGCTAAACTTGTTATGTGTCTGCTTGTTTCTTCTTTTAGAATGCAGACAGAATATTGGGGAAGAGTGCCTTATTAAGCAACGGCAAAGGAAGTAATGCAGATAAGGTTCAGGATAGTGACACATCCTGTCTTGGTTTAGTGTTGGAGTTACTGGCCACTACCGCTTGCACAAGCTATTCAAACTCACTGTCTGAATCAGTTCGGTTTCTTGAGTCTCCACTACAAGTTGAAAGATATCGATCAGTTGTGCTGCGACAAGAAGCGGAAGGACTACAAAAGTCCCTGGAGCATTCAGATGCATACTTTCTGGTGCAATAGCAAGCGTTGGAGGATTTTAGCGCCAAACAGGACAAAGCTAATCAGCTTGCTAAGCTTATTTCCAGCATGGTGGATACCCAGGATAACGTTTCTTGAGCTCTTCTGAAGTTGTTTCAGTTATGCTCTTGTTTTGCTGTCGCGTTTTTTTTGCACTGGTGGCCAATTTTGACGGCCAGTGTATATGATATGCTGCTTTGTTCCCTATATTTGCACTGGTGGCGAACTTTGATGCCTAGTGGATGTAATATGTGTAATAGCCGTGATAGCCTAGCGTTAGTTGCTTGCTTATTTATTTCCTTGTTGTCTTGTTTATTTGTTTGCTTGTAGTCATTGCAGTTCTTTTTCCGCGGTTAACTAGTGGCTGCAATAACCTATTTTTTAGAACTAGGCCACAATAACCATGGGCTAATATTTACTGTAGTGACATTGGGCCTCCTACGGGCCGTAGAAATAGTGGGCCTTCTACGGGCCGTAGAAACAGTAGGCCTTCTACGGGTCGTATCATCAATGGGCCTTATACGGGCCGTATGATCGATTGGCCAAACATGGGCCAATAACAGGCCGCATTATGGTCGTAAACGGGCTAGAGTTGGAATCGTCCGTTCATGGGCCGACCGTAACGGGCCATCGTTAATAGGCCGTATTTGATGACGCTATGAAAACAGCCCAACGTATTAACGGACCACAAACGGGCCGACTGTAACCACAGGCCGAGTTTGGCCCACAAGCAGAAAATGACAGTAACGGGCCGTAAGTAAACGAATGTTGGAAATGAGCCCAAGAATAAATGGGCTCTGAGAAGGCCGAAAGATAACATGGGCTGGAAACAGCCCAACGGAATAACGGGCCATTAATGGGTATAAAGTGATACACTGTTCATTACGGGCCAGTTTCACCACGGGCCGTTAATGGGTGTAAAGTGATACACTGTTCATTACGGGCCAGTTTCACCATGGGCCGTTAATAGGCCAAGAGTTACATAGCGCCTCATATGGGCCGAAAGATGTCATGGGCCATACATGGGCCAGAAGTGAAAACGGACTGGAATCATATTGGATGGCCCAGATGACGCTACTGGGCCTAATTCGGATAGGGCGTAACGGGCCTTGGGTTAGCGGGCTGTAAATGGGCTATATTCGAACAGGCCGTTAACAGGCTTTACATGGGCCGGCCCGCCACCTTTTGACCAAGTCAAACGGGCCGGCCTTTGCACAGGAATGGGCCTCTGTTGGGTCGTGCCACGTGTCGACGTATCATAGGCGCCTATCTAACCCACTTACGAGCTGACACGTGTTTCGTCCGGCCAATAAGAATTTTACACGTGGAAATTTCCCATTGGTCGGGGCTGTTAATGGGTTATCGGATCCAAAACCCGACCTGATAGCTTAACAGCGTTCCGTTACGGTGGATGCCATGCGTCGGTCACCCTTGACGAAAGCACTTCTGTGACGCGCGATTTATCGTCATGGAAGTGGACACTTCTGTAACACCCCGGATGTAACTTTCTCAATTTGTACTCCAACTCTTGCCGTTTCCGGCATTAAGTTATATTTATTTCCTCGGGTTCGGGTTTTGTATCCGTGTGTTGTTGTCATTGTCATGCATCTCATATCATGTCATCATGTGCATTGCATTTGCATACATGTTCATCTCATGCATTCGAGCTTTTTCCCCGTTGTCCGTTTTGCATTCCGGCGTTTCGTTCTCCTCCGGTGGTCATTTCTAGCTTTCTTTCGTGTGTGGGGATTAAACGTTTCCCGATTTGACCGAGACTTGCCAAGCGGCCTTGGTTTACTACCGGTAGACCGCCTGTCAAGTTTTGTATCATTTGGACTTCGTTTGATACTCCAACGGTTAACCGAGGGACCGAAAAGGCCTCGTGTGTGTTGTAGCCCAACACCCCTCCAATTTGGCTCAAAACCCACCAAACTCTGCTCCATCATCTAGAGCGTTCGATCACGATCGCATGGCCGAAAACCGCACCTCATTTGGACTCTCCTAGCTCCATCTATGCCTATTTAAAGACCCCTTCCCCGAAATCCTGATCCCCCCTCGTCCGAAACCCTAAAATCCACCTCGCGTGCCGCCGGACACTTTCCCTGCCGACGGACGTGTCCGCCGCCGTGTCTGCTGCCACGTGGCAGCCTCCTATTCACCCGCCTCCCTCTCTCTCCACCGCCGCCACCGGAGCCCGCCGCGACCCGTGGTTGTTCCGCCCGCGCCCGCGCACGGGCCAGAGGAGCCGCCGCCGCCGCCTCCTTCTTCCTCCTCCGCCCCGCTACCTGAGCACCGCCTCCCTCCTCGCGACCGGCCACCCGGGGCCATCGGCGCCGCCGCCCGCCATCGTCGCCGGCCGGCGCCTCGCGCCGCGACCCCGCCGTCCGCCGGCGCGCCCGCCGCCGCCCGACCCCGCCGCGGCCACCGCCGAGCGCCGCCACCGTCGTCCCCGCCTCCTCGTCGTCCGGCCACTCCGGCGACCTCCTCCGACGTCATCCCCGCCGCCGGTCTACAGTGCTCCGGCCGCCTCGATTTCTGTGCGCGAGATCTAGATCCAAAAAAACCCTAGGTCAAATTCGTCTAAGTCCCAGAAATTTCAGTACAAGTGCACATGTTCATGACCACGTAACTTTGCATCCGTAGCTCCGATTCATGCATATAGCATATCAAAATGTTCATCTCAGAGAGTACATCATTTCATTCCCTTCCATCATTTTCATTTGAGTTTATCTTGATTCCCGAAATGCTGTTAGAAGTAGGCTACTTGAGTTATTTGTCAGATCTACTACTCCATTTAGGTTTTTGTCATTTTTGCCATGATTAATGTGTGCATGATATGCCCTGATGCTCTACATATATTTTGTTAAGGGTTTTGTCATCTTTCCAGAGGTGCAACCCATGTATTTTTGTGATGTGTGTGGTGACTAGTGCAAGCTTGCAAAGTGGTGCACTTGCTAATTCTGTTTCCAGGGACTTAGCATTTCCACCAAGTCCTTAATCTGTTTATCTCATGATGCCATATGTTCATGTTGTTTCCTAGTGATCCGTGCCTCTTTTGAGGATGATCAGTAAGGATTTTTTGTTAATATTGTAGTGCTCTATCTATCCATGCCTTTGTTTGCAATTATGGAGCACCCTAGCTTGAGTCAATCGAGCTCTACTTTTGCTACTTTGTGAATCTGGGCAGATTGTCAACTTGTTTGCAATTTTGCCGATGATGTTGTAGTTGATCCGTGCATGCTATGCTTTTTTTCTTGCCATGTCTAGCTTGTATTTTGTGCCTTCTTGATGGATGTATGCTTGTCTTGCCATGACTTGCACCGTAGTGAGTGCATCGAGCTCGTAAACATGCCTACTTGAGTTATATTTCAGCATGTGTCAGTTTTTCACTAAGTCTGAAAACTGATTATGTTTTTGCTATGTTCACATGCTTGCAATTGTATTTTATGATCCCTTTTGGCTCAAGGTCACTAAGGGACTTTTGTTAAGCTCTTTGAGTAGCTCCATGCCATGATTTACTTTGCCATGTTCAGGTCCTGTAGCATGTAGTTTTGTTGTTCCGAAGAGTGCTACCCGATCTGAAATTCCAGACAAGTGTTAATTTCACTAAGTCTGAAATCTGTTTGCCATATGCATTTTTGCCATGCGTGTTTGAACCTGTTAATGGATGAATTGGCCGTAGCTCAGTGCTAGACTTTTGTTAAGCATCCTGTCTGCATCACTGCCATGTATTTTGTTGTCATGTTTGGGTGCTGTAGAATGTTCATCTCATTGCATTTAGATGGCTACCTGCTGTAAATCGCAGACCGGTGTCATTTTTGAATCGCTTGCCATTTTCAAACCGTAACTCCGATTCCGGCGTTCTTTATATCGTTTTCAAGCGATTTCATCTCATCCTTCCAGTGGCACACTTGGTTTTCCAAGTTGAGGCCAGGTTCATGCATTTCCTATCATATCTTGCATTTTGCATCCCGCATCGCATCCCGCATAGCATACCATCTTTGCATTGCGTTGTTTGAGTTTGCACGTGGTTGATTGTATCCTTGTTGCTTGTTTGTCTTGTTTGGGTAGAGCCGGGAGACGGGTTCGCTAACGAGGAGCCCGTTGAGTTTGCTTTCGAGGATCCAGTCAACTCTGACAACTGTGCAGGCAAGATGATCATACCCTCGAAATCACTACTATCTTTGCTATGCTAGTTTGCTCGCTCTTTTGATATGCCATTGCTACGATGCCTACCACTTGTTTTTAAGCCTCCCATATTGCCATGTCAAACCTCTAACCCACCATGTCCTAGCAAACCGTTGATTGGCTATGTTACCGCTTTGCTCAGCCCCTCTTATAGCGTTGCTAGTTGCAGGTGAAGATTGAAGGCCGTTCCTTGTTGGAACATTTATTTACTTGTTGGGATATCATTATATTGCTATGTTATCTTAATGCATCTATATACTTGGTAAAGGGTGGAAGGCTCGGCCTCTCGCCTAGTGTTTTGTTCCACTCTTGCCACCCTAGTTTCCGTCATATCGGTGTTATGTTCCCGGATTTTGCGTTCCTTACGCGGTTGGGTTATAATGGGAACCCCTTGATAGTTCGCCTTGATTAAACCTTTTCCAGAAACGCCCAACCTTGGTTTTACCATTTGCCACCTAGCCTTTTCTTTCCCTTGGGTTCTGTAGACTCAAGGGTCATCTTTATTTTAACCCCCGCAGGCCAGTGCTCCTCTGAGTGTTGGTCCACCTGTCAGCTACCAGTGGCCACCAGGGGCAACTCTGGGCTGGCCTACCCGTACCTAGGACAATCTGAGTGTGCCCTGAGAAAGAGATATGTGCAGCTCCTATCGGGATTTGTCGGCACATTCGGGCGGTGTTGCTAGTCTTGTTTTAACCTGTCGAAGTGTCTTGAATAACCGAGATACCGAGTCTGATCGGAACGTCTTGGGAGGAGGCCTATTCCTTCGTTGACCGTGAGAGCTTGTCATGGGCTAAGTTGGGACACCCCTGCAGGGATTTGAACTTTCGAAAGCCGTGCCCGCGGTTATGGACAGATGGGAATTTGTTAATGTCCGGTTGTAGATAAGTTGAACCTTAACTTAATTAAAATGAATCTACCGAGTGTGTTACCGTGATGGCCTCTTCTCGGCGGAGTCCGGGAAGTGGACACGGTGTTGGAGTAATGTCTGCGCAGGTTGCTCTCTAGTTTCTTGCTCGCGCTTTGCCTCCTCTTCCCGCTCTCTTTTGCGTATAAGTTAGCCACCATATTTGCTAGTCGCTTGCTGCAGCTCCACTTATATTTACCTTGCCATACCTATAAGCTTAAATAGTCTTGTTAGCGAGGGTGCGAGATTGCTGAGTCCCTGTGGCTCACAGATTACTATTACACCAGATGCAGGGCCTGATGATTCCGCTCCAGGAGACGCGTTTGAGCTCAAGTGGGAGTTCGACGAAGACTCTCAGCGTTACTATGTTTCCTTTCCCGATGATCAGTAGTGGTGGCCAGTTGGGGTGAACGGGACCGTGTCGCATGTTGGGTTCTCTTCTATTTTGGCGCTGTAGTCGGGCCATGAGTGTTTGGATGATGTAATGTTATTTATGTACTTGATTGACGTGGCGAGTGTAAGCCAACTATGTTATCTCCCCTTTATGATTTATTTTACATGGGATGTTGTGAAGATTGCCTAACTTGCGACATATGCCTTCAATGAGATTATGAGTCGTGCCTCGACACGTGGGAGATATAGTCGCATCGAGGGTGTTACAAGTTGCTAATCAGAGCCTTCCCCGACCTTAGGAGCCCCATTGCTTGATCGTTTTTAGCGGCCGAGTTGTGTCTAGAAAAATGTTTTGAGTCTTTTAGGAATTATATATCGGAGAGATTAGGAATTCTTTTTACTTCCCAGTCTCCTCATCGCTCTGGTAAGGCATCCTGACGTAGAGTTTTGACTCTTCTCTTCTCAAATTTCACTAAAAAAAAATTTAGGATCACGCGGGTATCTTGAAATCGTTCCGATGGTTTTATGATGAGAACATTGTCTTGGTGCCTCCTGTCAGGGGTTTAGTGGAAGTGTCCCGAGGAGTTGAGCTCTGAGGTGTTGTCATCATAATGTTATCGTTGCAGTTCTGGAATACCTGAGTTTAGTACGCCGACATCGAAAATCTCTTTTATGCAGTTCGTTGGTGAGATAACCTCGACGCCACCCAGTACTGGGACGGGAGTTCGGGAGTATCGCCATAACTTGTATAGCGGATGCTTTTTGAAGGTTGAGGTAGATGGTTTCCGAAGGTTTCTTGGTTATGTGTTGAAGGATGGATACAGCTGGATGTAGGATTTGCTAGTTTGGGTGAGATATTATGCTTCCCCTGTATCCCCAACACTTGATTGCATAACCGGAAAGGTTCGGGAGTTTCATAGGTGGGAATTCTAGTAGCTCTAGTTCTTCTTCCACGGATATTGGTTTGAGATTGGGATTTCTTACCTATTATTCGTTCTTGATCCGTACCTTGTTGAATTATTTCTCTACCTTAATTCTACATGGCTTCGCAATTTATGGATATGTGACCATTTCAAGAGGAATGCATTCGTTCATTTTGTTCGGATGTGAAGACTATATGTTGCAATTTTCATTCCGTTGGATTCAGCTTCAATATTTGTCTATCATTGTGCTAATGGTGGTCAACCTCTTCAGGATGGCTCCTCCAAGCGCACGACTCCGAATCCTGATCCGCCACCACCTCCACCTCCTTCGGAGGCATGGCAAGCTGTGATGGCCGCAACCAATGCAAACACACAGTTGATCATGCAAATTCTCCAAGAGCGCAATCAAGGCAACCAAGGGAATCAAGGCAGCAATCAGAATCACTTTGCTACACTCAACCAGTTCCTTGCTAACGGGCCAAAGACTTTCAGCAATTGTGTTGAAGCAATCGATGCTGACGATTGGCTAGTGGATATGTGCAAGCATTTCGAGTGCAGTAACGTCAGGCCTGAGGACTTTGTTAAGTTCGCTTCCTTCCAACTCAAAGATCAAGCTGCAGAATGGTTCCAGCAGTACAAGGACTCCAGAGGTGGACGTGTTATCACTTGGGATGATTTCCGTCGAGATTTTAGAGCTCATCATATTCCTCAAAGCGTGGTTGAAAGCAAGCGTGAGGAATTCCGTAACCTGAAGCAAGGTTCTTTGTCTGTCTATGACTACAACAAGTTGTTTCAGAAGCTCGCCCGCTTTGCTAAGCAGGACGTACCTGATGAGAAGAGCATGATATATTAGTTCAGGGGTGGTCTCAGAGAAGAAATTCAGCTCGCTCTTGTTCTCTTCAAGCCCTTGAGATACGATGAGTTCTACAACATGGCACTGAAGCAAGAGGCTGCTCAGTTGAGGTGTGATGCTTCCAAGAAGCGAGTCAGAGATGTTACTCCTTCTTCCTCTACTCAAGTGGCCAAGCAGCAGAAGTTTTGGCTTCCTCCTCCTCCGTTCCGTCAGCCCAATCCCGTCAGAAGAGCTACTATAATGGTAAGCACCGTGATTTGGCTTTCGAGATCGGAGATCATGTTTACCTTCGCGTCTCTCCTATGAAAGGTACTCGTTGCTTCGGTATCAAAGGGAAGCTTGCCCCCAGATACGTGGGACCTTTCAAGGTTGTCAGCAAGAGAGGCGACCTCGCCTATCAACTCGAGCTTCCTTCAAACTTTGCAAATGTTCATGACGTGTTCCATGTCTCTCAGCTTCGAAAGTGCTTCAAGACTCCTGACCGCACCGTCAACTTCGAGGACATTGAGCTCCAAGAAGATCTCTCCTATCGTGAGCACCCAGCTGCGATTCTTGAAGAGACTGAACGCAAGACTCGCAACAAGTCAATCAAATTTCTCAAAGCCAAGTGGTCACACCATTCCGACCGTGAAGCTACCTGGGAACGCGAGGATCACCTCCGTTCTGAGTACCCGGCGTTCTTTCAGTCCTAGATCTCGGGACGAGATCCTTTCGTAGTGGTGGAGTGTTGTAACACCCCGGATGTAACTTTCTCAATTTGTACTCCAACTCTTGCCGTTTCCGGCGTTAAGTTATATTTATTTCCTCGGGTTCGGGTTTTGTCTCCGTGTGTTGTTGTCGTTGTCATGCATCTCATATCATGTCATCATGTGCATTGCATTTGCATACGTGTTCATCTCATGCATTCGAGCTTTTTCCCCGTTGTCCGTTTTGCATTCCGGCGTTTCGTTCTCCTCCGGTGGTCATTTCTAGCTTTCTTTCGTGTGTGGGGATTAAACGTTTCCGGATTGGACCGAGACTTGCCAAGCGGCCTTGGTTTACTACCGGTAGACCGCCTGTCAAGTTTCGTATCATTTGGACTTCGTTTGATACTCCAACGGTTAACCGAGGGACCGAAAAGGCCTCGTGTGTGTTGCAGCCCAACACCCCTCCAATTTGGCCCAAAACCCACCAAACTCTGCTCTATCATCTAGAGCGTTCGATCACGATCGCGTGGCCGAAAACCGCACCTCATTTGGACTCTCCTAGCTCCCTCTATGCCTATTTAAAGACCCCTTCCCCGAAATCCGGATCCCCCCTCGTCCGAAACCCTAAAATCCACCTCGCGCGCCGCCGGACACTTTCCCTGCCGACGGACGTGTCCGCCGCCGTGTCCGCCGCCACGTGGCAGCCTCCTATTCGCCCTCCTCCCTCTCTCTCCACCGCCGCCGCCGGAGCCCGCCGCGGCCCGTGGCTGGCCCGCCCGCGCCCGCGCACGGGCCAGAGGAGCCGCCGCCGCCGCCTCCTTCTTCCTCCTCCGCCCCGCTGCCCGAGCGCCGCCTCCCTCCTCGCGGCCGGCCACCCGGGGCCATCGGCGCCGCCGCCCGCCATCGTCGCCGGCCGGCGCCTCGTGCCGCGACCCCGCCGTCCGCTGGCGCGCCCGCCGCCGCTCGACCCCGCCGCGGCCACCGCCGACCGCCGCCACCGTCGTCCCCGCCTCCTCGTCGTCCGGCCACTCCGGCGACCTCCTCCGACGTCATCCCCGCCGCCGGTCTACAGTGCTCCGGCCGCCTCGATTTCCGTGCGCGAGATCTAGATCCAAAAAAACCCTAGGTCAAATTCGTCTAAGTCCCAGAAATTTTAGTACAAGTGCACATGTTCATGACCCCGTAACTTTGCATCCGTAGCTCCGATTCATGCATATAGCATACCGAAATGTTCATCTCAGAGAGTACATCATTTCATTCAATTGCATCATTTTCATTTGAGTTCATGTTGATGCCCGAAATGCTGTTAGAAGTAGGCTACTTGAGTTATTTGTCAGATCTGCTACTCCATTTAGGTTTTTGTCATTTTTGCCATGATTAATGTGTGCATGATATGCCCTGATGCTCTACATATGTTTTGTTAAGGGTTTTGTCATCTTTCCAGAGGTGCAACCCATGTATTTTTGTGATGTGTGTGGTGACTAGTGCAAGCTTGCAAAGTGGTGCACTTGCTAATTCTGTTTTCAGGGACTTAGCATTTCCACCAAGTCCTTGATCTGTTTATCTCATGATGTCATATGTTCATGTTGTTTCCTAGTGATCCGTGCCTCTTTTGAGGATGATCAGTAAGGATGTTTTGTTAATATTGTAGTGCTCTATCCATCCATGCCTTTGTTTGCAATTATGGAGCACCCTAGCTTGAGTCAATCGAGCTCTACTTTTGCTACTTTGTGAATCTGGGCAGATTGTCAACTTGTTTGCAATTTTGCCGATGATGTTGTAGTTGATCCGTGCATGCTATGCTTTTTTTCTTGCCATGTCTAGCTTTTATTTTGTGCCTTCTTGATGGATGTATGCTTGTCTTGCCATGACTTGCACCGTAGTGAGTGCATCGAGCTCGTAAACATGCCTACTTGAGTTATATTTCAGCATGTGTCAGTTTTTCACTAAGTCTGAAAACTGATTATGTTTTTGCTATGTTCACATGCTTGCAATTGTATTTTATGATCCCTTTTGGCTCAAGGTCACTAAGGGACTTTTGTTAAGCTCTTTGAGTAGCTCCATGCCATGCTTTACTTTGCCATGTTCAGGTCCTGTATCATGTAGTTTTGTTGCTCCGAAGAGTGCTACCCGATCTGAAATTCCAGACAAGTGTTAATTTCACCAAGTCTGAAATCTGTTTGCCATATGCATTTTTGCCATGCTTGTTTGAACATGTTAATGGATGAATTGGCCGTAGATCAATGCTAGACTTTTGTTAAGCATCTTGTGTGCATCACTGCCATGTATTTTGTTGTCATGTTTGGGTGCTGTAGCATGTTCATCTCATTGCATTTAGATGGCTACTTGCTGTAAATCGCAGGCCGGTGTCATTTTTGAATCGCTTGCCATTTCCAAACTGTAACTCCGATTCTGGCGTTCTTTATATCGTTTTCAAGAGATTTCATCTCATCTTTCCAGTGGCACACTTGGTTTTTCAAGTTGAGGCCAGGTTCATGCATTTCCTGTCATATCTTGCATTTCGCATCCCGCATCGCATCCCGCATAGCATACCATCTTTGCATTGCGTTGTTTGAGTTTGCACGTGGTTGATTGTATCCTTGTTGCTTGTTTGTCTTGTTTGGGTAGAGCCGGGAGACGAGTTCGCTAACGAGGAGCCCGTTGAGTTTGCTTTCGAGGATCCAGTCAACTCTGACAACTATGCAGGCAAGATGATCATACCCCTCGAAATCACTACTATCTTTGCTATGCTAGTTTGCTCGCTCTTTTGCTATGCCATTGCTACGATGCCTACCACTTGTTTTTAAGCCTCCCATATTGCCATGTCAAACCTCTAACCCACCATGTCCTAGCAAACCGTTGATTGGCTATGTTACCGCTTTGCTCAGCCCCTCTTATAGCGTTGCTAGTTGCAGGTGAAGATTGAAGGTCGTTCCTTGTTGGAACATTTATTTACTTGTTGGGATATCATTATATTGCTATGTTATCTTAATGCATCTATATACTTGGTAAAGGGTGGAAGGCTCGGCCTCTCGCCTAGTGTTTTGTTCCACTCTTGCCACCCTAGTTTCCGTCATATCGGTGTTATGTTCCCGGATTTTGTGTTCCTTACGCGGTTGGGTTATAATGGGAACCCCTTGATAGTTCGCCTTGATTAAACCTTTTCCAGCAATGCCCAACCTTGGTTTTAACATTTGCGACCTAGCCTTTTCTTTCCCTTGGGTTCTGCAGACTCAAGGGTCATCTTTATTTTAACCCCCCCGGGCCAGTGCTCCTCTGAGTGTTGGTCCACCTGTCAGCTACCAGTGGCCACCAGGGGCAACTCTGGGCTGGCCTACCCGTACCTAGGACAATCTGAGTGTGCCCTGAGAAAGAGATATGTGCAGCTCCTATCGGGATTTGTCGGCACATTCGGGCGGTGTTGCTGGTCTTGTTTTAACCTGTCGAAGTGTCTTGAATAACCGAGATACCGAGTCTGATCGGAATGTCTTGGGAGGAGGTCTATTCCTTCGTTGACCGTGAGAGCTTGTCATGGGCTAAGTTGGGACACCCCTGCAGGGATTTGAACTTTCAAAAGCCGTGCCCACGGTTATGGGCAGATGGGAATTTGTTAATGTCCGGTTGTAGATAACTTGAACCTTAACTTAATTAAAATGAATCAACCGAGTGTGTTACCGTGATGGCCTCTTCTCGGCGGAGTCCGGAAAGTGGACACGGTGTTGGAGTAATGTCTGCGCAGGTTGTTCTCTAGTTTCTCGCTCGTGCTTTGCCTCCTCTTCCCGCTCTCTTTTGCGTATAAGTTAGCCACCATATTTGCTAGTCGCTTGCTGCAGCTCCACTTATATTTACCTTGCCATACCTATAAGCTTAAATAGTATTGTTCGCGAGGGTGCGAGATTGCTGAGTCCCTGTGGCTCACAGATTACTATTACACCAGATGCAGGGCCTGATGATTCCGCTCCAGGAGACGCGTTTGAGCTCAAGTGGGAGTTCGACGAAGACTCTCAGCGTTACTATGTTTCCTTTCCCGATGATCAGTAGTGGTGGCCAGTTGGGGGTGAACGGGACCGTGTCGCATGTTGGGTTCTCTTCTATTTTGGCGCCGTAGTCGGGCCATGAGTGTTTTGATGATGTAATGTTATTTATGTACTTGATTGACGTGGTGAGTGTAAGCCAACTTTGTTATCTCCCCTTTATGATTTATTTTACATGGGATGTTGTGAAGATTGCCTAACTTGCGACATATGCCTTCAATGCGATTATGCCTCTAAGTCGTGCCTCGACACGTGGGAGATATAGTCGCATCGAGTGTGTTACAACTTCCGTGATGATAATTTTGGTAATGTCATGGAATACTTCTACGACAGCACAGGTATGACTATCTTGATTCTGTCATAAATTTGTCATGGATGTACATGCATGACAAAAAACGCGACCTACTGTGACAAACACGTGTCATCACGGAAGTGTATTTTTTTGTAGTGCACCCATCATGTTGCCGCCAAAAGCACCTCCCATGCCGCCAAAGCCACCTTCCATGTTGCCACCGAAGCCACCTCCCATGTTTCCGCCAAATGCACCACTCATGGAACCTCCAATCATGTTCATGTAACCACCCATGGCACCTCCCATGGCACCACCCATGGCATCTCCCATGCCTCCTCCCATGGCACCTCCCATGACTCCTCCCATCATCATTTGCCTCATGAGCATTTGCTTCTTCATGAGCATTTCATCGCGACAAAGTTCAACATATGCCTTTGCCTTGGCATTAAGAGTTGATGTGTCCATAAACATAAACTTGAGTGTCCTCTCTTCTACCATCTTCCTCTCGTCGGCCGCGACCTTCTTCTCCTCTAGGTCCACCTTCCTCTCCTCGGCCGCGGCCAACCTCTCCTCGGCTGCCGCCCTCTTCTCCTCGGCCGCCGCCCTTCTCCGCTCGGCCTCACTCCTCTCCTCTATTTCCTTCAGCTTCAACATTCTTTTCTCTTCGGCATACTCTTTCCTTGCCATGACAATGGCATCAAATCCTTCCTTGAGATCATTGTCTCTGGCCTTGGTTCCCTTCGCTTTCTTATTTCCATCGGGCCTATAAGATTTTGTCGGGGAGTGAGGAGTGGGGCTCGTCTCCTCAATGGTGACATCTTCTTCATCCTCAACCAACACACTCTTCTTCTTCGACAATTCAAAAGTCTCTCTAGTTTTCCACTTCTCCACATCCTTGAGCTCTTTGTAGCAATGATGAAAAGTGAAAGGTTTTCCTTTCCTTTTCTTCTTCTCGCCTTTCACGTTCCTCTCCCGAAACAATCCTTGTGCAATGATTTTCTACAATAAAATATATCATCATCAACATGTTGAACAAAGAGGAAATATTTGACAAAGCACGGACGAAGAGGAAATATTTACCAAATCACTATCACCGCAACCACTTGGGTTCATGCGAGCAACGTTTGACAAGCAACCGGCCCACTTTGAGCATTCGGCGTTGATGGTGGACCAACGTTGGTGTAGAGAGTCGCTCGAACGGAAGATACCACTTGTGTTGCGCTCATCAAAATACTCCTTGATGCGTTTCCAATAGGTGCTGACCGTTTGGTCGCTTCCAACGCTTGCATCTTGAGAGATTTTCTTCCAAGCGGTGCATATCAACACATCATCCGCGGTGCTATAATTTCCACTTCATCAAGATTGTCATCATCATATTGGGTTTCATATTCTTGTGACTCATATATGTAATCATCATTTGCCACATTTGTTGCGTGCATGAAATCTTCATCATCAACACTACAATTGCACGCACAAACAATCAAGAACACAAAAAATTTGGAACAACAAACGAGAGCACAACCGGAAAATTTATACCTTTGCGACATTTCCTCGAACATGTTGGAGGCGGTGGCCGTCGGCGTGGCCACATCTTCCTCCACGGCTGGTGGTGGCGGCGGGGGAGGTTGAGGAATGGATGTGTGGCTGCTGGAGGAGGCCGCCGGCCGCACCGTCCGCGAGTCGTCGCCCCGAGCCGCTGCGGCCGCCTTAGAGACCTTCGCCGGCCGCGTAGAACTGTCGGCCGGGTTGCGACTGCGGTTGGCCGGCCGTTTGACGCTGCCTCCTCGTCCCTTCGCCGGCTTCGCCGCCTGCGTGGTGGCCACCGGCCGGGGCGGCACCAATCCGAGCCCGCGGGCATGCCGCGGTTGCGGGCGAGATGGCAGCGGCGGCAGCGGTGGCAGCCACGTGGGTCAGCCCACCGGCTGCGGCGGCGACGGAGAAGGCGGCGGGGTCGTCGACATCGGACATGGCGGCGCCGGACGGCGGGGGCGGCGGTGGCCGGGAGGGTCACGGGCGGGCGGACGGGCGGGAAAGAAAATGAAGTGGCGATTGGGCGTTCGCGGGCGGCGGCTAGTTTTGGACCAGATGCATCTGGTGATGTATATTTGCATCGCGAGGTGTTGTATTTTACATCATGAAGAGGCCGCGGTCCTTTTTTTTGCATATGAACCGTCTGTTGAAGCAACATTTTTTGCCCCAGGCGATCCAAAAATTAGGTATTTTTACATATGTACCATCTATTGGAGATGCTCTTAGGCATTCCATTTTCTTTTTTCTTTTCGATTTAGATTTTGTATGGAATGTTTATCCAATATATAATTTTAAAGGAATATTAGAATAACAATGCAGTGAACGTTTGACAGCAATTACAAAAACGGTGAAGTTAATCAGACCGTAAGGCCAAGAGGTGCACAACGTTACGAAATTATGTGGGAGCGAGATCCAATGCTACAGGAGGTAGTAGCTAGTTCGTGGAGAAGAAATAGACCCACAAGCAACTTGGGTGCGGTGGCCAACTCCTTGAAAGAACTAATGAAGAATATCAAAGAATGGAGTAGTAATTTTTTTGGCCATGTGATACGTGATATAGAAAGGCTGCGGTTCGAGTTAGCTGGTCTTCAACAAAGGAATGCAGATAGGCAGACTATAAGGCAGAAGATGAACGAGCTTGACGAGCTTTTGTATCGAGAAGAGATGCTATGGTTACAACGCTCAAGGATTACTTGGTTGAAAGAGGGATAAAGGAACACCAAATATCTACACCGGCGAGCTGTATGGCGAGCGAGGCGAAATTATATCCAGCGGCTGCGCAAACTGGACGGCACTTGGTGTACTGCGCCCTCAAAGATGGAATTGATGACGCGGTCATACTTCTAGGAAGTGTTCACGAAAGACCCAACTCTCTCTCCTGATGTGGTCATCGAATGTATTGAGGAAAAAGTGATGGATGAGATGAACAATGTGTTATGCGTTCCATTCTTAGAGAAGGAGATTTCAGACGCGCTTTTTCAGGTAGGGCCATTAAAATCCTCCGGAACAGATGGATTTCCAGCACGGTTTTATCAGTGTAATTGGGCGATATTGAAACAGGAAATTGTTGCGGCAGTAATGGAGTTTTTTGTTATTAGAGTGATGCCTAATGGTGTTAATGACACGGCCATCGTCTTGATCCCTAAATTTCAATTCCCAAAAGAACTAAAGGATTTTAGACCGATTAATCCGTGTAATGTGATTTATAAGATTGTTTCAAAATGTTTGGTTAACCGACTACACCCTATTTTGTCTGAACTTATTTCGAAAAACCAGAGTGCATTTATTCCAGGGAGGCTCATTATAGATAATTCTATCATAGCATTTGAATGCTTGGATTTCATCCAAGAGGTTGGAGCCAGTTCACCGGCTTTTTGCGCATACAAACTAGACCTATCAAAGGCCTACGACCAGGTGGACTGGGTTTTTCTTGAGAAGGCTCTTAGTAAATGGGGATTCTCACAACAGTGGATTTCTTGGATTATGGCGTGTGTCACGTCAGTAAAATATTCGGTGAAGTTGAATGGAAAATTATTGGAGCCCTTCATCCCCTCCCGCAGCCTCCGACAAGGTGATCCTTGTCTCCATTTCTTTTTCTCTTTTGTTGCTGATGCTTTGTCTTTGTTGGTCAACAAGGCTATTTCGGAGGAGGGGCTGATGGGAGTGGAAGTATGTCGACGGGCACCTATGATCTCTCACCTGTTATTCGCAGATGATTCATTGTTGTTCTTTCACGCATTTGAGCAGCAAGCAACTATTGTAAAAGGTTTATTGAGCACTTACGCACGAGCTACAGGACAACTCATAAACCCCTCAAAGTGTTCCATCCTCTTCTCTAGTAATTGCAATGAGATGATGTCGGTGGAGGTTAAACGTATTCTGGAGATAACAAGTGAAGCTTTCGAACCCAAATATTTAGGGTTGCCGGTCCCAGAAGGGAGAATGTATAAGGGGAGGTTTGAAACTACTCAAGAAAGATTAAATAAGAGACTAGTTGATTGGAGCGAGCAATTTTTGTCCTCTGGTAATAAGGAAATATTAATAAATCAGTGGCATAAGAAATCCCTACATATGTTATGAGTGTTTTCCGCTTACCTGTATCGTTTGTGATGATCTTACTAAGTTGATGAGGCAGTATTGGTGGGGTGTGGAAAGAGGCAAAAGGAAGATGGCTTGGCTAAGTTGGGATAAACTGAGGCTGCCGAAGAGTAAGGATGGCATGGGATTCAGGGACATGCGCACTTTTAACCAAGCATTGCTAGCCAAGCAAGCTTGAAGACTGATTGAGTTCCCTGATAGTCTATGTGCACACATATTAAAAGCTAAATATTATCCTTATGGCAGCATCTTGGATACAGTATTTACTGAAAATTCGTCCGCAGTTTGGAAGAGAATTGCGCATGGACTAGAGCTTGTTAAGAGGGGTATTATTTGGAGGGTTGGGGATGGTGCATCGGTGAGGACATGGAGGTATCCATGGATTCCTCGACGATATGATTTTCGTCCTATCACCCCTAAAAGGAACTGCCGGTTTAACCGAGCGTCCGATTTCTTAGACTCAAATGGAGCGTGGATGGTGGAGCGGATCGAGGAGCACTTTTGGCCGATGGATGTTATAGAGATTCTGAAAATTCGTACCTCTTCAAGGAATAAACAAGATTTTATTGGCTGGTTTCCTGAACCTCACGGTATTTTCACGGTTAAATCGGCGTACAAGCTAGCTACAGAATCACATGATGATATTCATGCTGGTGGCGCTAGCAGTAACAGGCCGGACGGCGACCGGACAATTTCGAATTCTATATGAAAGTCTCGGGCACCTTTAAAGATGCGCATATTAGCATGGAAGGCGGCGAGCGGGGCATTAGCTACTAATTTGGGCAAGGTTCAACGTCATATATCAGCATGTTGTTCTTGTCCGGTATGTGGCAAGGAGAAAGAGAGTAGTTTTCATGCCATTATAACATGCATGCATGCTCGGCAAGTCTGGGAAGGTCTACGCAAGATTTGGTCATTGCTTGATGATGCACTATTAATTGATTCAGGGAAGGATTGGCTCTTGCAACTGCTATTAAAGTGTTCAGAACATACTAGGGACTTAGTAATTATGACCATTTGGCGAATATGGCAGCTACAGAACGACATGGCTCATGAAAAGGGTGAGACCTCGATTCATGCTACAGTTGACTATTTGGATAGCTATTACAAGTCGCTTCATTTAGCAAGAAATTTTACTACGAAAGAAATAATAAAAAGGGAAGATGCCAATTTCGGAGGAAGCCGTGTGGTGAGTAGTAAACGGTTGTCAACACCTGTACCATGGCCTCGGCCTCCAGCTGGTTGGGTAGCCTCCTCTGTTGATGATTCTTTTTCGAGCTGGGACAGGCGCGCTTCTGCCGGAATGGTACTGCGGAACAATGATGGTTCTATGATCTTTGCGGCATATAGGTACGTCTTTCATTGTAATGACACCCTTAAAGCGGAAATGCATGCAATAATGCAAGGCATGGCTTCGGCTATCCAACATTTAAATAAGTCGGTGATGGTTCAATCGGATTCTTCAAATGCATTGGCAACTCTTACCGGTGACACACTATCCAGATCAGCCTATAGTCATCTTGACGCTGAGATTAAGGCTCACCTGGATGTTAGGGAGTTTGTTCCTTGTAAAATTGGTAGAGAGAAGAATATGGTATCACATTTCTTGGCACATTATAGCCGTACCGAGTGTTGTACTGCGGTATGATTGAACTCGAGTCTTCCATGTTGTGAGGAGTTGGCTTGGGATTGTAACCCTATAATTTTGGAATAAAACTCCCTTTCATCCCGCAAAAAAAAAAATCAGACCCAAACTGAAAAAGAAAACTGAGCTATCCTGTACAATGAAGTTAATTTCTTCGGAGAGATTTTGGCCGTTTGATGTGAAAGCAAGGGACAGGATTGAACTGTGCAGGCACCTCACCTCCGTCCGTTGGGTCATTTGCAGAAAGGGCCTCGAAATGTCCAAATTGCTGCGACAAGTGCATACATCCTTCTCCCCCAAATCCTCACCCACGGGACTCACACTCTCTCTCACCAAAACCAAACAAAAACTAGGGTTTCCGATTCCGGCGACGCGATGGTCGACGGCGCGGCGGATGAGCGCGAGCCCCATCCTCGACCCCAGGAAATGGCCTCGCTGACAATCCCCGACGAGCTATCGGTGGAGATATTCCTCCGCATTCCCAACCCAGCCGACCTTCTCCGCGCCTCCGCCGCCTGCGTCTCCTTCCGCCGCCTCATTGCCGACCGCTCCTTCCTCCGGCAGTACCGCAAGCTCCACGCTCCGCCCCTTATCGGCCTCCTCGACCACGAACGCAAGGTCTTCTACCCCGCGGTCCCGCCTCACCCCTCCGCGCCGGCAGCCGGCGCCGCGGCCCTAGCTGCCGACTTCTCCTTCTCCTTCCTCCCCGCCCCCGCCACCGATTGGCGCGTCCAGGACGCCCTCAGCGGCCGCGTCCTCCTCGACAGAGCCCCCCAGCACGACATCGATAATAGGCACAGACTGGTCTTCCCGGAGCTGGTGGTGTGCGACCCCTTGTACCGTCGGTACCTCCTGCTTCCCCCAATCCCTGCCCACCTAGCCGCTACGGTGAAGCGTCCACTCTGGATAAAACCGCATCGTTACTGCGAGACCTTCCTCGCTCCCCCAAGCGACAGCGACGAGGAGGCATCCGCGGCAGAAGAGACGTCTTTCAGCGTGGTCTGGATGGCACAGTGCAATGCTAAGCTGATTGCCATTGTCTTCTCGTCAAGCACAGGGCAATGGCGAGCCATTTCGTCCCTGAGCTGGAGTGATTTATTACCTGGCTTGCTATCGTCCACAGGGTTGGCTCTGTTCTCCTTGCGGCAATACGCCTATGGGCTCTTCTATTGGGTGACAGATTGGAGGGAAAAGTTTCTGGCGCTTGACTCCCGGAGGATGAAGTTCTCCATTGCTGAACCCCCACCTGAGATGAGATATTTACACGGTGTGGATATAGCCATTTTGGAGTCAGGGGAAGGCAGGTCCAGGATGTTTGTGCGTACCGAAGGCACAAAATACCTCAACTATACCACTGGGCGAAACAATTGTGGGAGTTCCATCCAGTGGCAGTTGGAGAGGACAATCTCACTGGATTCTGGGTATGTGTTGATAGTTCAACAGGGAGGCACTTATTCCTATATCAGCGCCAAAGCTCATCGCTTGATCGAGCCTTTTTCTCGCTGGATGCCAGGACATTCCAGCTTGAGAGGGTGTTTGCCTCAAATTCATGCATCCCCAATGCGCGCGCATATAGCAGCTTTCCACCATCATTGTTGTTGACACCAACAATATCAAGTGGTAAACTTTGTGCTGCATCCTTATTTTCCCACTTCCCTCCATACTTGGTACTTCATTATTGTTATCTGTTATTCTTGCTTACACAATTTGGTAGTTGTTACCTTTCAGCTCAGGAATATATGAATAATTTTCTAGTAGCCATCTCAAGATAGTTAGATTAGTAAAGGAAGGATCTTACTATGATATACATGAGTAGCATACTTCATTATTGTTATCTGTTATTCTTGCTTACACAATTTGGTAGTTGTTACCTTTCAGCTCAGGAATATATGAATAATTTTCTAGTAGCCATCTCAAGATAGTTAGATTAGTAAAGGAAGGATCTTACTATGATATACATGAGTAGCATACTTCATTATTGTTATCTGTTATTCTTGCTTACACAATTTGGTAGTTGTTACCTTTCAGCTCAGGAATATATGAATAATTTTCTAGTAGCCATCTCAAGATAGTTAGATTAGTAAAGGAAGGATCTTACTATGATATACATGAGTAGCATCCTTGAGGCATCATGGAATTTTAGAAAGCACTGCAACAACAATAACAACAACAACAACAAAGCCTTTAGTCCCAAACAAGTTGGGGTAGGCTAGAGGTGAAACCCATAAGATCTCGCAACCAACTCATGGCTCTGGCACATGGATAGCAAGCTTCCACGCACCCCTGTCCATAGCTAGCTCTTTGGTGATACTCCAATCCTTCAGGTCTCTCTTAGAAAGCACTGCGCCGCAATTTTTTTTTGCCAAGCTAATGTAGAGGGAATGCAAGTTTAAACCAGGACATTGCTACCAGTTCACCTTTAGATTGTTTTATCTCAGACACATTTAGTCAAGTCAAGCAGGACTTATGCTGTCCACTTTTCTGTATGGTTTTAACACAAGTGATATGACATGTGTTATATTGACATTTATTTTTTGATTTGAGAAATTTGTACAAGAGTTTCTCCAATTACGAGTGATTATGACCAGTTTCTTCTCTATCTTGATGTTGCATTAAACCATTGTTCTGAAACTTATATAGCTGACAAGTGAGACCATAGATCATTTTTTTCTCGTCATCTATATGTAAGACATGCATAATCCTATATGTGAGATCCAAACCCTATTTAATTCAGATCGATGCTTAGAATACTTCCTTTCTTTATTTGTGTTTGACATTAATTCAGTAGTTTGTCAATCCGTGCACCTCTACATCTTTATTCTGAATTCTTATTTGACAGTCGATGACCCTAACCATTGATTCTTTATCAAACAGAAATTGGATGGTTACATGTTTTTTAATTATGTGAAATTTTATGGTTTCACAATCTCAAAGTATTGACTGTTTCCTCACAAAATTATCAAACGACACCAAAAATTACCACTGCACGCAGCCTGTGTACCTTACACATAGTCTTCTTTTTTAATGGATTTTTCAGCACTGTAAGTTGAGGAGGGAAAGTAGGTAAAAGCTCAAGGCTTCATCGGTTAGAAATTGCATTTTTAATCTCCTTCCCTTGAAGCAGGGTAATACTGGGTTTGGTGTAGATGGATTCCTAACACTATAACCTGCATGCATATGTTTCTGCTTTTTCATGTGAAGTGGTGATGGGAAAGAAAGGGGAAACATAATTAGTTTCTTCCCTAAGTTAATCTTAAAGGGTCTATGGATAACATTGGAAACTTCTGCATGTTTTGATAATAATATCTCAAAGTGGTGTAAGTCTTCTTTTACATTTCAAATTACCATACTTTTTCGTGGAATACATGTTATTCATGTATATTTATTTTATGTTTTTAAAATGCTAGCCCGTGCGCCTGCACGGGTTGATGACTAGTATACATATAATCAGGATAACTATGGCTTCCAGGTACTAACTCCCCAGCAGCAGAAACCTATTAGTAAAAATGCAGAAGTTAAATGTACTTACAGAACAAGGGAAGTGATTATGTATCAGGGCAATACACTCGTAGACGGTTAAATCGATACCATACAGAAATCAAATACGAGAAAAGTATAAAAATTGAAAATTGTGAATTATCATAATTTAGTTTTTCCTTACCACTGTGCTTTAATGGTGATACTATTTGCGTTCTTATATGCATAACAATATACTCCCTCTATAAACTAATATAAGACGTTTTAGATCACTACAGTTTGCAGAGGAATAGTCATTTATGGGTCCTTACCAATGAAGGGGTAACAGTAGATATGCGTCATTGGATCATGCAAAATTAGTGTCTCATATTAACTTGGGAATATCTTAAAATCTGTCAATTCTCTTTGTTAAAAATCTCCCCTTGGTAATGAGCAGCTAGAGAAGAACATTTATTTTTCTTACATTTCTTTGTTGGCAACTAAATTATACTAGTAAAATAGAATACCTCATGCAGTAGCGGCTGAGTTCCGCAGCTCTTTAGGGAGCTTATAAGAAACCTTCACTGTTGCGTTTGTATGGTGGAACTTTGCCTTTGTATACTGTTCCATGTGACCCCCTGCCAATCACAAGATTGTTTATATGACGGAAGATACACAGAGTAAAGTTAGTTTAATGCTGCTACTGCAACCGTGAGTTTTTAGTAGAGATTTGGTATATGCTATACTTGGTAATTTGTGAGGTTCTGAAGCTACACACTGTTCTAGAGCTTTAAGTTTATTTTTCTAAGCACCCACTTCTCTTTGTTTACATGCTTTTGTCAATGTGGTTTGGTTTAAGCTTTGATATTTCATCTCAGTTTCCCTAACCGTGCTTTTCCTGCAAGCGATGCACCGAGCGTTGCCGATGCTAAGGCCTACCTTCTGTTCCTGTTTATTCGTATGCTGTTTAATATCCACAGTTGAATACACTTCATATTTTGATATATTGCCATATTGGACAGGCATTGCAAACAGCGGGGCTGAGAAGGAGACACCGGAACAAGGCTGTGCTGCAAGCTCAAGCACAGAGTCACCAAAGTCAGAGTAGTGCTAATGCGGATGCCGAACTCAGACAATTAACCACTATTCCGCCATGTTGGTCTTGTAGTAGCGGTGTGGCAATCTAGCATTAACCCGGAGTTTATCTTGTGTGCCTTGATCCGACGATGAGTATCGCGCTCGCCGGGTAAGGTAGAGACAGTGAGAGTGCGTTAATGGCGTTTTGTTCAACCACAAGCAGTAGGTTAACTAAGAGTATGTAACCAGTCGACGCGATTGCGATCTTGTGGTATGCCTGCCAATCTCTGTACCTGGTACTGCTACAACTGCATGTGTTGGACACAGTGGACAGACTTCAGTTTGCTCAAGACTGCGAGTATGCTAATGAGTACTACATCAAATTGTCTAACAATTTAATCCGTTACTAATGAGTACATCGAATTGTGTCGACAATTTAATCGGTATGTTCGCCTGTATATCGTATATCGATATTGTTCTGATTGTGCTGTAGTATATTTTACAACGCTGCTAATAGTACATGTTACTAGTATGGAGTTGTCAGGGCGACAGGGTGACACCCGACAAGAACGGGCGTGATCTCTCTATAGCTAATTCAAATACACACTCACATAATTTACATCAGATCGGGCGACGCGACGAGGACGGCAAGAACAATGGCGGACAGGAGAGTGGAGGCGGCCAAAGAGGCGACGTGGCGGCACCCGGTGCCGTAAGGCTCGAGGGTGCCGCTCGGCCCGAAGGTCCCGCTCCCGTTGAAGCTCCCCGGCGGGCCGAACGCCGACGGGGGACCGAAGCCAGACGGTGGGCCGAACCCAGACGGCGGACCGAAGCCACCCGCGGGAGGGCCGAAGCCGGTCGGAGGGGGCCCGAAGTCGGACGGAGGGCTGGAGCCGACCGGAGGCGCGAGGCCACCCGACGGAGGCGCGAGGCTCGTCGGAGGGCTGGCGCTCGGCACGCTCGAGTTGGAGCCCCCTGCCATGGTGCTGCAAGCATGCACGAAATCGATACCGTGTCAGACTTGTGAAATGATCTTGGAGCAAAAGTATGCTGAGTGTCGCGAGAAATGACGCTCACCTTCCCGCGAAGACGCACGATCCCGAGCCTGCAAGGAGCGATCACCATGAAAGAATCAGAGAACATACATCCATGGCGGTACAGGAGATGGAAGAAGCTGTGCCAGACTGCATGCTTACTGGGGTCGGTGGCGGTGGTGGTGGCGGTGCCGTTGAAGGAGCAGGTGGCGCCCGTGCTGGCGCCCTTCTGGTAGTAGTCGTTGTAGGCGTAGGAGGCCAGCGCCGCCAGGTTGTTCTGCCTGTAGCAGGCCCCGCCGGGCTGGATCGCCGAGCAGTCGGCCTGGCCCTGCCCGCACGCCCAGCTCAGCCCCGCCTGCAGCGCCGCCGGGTCCGCGTTCTGCAGCGCCACGCAGAACGTCCCCGCCGCCAGCGACCGCCTCCCGCCGCCCCCACCGGCAGCATGACGCAAGTGGCCGCGGTACACCACCGCGCCGCCGAGCCCCTCGGGCTCCGCGGCGATCAGCGGGACGCCCGAGAAGCCGAGCGCCCGCATCGCGGCGTACGCGTCGTCGGCGGCGGCGGCCTCCCGTGCGCGGGCCTGCTTGAGGAAGAGCGGCGAGCCGGTGTCGCTGAGGAACCGCAGGAGGTGCCCCGCGACGCTGGCGTGCCAGGACGGGGCGAGCGGGACCGACGACAGCGCGGTGGACACCCTGACGCGGCCGTCGAGGCGGGCGGCGGCGAGCGCGGCGTGGAGGTTCAGCATGGCGGGGACCAGCGAGTAGGCGGCCCCGGGAGAGCTTGACAGGACGTCGTCTCCCGCCAGGACGTGCGTGATCATGGTCGCCGGGAGGAACGGCGCCACGTTGGCGGCGACCCAGAGCTGGGCCTCCTCCTTGAACTCCGCCATGTGGTGCAGCCGCGAGTTGGGGACGGTGACCATGACCTCCGCTCCGGTGTTGGCCAGGGATCGCAGCAGCCGGTGGTCTGCTCCGCCGCACACGCGCGCCTGCTTGGTCTGCTTAGACTGCACGAGTTTTGCCAAGTCTGACGGAGAATTCTCGGCCTCCGAGGGGAGCATCGTGTCGTCCCTCATAGAAGTGCCTGCCCATCATCAAGGTAAATTTGAGTTCAGTTGGCACTTGCCAGTGACTGCCAGTGTGTAGTAAAGATTTTTTCTCGTTTGACCGCATCATTGGAGCGTCTTCGTATTAGCTGCACGTTACGGCCACGCATGGCTTCAGGTTTCAGTCTGTTCAGTGCTTGAGTGGCAAATATAATTAGGGATAACTGAAGTTAAAAGCTTTTACATCCCTCCGTTTCTTAAATACATAAGTCTTTTAGAGATTCCACTACAAACTATATACAGATGTATATAGATTATTTTAGAGTGTAGATTCACTCATTTTACTCCATATATAGCAGTGGCGTAGCTAAAGGGTGGCTAGGGTGGTCCATGGGCCACCCTGGAATTTCCCCATAGCTTGTATATAGTGTAGTAAAAATATATTTCTTTGTAAATAAATAAACTTATGTAAATAAAAATTATTGATGGACCATCTTGGTTTATTGGGCTGGCTACGCCACTGGTATGTAGTCTATAATGGAATTTTTAAAAAGACTTATATATTTAAGAATGGAAGGCATACTTTTCGGGGGCATGCAAATATGATGGGGCGCCCAAGTGGATCCACCCCTTTGACTGTATGGAGTACTCTCTGGAAGCTGCAATGTCCACGTAAAGTGCAGACTTTTGGTTGGAGAATTTTGCAAGGAATTATTCCGCTTCGAGCTATCCTTACTAATAGGCATGTTGGTTCAAATGGTGCATGCCCCATCTGTCATCAAGGCGCCGAGGACATCCGACATCTGCTATTCTTGTGCACTAATGCATGGTCCCATCTTGGGTTAACTCATATCATTGACCAAGCGATACATGTTGACAGATCAGGTTCGGCCATCTTTGAATATATACTCTCACTGCCGGATCAACAAGTAGCTATGCATCCATCTTTGAACTTCAAACAGGTTATAGCCGTGGGAGGTTGGTACTTATGGTGGATCAAAAGACAAATAATGCATAATGAATCGGTTCCACCACAGTGGAGATGCGCGTTGTCAGTGCTATCCATTGCGAGCAATCATCAGAGGGCGTCATCGCTCACCCCTAGTTTCGCTGAAGCAAAATGGAGTAAGCCAGACCCTCAATTTATTAAATTGAATGTTGATGCAGCTTTTTATCCAGATGAAGGTGCGGGGGCTACAGCGGCCATACTACAGGATGTTAGAGGAAACTTTGTGGCGGCACAATGCAAATTTATCCCTTTCGTTGCAGATGCGATCACTACAGAAGCTTTGGCAATGAGAGACGGTCTAGTTTTTGCTAATTCTCTTGGATTCAATCGGTTGGAAGCGGAATCAGACTCCCTACAGGTTATTAACTTCTGTAATGGTCAAACTAGATGGTGGGACTCAGCGGCGGCAATCTTCGTGGAATGTGTGGATACTAGTTCGTTGATCGGGAAGGTCATTTGTAAGCATTGTTATCGTTCTTGTAATCAAGCAGCTCATGCACTAGCTAATTTTGTTTCTGTAATAAATCTTTTTTCAGTTGGTTGGATGAGCCTTTTGGCTGTGTTTGTGTTGTCCGTAAGCTCATAGACGATGTAAACATTGTTTAATTTTAATAAAGCTAGCCAGGCCTTCCTAAAAAAAAGAACGGAAGGAGTAGTACGTAAGATAGTTAGGTAGGCGCATCATTCAGTTTCTTGGACACGAGGCCACAACCGATGAGCTAGCTCTTGTAGTACGCGTGTCGCGTCTGCTTCTGCTTTTTTGCTCATGACTCAACGCAAGATAAGAGTCTTGAAAGGGGAACGCACAAGCATCGCAGCTTAGAAAGTCCCTTTGTGCTGCTGCACGCTTTCAAGAAAACGAAAATGAAAATAGAACTCTGTCTGTCTGTGTGCCGTGCCGTCGCGTCTTTGGGAAAAGACGCCACCTCATGTAGTGCCGCCATGTTACATCCTTTCTGTCATGCTTTCCTGCTTTCTACGATGCTCTACGTACGTCCGTCCGGGAACGTATGTCGAGTTAAGTTACGAATCTTGGGCCGGGGACAGAAAGGAAAGCGAGAATGGAACCCTGCACCGGCAACCCCGTGCTGAAGCCGGAGCACAAAAGCAGTCACATACCTGACGCCGCGTTGGAGAGAAGAAGAAGGACGAGGGTAAAAACGCGTCCCTGCCATCTCTCGCGCAACATTGGAGCCTCTTCCTGCGTGCGACGATGCAAACACCTATGCAAACATTGGAGCAGATATGTCAGAACATATACCTATGCAAACAATGAAATTTTGTAATCTGTCCATAAAAGTAATATTCCAGCCGTAAGGAGACTTCGGAAAGACCATGAATTATCGTGAGTGGTTATTCCCTCCGTCCGAAAAAGCTTGCCCCTTAAATGAATTTATTCAGCATCAAATTAGTGCTACATACATGTATTTGAAAAATAAGGTTTGGACAAGTTTTTTCAGACGAAGAGAGTATTATTTTCCGGAAAACATGGCATGGTATACGCGGGCCTGC
This sequence comes from Triticum urartu, assembly GCF_056163025.1. Taxonomy (NCBI): domain Eukaryota; kingdom Viridiplantae; phylum Streptophyta; class Magnoliopsida; order Poales; family Poaceae; genus Triticum; species Triticum urartu. The sequence goes on from NC_141876.1 coordinate 529,250,778, forward strand.
GGCATTATTCGAGCTCCATGATGCGTGCATGCTTCCAGACGGATCGCCACCAGCAACGCTAGTCCTACAACAGCAGGACACGACGCCCCACGGAAAGAAGGAAACAATACAATTGATCGAGGAGAAGAAGATGGAGTGGAACACTTTGGTCACTGTTGTTACGGCCGCGTGTGACACCGACCGATGAACCGATTCCATCAAAAGCGTCAACATCTGATAGGGCCACGATTGCATGCATAGTCCAAGGACAGTTACGTTTATATATCATCCGCGCAACACAATTTGGTGGGTAAACGGGGACACCTAACACTATCCCTATCCTGACAAGCATGCCTCATCACGATTTAGCGTAACTAGTTAACTGGTTTATCTAGCTATAGCTCCTGATTAATTAGCTAACAGCGGCTTCTTTTGGAGTAATACTGCAAACGGGCGGTTCATGGAAAGGAAACGCTGCTCTTGGGTAAGAACATATCCTGCTATTTTTGTTCGTAGCTGAGGTATGTAAGCTCCATGGATGGATGGAAGAAGGAAAAACACACAATTGTTGGGTTGGAGAGGTTCTTCCTGACACCGTTATTAAGCTTAATTTGGCTACCCTGCTGCATGCTTACATATTCTTGAGGAAAGTAATCGGGCAATCTAATCTAACCTAATCTTTCTATATGCATGTGGAAGCGGTTGAATTCAACTTAATTGTGAAGCTAAAAGAGAAGGAATCGTATCTCAAAACAAGCTAGAGAATTTAAGAAAAAAGGGCAAGCTCAATTCGGTGAAGGAGGAACTGGCGACGATGGCCACACATACATACCTGAACTCGGCTGGCCGGCCCCAAGAAGCTGGCCAGATCTTGCTATGCTTGCTTCTCCCGGACGAAAAGCTACTGTGTGTATGGTGGAAACGAGAAGTTGTTAACGGTTAACTAGACTAGTCCCCTGGATCGATCCGCTCCTCGTGTTTCTTGGAGCCTGCAGTCGGCAGCGGGGAGAGGCCTTCGCTAGGGGCTCTATGTATGCCTGACCATGTGAGCACAAGCGTATGGCCTTTTTTATACGCGCACTATGCAACCACAATCACGCTGACGTGCACACACACGGCTGACTGTGATTGGGTGATGCCGCGACCAAGAGATGCCAAGGCGGTGCAGCGGCGAGGCCGCGAGAGAAAGTGCTTGCCGACTTGTGTCGTGTGTGGCTGGCTCGTACGCACTGCACGCGGCAAAGGAGGAAAGAAGAGACAGGTTAAGTTTGCTTGTGTGTGTGTTGTCCGCCGTCATTCCGTTCGTTAAACGAGTGTCGGATGAAGATGAAGCCTCTAATTCGTGGCGTCGGTCGCTGCGCGTGTCGCCGAAACATCAAGATTGTTTGATGCGCGTTCTCATTCGCCACACCACCAATCCTGAAATAAATCTGAAGATGATATGCCGGCTTAGTTTTTTGAAGATGCTCATAAAAATAAAATATGCGTATGTGTTTATACGGATGAATATATGCGCGTATGTATGAGCGTTTGTGTCTGTACCGCGTTCAAAAAGTTTACGTGGACGTGTGGTGGTGTTGGGTGCAACTTCAAACCCAAACTCACCCTACGGAGAGACAGCCTACCGCAACGGTGCGAGTGCGAACCCAGCTTCGAGTTCGTCAAACCGAATCGACGGCAGGTGACCCATCCTCCGCACGTCGCCGTCCAACGGCCCCTCGAAACATGCATGATCCCTTACTTCTCTTTATTTATTTATTATTATCTCTCCGCCGAATAATCCCTATCCCTCCTTTATCCGACGCCGACTCAAAAGCAAAGCATGGCCTATGCTCTTGATTAAGCCGACTCAAAAGCAAAGCATGTTAGCATGGCCTGTGTTGTTGATTAATTAGCTAGCCAATCCCGGCTTACTTTCACAGTCTGGTGACGCCAACTCGTGGATATCCTCATACCATCCCTGCTTTCCGGTGTCACCAGCGCCAAGGTTTTCCGTCTAGTTGCACCAAGAAAAAGGTAAGGCTAAAAGGAAATTCCCTCCTTTCTTCTGGCTTTAGGATACAAAAAAAAAAGCGTTGCAAATTGGCTGACCGATCTCGTGCGTGATTGGCCGCCTCGCCACCCATGCTACGCGATAGAGCCCACACACCGCTCTGGGTACTCTAGGGCAACTCCGATGCGGATCACCAAAACATACTTTAGAACGGCGGCTGGTGTTGCTGGAACGAGGGCAGCGGCAATGTTGGAACGGTGTTGGCGTTGCTGAAACTAGCCGACGCCGATGTTGGAACGGTGGGGGAGGGGGGGGGCGTTGCTACGATTGGTCGATACCAATGTTGGAACGACGTCTAGCGTTGCTGGAATTGGCCGACGCCATTGCTGGAACAACGACCGGTGTTGCTGGAATGAGGGCCTACATGAGTGTTGCAACCCCAGCACGGCAAATGCTGGAACCTACCGGCGGCACTATTGGGCCGGCGGCTGGTGTTGTTGGAATCGGGCGGCGGGGCTGCAACCCTAGCACAACAGTGCTGGAACAACATCTAGTGTTGGTATGAGCCGAATGGTGGTGCCGCTGCGAGCCAATGAGGTATGTGTTGATGCTGCAACCGCGAGGGGGGGGGGAGGACATCCTGCTTGATGAGAGAATGTGGGGAAGGGCACCACAGCTAATGTTGGAGTGCCGCCACACCAAGAGATCCCTCTGCAGGGATGGGGCGGGGTGTAGAAGGGGAGCACATCTCTCAGGAGGAGCCTTCTGGGGAAGAGGGATTTGACGTGAGGAAGGAGATGACCGGTGAAGGATAGGGACAACTTGTGGGGCCGATCGAGCAACTGAAGCGATGCGAAGAGCGAAGCGCGAGGTGATGGATCGGTCGCTTGTGATGGTCGACCTGCGCTATCGTCGGCCTTCTGATATGTATTTAGCCAGCCTTCTTTTCTCTTCTCTATCTCTACTGCAGGTAGAACGTTTCGTCCAACCTTAAGTATGTTCCCAGCTCCCTCTCTCGGTTTTGCCCCTAATTATCCTCCAACCTTACGTACGCCCCCTCCCACCCCCCTTCTTGCTTTTGCATCGTCCCCGTTAGGAGACAAGCAATTGCCTTAACAAATCCAGGGCTAACGGCTCCAAGCTAACAGACACGTCACAAAGACCTTTTGCAAAAAAAGCATCAGGATAATGGGGCTATTTGGATGGTAGCCAAGAGCTACCACGCCAAAAAATGGGCGTTGACTGGAAACATGGGCACTCGTTTGGATAGTGGCCAAATCTACGGAGCCTTACTAATTTTTTGGCTCGCTGTTCAGATTCCATGCCCGCGAGCTGGCGGAACGGAGGCGGCCGTTTCTCTCGCCAAAATATTGGCACGCCCTGTGTTGGTCGAGCTGGCCAGGGCGAAATCCAAACAGCCCCAATGTGACATTGGGGGTGGAGTGGGCACCAAAGCCACATTCTAGTGCCCAGTCGAGTTCACCTTGAGTTGTTGACATGATAGAGGCAAATCATACCCCTCGCACGAGGTCATCACCGAGTCCACCTTCGTATGCTCCATTGACAAAGGCGAAGCAAGGCTCGGGCATAGCTCCAGAAGCTCGGTCACGATCTATAGCACCAGAGCCACGACATAGGGATCAAGGCAGACATGGATTGGGAGTTGTCCCGAACATGAGGACGAGGGGAGAAACAACCATATAGCTCTGCTCCAGTATCCTCTACGGAGCCAACACCGACCTCACCAAGATGATGCACCATCAGAGAGGTCTGCAACATAGTCGGCCCAAAAAAAGCCTGCTCAAAGCAACCTTTACTTGCCGTAGGATGCTCCCAACACACGCCAGCAAGCCTTGCAGATGCTCAATTTGAACCACCAGAGCGGACTGTAGCACCACATCAGACGGGTGTGCCAAACCAACAGTTACGGATACATCCGACATTCAAGACCCACGATGAAGCGTCTTGGAGGGGAGCGCAGATTTGGTCACACCCTCACAAGTCACATGAAGCCAGAGCTTGACGATGCTCGGTGTTGAGGCGGGACGCAGGCGGCACAACAACGGCATGCTAAGTGAGCTGAGTGGACGCCTAGTTGCGTAGCAGATCCATAATCTTATCAGCGTGTTATATTGGCTCTTCGTGCTTTCTACGACCCAAAGCATGTGCAGCTGCATCTAAGAGCATCTTCTACAGCCGCGTCAAAAGACGCGCGCGCGGTAAACTAGATTTTTAGCACGCGAGGACGTTTTCGCGCGCTCCAACAGGGGCGAAAAACTAGCGCGCGCCAGAAACGATTGCGCGCGCGGAAAAAGGCGGCAGCTCGCGCGCTATTTTTGACGCACCGCTTTCAGCACGTCTATAAATTGCGACGCTCGCCGCGCGGCTATCCACACGCACCTCTCCCGCTTCCTCGTAGCTTCCTTTGCTTCCTCACTGCTCCAGCGCCCCGTCACCGACGCGCCACCATGCCGCGCCGCCGAGGAGCGTCGGGCTACCGCTGCGTCTGTCAGCGCCCCAACGGCTGGTACTACGCCGAGATCCGGTCCGGCGACATCTGGCTCGACCTCAGCACCTTTCCAGACTGCGCGTACGACGCCGCCTGCGCGTACGACGTGGCGGCATGGCGCCTAGACAGGCCGCGCACGCAGATGAACTTCCAGGACATGTACATGCGCCAGCAGGCGCAGGACGTCGCCCCTCCGCCTCGTCTTATCACGGACGAGGGCCGTGCGGAGCACACTCGGCGGCAGCGCCGCCTCCTCATCGCCGAGGAGGACGAGCGAGGCATGGCGGAATGGCACCGGCGCCATCCGGAGAACGTCGCCAACGAGCAAGCCTACTGGGCAGAGAGGACAGCAAAGCGCCGCGCGGATCGGTTGGAGAGGCGTCGGCGGAAGGCCCTGGCGCTATCGCAGTGCGATATCGTTGAAAATGATGGGCAGTCGATCTTTTCGGCTAATGATCCTCGTTGGGACGACATGTGGCTCGATATCTCGAACCAGACCAACGAGGATGATGATGATGACGACGACTGAGAATAGGTTGTAGTTGCACTATCTAGTAGTTTTTTTTATGTCGTTGCACCATAGTTTTATCTATGTATACTATGGAACTATGTAAAATATATATGTATCGTTTTTATCTATGAATTTTATTTAGTATCGTTTTTATTTAAAAATATTTACGCAATGTTTATGCGATACGCGCTGCATTTTAACGCGGCTGCTGGAGCTACGCGCGTGCGCTAAATTTTAACACGGCTGCTGAAGCCAGCGCTGCCCGCCACGCTTTTACAGACGATAGACACGCTGCAAACTACTTTTTAGCGCGTCGCGCTCTGTTGGAGATGCTTAAAAAAGACATGCGGAGCGGCCGGACCGCACACGCTGGAGCATGGCTGACGGAATCTCAATTTGATGTAGGCCTTCTCCGCAACAGACTGGTCGAAAGCGAGAATGTTCGTCAGGGCCAAGGACCGTGGCCAACATGCTCATCTGCCACAAGTGTATAAAGCGTTAGTTAACTTGATGAACAGCAATGCCGACTCCATGTTTGGTTGGCAAGTCCGAGAAGGCAGACGTCTACAGAACCGCATTTCGACATGCAAAAGCCATGTCCCGAAGCAAAGAATCAGTACCAAAATGTAAGCAACTGTATGAGAACATTGCAACGCAAGCATTCCCGAAAGAGCGGCAAAACATGGTACTCCCTCTAGTAGAGCAGCGACAATAAATATGGATAGGAGGGAATACAACACCTGACCACAACAAAAGGAAAATTACAAAGATTGGGGCACTCATGAACAAGAACAACATTTCAATGAGCAGACAGTTACAGCAAACCACAGCCTCTAAAGGCCAGAGCAGAAGAGGTAAAAATAAAACAAGGAACAGAAAAGGGCTATCTATACAGAGGACATAACAGCAAAGTGGCGCCACGGATGGAAATAGATATCCAAGCTTTGTTTTCACCTTCACAAAGCTATATAAACTGTACTTACATTTCAGAACAGCACGGCTCAAGTGAATATCTCTCTCACGAGCCAGTCCAAGGTGGGATAAGCAAAGTAGAGGATCAGAAACGACGGCAGCGCAAACAAAAACGTGACAAGGACGTACAGGAGCAGAACCGCGGCGCTGGCAGGGACGGCGTAGAGAACTATGAGGAGGAACATTATCACGAGCGGGAACTTGGCCGTCAGCTGCACGAAGCACACCATAAGCTTTTGGAGAGACACGCTGGCAGTGTTGGAGGTGTTGGCAGTGGCATTTCTATCTCTGGCAGAAAAGGAGGTCTCTGCTCGTGCCGTAGGGGTTCTTCGGTGGTGTTGACTGGAACTGGTGCCGCCACTGGAGGGACATACTGATTGGCGCTCTTCATGACCAGAGGAATGGAACTTTGCTCTGTCACCATTCATGCTCTCAACCATCCACAGCAGAAAGTAGTTCTTACGTGGGAACTTGAGGTTGCCCTTGTACACCAGCCGGAAAGATAATAGGTTGCACCAAGGACACGAGACAAAGAGAGGCAGCTGGATAGGAAGGGTTGGGAACTTGACAACAGCCCACTGAAGACCTAAGATGCAGTTCTTGCACATTGTGTGACCACACCACAAGACATAAGGAACGTTCTCTACGATGTTGAAGGATTCACAGCAAATTGGGCATTCAAGGCCTTCTTCTCGACTTGCACATGAAGAACCATCGTCATCAGAGCAATCATGATTGGATAAGCTGCCTTTTGATGGTTGTACCTTTTTCTTTATGCTTCCAGCTATGGCATTTGATGCAAAACTCCACATGTTGAGTGAGGAAGAGCTGGTACACTATGTTTTGTGCATCTGCAGTCCTGATGTACAGCAAAAAATCAGAATGCCTCACAAGCGAATAATACCATACCTACATAGAGGGAATGCCAATTTCTCCAGTAAAACTGACCACAAGTATTTATGTTGAGCAAAAAGTGAAATGCTCTCATAAATGAAATAAAGCCAGCAGTCCATAAAAAATCAAGTAAACAACCAATTGACAAGACAGGCAATGAGTCATATTAACTACATAATCATGTTTATTTTTTAGAACAATGATACAGTTTCCCTGTGCATTAGCTATTTCAGAAACCACATAACAAACACAGAAATGCTGAGAGTGCCAAGTGATATTACTGACTGCATACGTATCTACTTTAGTCGAGGAGGGATTAATAATGTGTGGCCTAGTTGATTAGGTGGCGATTTTCTCAGTCGGCTTTGTAGCTACCCTGAGTAAGTACTCCCTCCGTTCGGAATTACTCGTCTCGGAAATGGATGTATCTAGAACTAAAATACGTCTAGATACATCCATTTTTGTGACAAGTAATTCCGAACGGAGGGAGTACTTAATTTGTACAGATTTTTCAGTACATATAGCACTTCTCTAATAAAAAAAACTAATAAATAAATTGACAATAACCGTGGTATCTAAAGAAGGTGAGAAACTCGGCAAGCAGGAATTCATCCGTGAAAGTTATTGTAAACATTTTTACTGCTGGAAACTTATCGGGAAGGAGCATCATTCACTAGTTTTAGATAAGAACTGTTTAGATAAACTACATGTGTGCTATCACATTAGACCTGCAGTGCTTTTCAAAACAGTTAATTATCCCTACCGTAACATATAAACTAGAAGAAATTACTCTAGTTACAAAATCGTGGTAAAATAACTAAATTATCACGACATTGTTTTAATCCGCTCAGTAAAGTCTACAGAGGACTAGCAGCACATTAAGGACTCTTTTGGATCCTAGGCAAGAATAGTTATAGCCTTGCCGGGCAAGGCTAGGTGTTTGGAACTGTTCAAATATCTTAGTTTTTGTGGGCCAGCTAGCTTGGGTGGGCTACAAAAACCTTGCTAGATCAGGAAAGCCAAATCGGCTCGCTTCCGATGGCAAACTTTTCGCAAAGAAAAACCAATGACCCACTCCTCACAACAGTTTCACAGGGCAAGGCTGGTAAGCAAAAGAACCAACGCAAAAGCTGGCTAGCTGAGCTATTGCCCAACTAAGCATCTCTAAATAGAACTATGGGAGGATCAAACAAATCCTACAAATTCTACACATGGCTTACTCATCATTTAATAGTTGCAATAAGAAGAATGCTTAGTGGTCAAAAGAAAACATTGCTTCTTCTGAACATAAATTACAAAACGTAGGACCACCAAGTCTAGTTCAGCCCTACATGATTTATATGAAAGCAATAGCAGGTTCTGAGTTGATGCCAATACACCCAATTTGAGCTATTTAATTGTATCACAATAAACTAGGCAATTATTAAGCAAAGATATGATTTCTTGTTTTTAACCAACTTGAGAAAATAAAATAGCCATTCGCATCATGACAGGTTCACAATCATACGGTATCCAGAGCCTAATAAAGCCTATGACTCCTCAAACAGGTTCAGTCAGAGATAGTTTCTAGCAAACTCGACTAAGCCCTGCTTAGATAATCGAGTCTATATGTGCCCTACCTTCTAGAAAATGTCATCAGACCCAAAAATCCTAAGCAGGTACCAGTCACGCAATTCCCATGGAATTACAACATTATCCGGCCTACTGGTCACTCCTCAGCTTCAGGCTACAAACCATATGTCTCTATCATCGTGCAAGTCACAAAGATTTCACTAACCATCGTTTAATATATACTTTTTCCCAATCTGACATTTCGTGCCTACAAACAGCCATGAAAATCCCCAAATCGGCGAGGTCTCCACCCCAAGCGCCCTACGGTAAAAGGAGGACCAAAAGCCACGGCCCAACCACGCATCTGGTCACGAGAGACTCCGTAACATCACGAACGCGCGGGCAGGAGCCGGAAACGAATCGGGACAAATCGCTGGGGGGATTAGGGGCAGAGGGGGTCGGCAGCTCACCAACGAGGTCCCGGATCTCTGTCGGCGCGGCGCAGGGGCGGGCGGGGGACTCCGCGGGAGATCGGTTGTGGTGTGCTAGAAGACGGTCATCCCGGCGGCGGCCGCCGCGTCGAGAGGGTCGCGGCAGAGTGGGGGGTAGCGGTCGGGTGGAGACGATGCGAGAGGGGTGGGGGAGGAAGATGACCGTCCCACCTGTTGTTGATTTCGGTTTCTTTCTCCCGTACGTTCGTGCGACTCGCTCGGGCGCAGTATATCTGGACCGCTCGTTTTCCTTTGGATGGCTCGGATGACGCCACTTTTTCCTCTGTTGTTATCTATCTTGGTTTGCTCTGGGAAAACTTAGTGATCAGATGAGAATAAGTAAAGATAAGTATGGCGAGCTGTCCAAAGGCATGATCATTGGCGGTGCACCCATGCTGTAGATACATCTCGTTTTCTTCGAGAAGGAAAAAAGAAGATATGCCGCGTCATGCCTTTTGCTCTTGACAAAAAGTCCCAATCCAAATCATGTAACAACAAATTGGCAGTTGGTTTATGAAGGCTCTGGTGTGGTACTGAGTTGTTAGGACATCTCTAGTCGATCTTAAAGAATGGCGAAGTAAACCGTCGAGTAACATTATTGGAGTGAATTTACTCCCAAAGTTTTGGTTGAACCTAGCCGAACTTCTAAGTTTAGTCGAGTATAAAACGAATTCGAGCAAACAAACACAAGGTCGATTCAAACAAGTACTTATTGAACATACTAGCCGAAGTTCGGCGCCGATTCAAAATCTATATCAGTTTTGCTAAAGGACATATTGATGTGCTATAAGTTTTACATATCTAAATCCTAGCTACTACCCCTCTCTCAGTTTATAGGGCGTGCGCGTGCCCCTAAGTCGTCAATTTGACCAACCTAATACAAGTCATATATTACAAAAAATATATACTAATATAAACTTCAGATGTTCTATTTTCAAACTGTATAATTTTGTGTTATATAGTTTATATTAAGGTGATAAAATTGGCAATCTAGGTATACGCGTAGGACTTGTAAACTGAAACGGATGTAGTATATCATTGGTTTTACACTAAGATTTGTGCAATATTCTTTTTGTCTTTTTTTCTTTTTCTTTCTAATTTGATTGAGGACTTAGATGTGCAATAATTATGGCACATCTAGATGTGCCCTAAACAGACCTGACAGACCTATACTAATAAAGTGAATAGTGCTTCTGCCCATCTGTCGATAATTTTACAGAAACCCCCTGTAGTTCTCGATATTCCACCTCGATCCTTCCCGCGGCGTACTCCGTGTATAGGCGGTGCTCCGCCTTGGTTTGGGTAGCACCGGTAGAGCTCCCCCATGTACGCCTCACCGTCAGCCTCGGGCGCGTGTCGCTCGCGGGCTTCTCTGTCCTCCCGGCGCTCACGGGCATTGGCCACACGCTGGTCCAACGGTGGCTCCGGAGGCGGCAGATAGCCGTCAGAGAAGTTTCGGCGGCCGATGACGCCATACAAGTGCATTGACTTGATGTCGTATGCACTCGCCGCAGCTTTCTCCGAGTGAAAATTGTCGAACCAGTGGGTTTTCCTGGTGTCTCGGTCGGTAGTTTGGCCTCGGCACGACGCGAGAGGAGGAGGAGGTACGGGAAGATTAGGCGACGTCGGCGCGGGAGAAGGCGGCCGTGCGGGGTCTATCCACCGGGCAGGCGCTGCAGATGGGTGACAGCGAGCGACGCCGGCCGGATCCAACCATGGAAGGAGACACACGGGGGTGGATTTGGGCGGTCGGACGATGGAGAGAGTGTTGGGTGCGATTTATTGGGCGGACGAGCGAGCGGATATTTTTACTCCTCGGCCGCCGCGAGGAGTAAATTTTTTACTCCCTTATATGATTTAAGAGTTCGGCTATGTCCCGGTTAGAGGAGTAAACCAGATATTTACTCCTCTAAGCGGTTTTAGGGGATCGGCTAAAGATGCCCTTTGTTAAACCTATGAAGTCAGCTTCTCAGGTACCATCCATATGCAATCCATTGTCGCTTGTGCTCACAATCACGTGGAGGTGGGCACTGACTGGTTGCGCCACTGCTAGAACTAATTGTTGCCTGCCTTTCCCGACGCCTGCAACTCTGCCAGTCGTGGCACCGCCACCACCTCCCTCTGCTGCATTCGGCCACCGCTACTCCTTCCGTCATCGACAACCACGTCGTCCTCACCGCTGTTGCCACTCCTTCCTCTGCTCGCCGTCGAATGTTGTCGGTAGGTCGAGCTTCGCCGTTGTGTTTATTGCACACGAGAGTGGGAGAGAGAAAGGTGGGGGTACATATGTTAGTCTAAGTATAGGGGGTATATTGGGGATCTGCTGCAACAACACTTTAAACCCAATAAGCAATTATAAAGGAAGATTTTTTGAAAAGTTGTTAGTGCTGCAACAACGCTTTAAAACCAACACTGGTAGAAAAAGGGCCTGTTGTCCCGGTTTGTAAGGGCCTTTTGTCCCGGTTCCTGAACCGGGACTAAAGGGTCGGTACTAATGCCCTGCCCCTTTAGTCCCGGTTCAATCCAGAACCGGGACTGATGGGCCTCCATGTGGCCTGTTGCGCGGAGCCCAGGCAGGAGACCCTTTGGTCCCGGTTGGTGGCACCAACCGGGACCAATAGGCATCCACGCGTCAGCATTTCTGTGGCTGGGGTTTTTGTTTTTTTTTGAAAGGGGGGGAGGGTTGGGGGTTTTGGGGGGTTAATTTAGGTGTTTCATATATTGTGTTAGCTAGCTATAATTAATAGAGAGAAATGTCCTCTCTTATGTCCGTGCTTGGTCGACGCTACGTACTATACATACGTATAGAGAGGATTAGACACGCTAGCTAGCTAGTAAGCAAACGAAGGAAACAGAAGATCGTCATGAATATATATGCATACAGAGAGAAGTGATATCGACCACCTCTCCTTCTCCGAGAGATTGGTCGAACAACAAGTTCTCGTATATCTATCCGACACTACCGGCTACATATATACAATAATTATCTCTTACAAATATAATCATACGGACTCATGGTCCACATAGTATTCTTCGTCTTCAGCGATCACGTGGTCAAGATAGAATGCCGCCAATTCCTCTTGAATTGCTCGCATGCGAGCTGGTGCTAGGAGTTCATCCCGCTTCCGAAACATCTAATTTGAAGAAGGGGGTCAATACATATATATATATATATGAATGGATGAAACTCAACACAAATGATGGTAATAAAATAAAATTGTGAATGTTGTTATTTACGTACTTCATATTGTTCGTCAGTGTATCCCCGCTCACAGGTCGTGTGGCAGATGGACTCGCAAACGTAGCATCCACAGAAATCATTTCCTTTTTCCTGCCACAACCACTTTACAAGAAATAGAGGTCAATCAAACTGATAAGCAAGAATGCCAAATCAATAGGAGATGCGCGGAACATGCTACTATAGTATTTACTTTCGGGTGTCTAAATTGCAGCTTCTTCGGGAGTCCTGGAGCTTTTTTGGAGAATTTTTTCCAAACCCTGCCAGACAAAAAAAACAATTACTTGATATATCAGGAAATGAACAAAGTTGCTGATATGGTGGATAATGATCGATTTAACTTACTTCTCGAGCATTTGAGTCATGTCCGCATAGTCCTGGGGATCTTTTCGTTTTGAGTCTAAGACAGTTACTAGTCCCTGCTCAAGCTTAATCTCTAGGAGAATATAGTGGTAACTGCACACACATGCATAACTCATCAATTACATTACTATAACCTTGACTAACATATATATAAGGGAAACCGAATACGCACAAGACAGTAACACTCACTTGAAGTTGTAAGGAAAGAGTATTATATCTTTGTTTTCATTTATTACCAATGATCGTAGCAGGTTGGCCTCGGTATCTGCGGCATGAAATTTAACCTGAGTTGCATCTATGAGATATGTGTTAATGAACCCAATATCACCGACTTGTCTTTTCTTCAATTCGGCGATCTTCAATCTGCATAATATAGTGAGGATGATTATAAATACATGCAATGAAAGAGCTGAGCTATATAGAGAGACTCAATGATAGAAGTAGTATTACTTACAGACAGTAGCAGGTGACCGTTGTTTTATCGAGGGCCAATTGATTGAAAAACTGAAAGAACTCTTCAAATGGAACAGGCAACAGTTCAATTCCAACGAGGTCATGCTCCTTTTTAACTTTCACATACAAAGTACTCCTCCCCCCAGAGTCTCTGCAGATTTTCAAGTACCAATCATGCAATCTTCGCATCATCGTTGATAGAGATCTTTCATCTTTGATGAGAGGCTTCCCGTACTCGTATCTTTGTATCTGCACCTCCATGGGTTCATAATGTACATCGTCGGGCAGGTAATCGGCAAGATTGCTATAACCGGGCACCATCCTCGGATCATTAGCGACGTTGTCGCTAGGCACCTTGAGCGGGGGGCACGATTGCTTCGCTTGTTCGTCGAGCTGGGCAATTTGTTTCCCAGCTCGTCGTTCTTTCAGCCTTTGATCACTGACAGTACTTCCCAACCGCTCCGCTTCGGCAAATTCCTTTCCAATAATGCGCTCATAGTTTCCTTTCGGCGGAGACTTGGGTGGTTTTGTCAGGGCAGCCAGAGTGCGCTTCGCTTTCACCGGATCTACCTTCTCCTCTGGAGGTGGATGTCTCTTTGCTTTCAACCCTTGAAACCAGTCATCCACTTCGGTTCACGCGATCTTCGCGTTCTCCTCCGGGGTCCTCTCGTATGGTAACTTCTCTGGAGTCTTCAGAGAAGGACCAAATCTGTATGTCCTTCCACCTCTGGCTGTACTACTAGACGCCGGCCGAGCAGACGGAGCGGCTGTCTTCTTTACTTGCTTACGAGGTGGAGGAGAAGGACTACGACGCGCCGGAGCAGCCGGAGCGGCGGCAGGTCTCTTCCGCCCTTGCTGACGAGGCGAAGAAGGAGGAGGCTGGCTGCTCGGGCGCGTCGGCGCAGGCGAAGAAGGAGGCGGAGTGCCGCCACGCGCCGGAGAAGGAGCCGGTCGAGTGCCCTGATCGTCACTCGCCGGAGGAGGAGGCGGTGGAGGAGGCGGAGTGCCCTGACTCGCCGGAGGAGGAGGCGGTGGAGGAGGCGGAGTGCCCTGACTTGCCGGAGGAGGAGGAGGAGGCGGAGGCGTCCAGTTCGAAAGGTTGATGAGCTCCTTCCGCCATAGGCATGGAGTCTTCAGAGCAGACCCTAGCCTAGTCTCCCCTTCACCGGTAGGGTGGTCAAGCTGGAGGTTCTCAAATCCCTCCGTTATTTCATCCACCATCACCCTAGCATATCCTTCTGGAATCGGCTGGCAGTGAAAAGTTGCGCCGGGTTCAGTAGGATAAACAGAGCCAACAGCCGCCTTGACCTTCAACTTTATCCATTGCGTCATAAGGTGGCAATTTTGAGACTCCGTGATAGCATCCACGGGATAGCTGGCAGGAGCCGTCAAGGCATGCTCCGGCTGAAGCAGCTCGGTGGAAGCCACGCTGCTTCTCCGCTGAGATGGCGGGGTAACTTCGGGGGAAGCTTCGGCAGTACGTTTGCTGCGATTTGCTTCTCGTTCCTCTATCGCTTGTACCCTTGCTTGCAGCGCCTGCATTTGGGTCTGCTGCAATTTTTTCCTCCTCTCCTAGGATTTGTAACCGCCTGCGTCCGGAAACCCAACCTTCCACGGAATGGAGCCTGGCGTGCCTCATGTCCGTCCAGGGTGCTCAGGATTCCCGAGGGCCATTGTGAGCTCGTCGTTCTCTCTATTTGGAAAGAACGTCCCTTGCTGCGCTGCTTCGATATACTGCTGAAGCTTCCTAACTGGTATGTCCATTTGATCGTTCTTCCAAATGCACTTCCCTGTTACAGGGTCCAAGATTCCGCCAGCCTCGAAGAACCAAGTCCGGCAACGGTCTGGCCAGTTAATTGTCTCTGGTTCGATCACTTTATCAACCAGATCATTCTTAGTCTTGGCCCACTTAGGCCGGGCTACGAGGTAGCCACCTGACCCCGTGCGATGGTGATGCTTCTTCTTCGCAACATTTTGCTTGTTTGTCGCCGACATCTTCTTACTCTTTTCCGATGTCTTGTGGGCCACAAATGCGGGCCAGTGATCTCTGATCTTCTCATATCTGCCCTTGAATTCTTGTGTCTCTTTATTTTCGACAAACTTATTCAGCTCTTTCTTCCACCTCCTGAATAGTTCTGCCATCCTCTTAAGAGCAAAAGACTTGATTAATTGCTCTTTAACTGGCTTCTCTGGATCATCCTCTGGCGGTAGGGTGAAATTTGACTTCAGCTCAGTCCAAAGATCATTTTTCTGCATATCATTGACATAAGACACCTCAGGGTCTTCTGTAGCCGGCTTTAACCATTGCTGGATGCTGATTGGGATCTTGTCCCTAACCAAAACCCTGCACTGAGCAACAAATGCGCTCTTTGTCCGGAGGGGTTCAATCGGTTGGCCGTCGGGCGCGATTGCTATGATCTCAAACTTTTCATCCGAGCTCAACTTTTTCTTCGGGCCTCGTCTCTTTACCGAAGTTGTGCTCGATCCGGAGGGCTAGAAAAAAGAACAAAGACTTAATTAATATGTGTACATACCAAAACAATGAATGCATCAATTAGCTAGTCAACAGAAGCTTAACTAATATATATACCTGGCTGGACTCGGTTCGGTCACTGGAGACGTCATCACGGTCTCCTTCTTGCACCGACATTGGGTCACTGGAGCCATCCTCACGGTCTCCTTATTGCACCGGCATTAGGTCACCGGAGCCATCATAATCATAGCCAACTGCTTCCAGACCATCGAAGTCGTTGAGAAACAACGAGAAGATGGCATCACTTCCTCGTGCGATTATGTCCCCCAACAACTCTTCTTGTACTTCGTCTCGGGCGGTGTCCATAGTTCTACAAATATTTACAACATGGCAATTATTATTCAAACATGACAGATGGATATATTACTGGCAAACGTAGAACTAATATTAATTAGTGGCCTCGACGCTGCTTCTCTAGGGTTTGGGGTGGCCTCGACAATGCTTTAAGGATAAAAAAAGAAGAGGAAGAAGAAGAAAAAAAAGAGGAAGAAGAAGAAAAAAGAGGATAAATAGCAAGTATCGTGGGTCAGGGTCGCCGAACGGTAGAGGAAACCCTAAATAGCAAGTATCGTGGGTGTGAGATACATGTGGCCGTCGGTGTCGGACACTACATCCACGTCCCACAAGTGACGTGGACGTCGAAGCCCGCGCCACTTGTGGGACGTGGATGTAGTGTCCGACACCAACGGTACATGTATCTCACACCGACGATTCTTTCTATTTAGGGTTTCTCCTCTACCGCTCGGCGACCCTCGACGACCCTCGTTCCCGATAAAATAAAAAGGAAGAAGAAGAAAAAAAAGAGGAGAAGAAAGAATAGAGAAGAAGAACTCCTCTATTCTTTCTTCTCCTATTTTTTTTCTTCTTCCTCTTATTTTTTATCCTCTTCTTCCTCTCATGTTCGACGACTCTCGACCCCTCGGCGACCCTAGACCCCCTCTCGACCCCCTCATGTCGAAGTTATCGGGTAGGGGGTATATCGACAACGACATACCCGATACATACATACATACATATCACATGCATCCATACATATATGAACAAAATTAATATCTACTAATTAACAACTTAAATAAAAAAACTAATACATATAGGAAGAAGAAGAAAAAAGAAGAGAAAAAAGAATAGAGGAGAAGATCTCCTCTATTGTTTCTTCTCCTCTTTTTTTTCTTCTTCCTCTTCTTTTTTTATCCTTTTCTTCCTCTCATGTTCGACAACCCCCTCTCGACCCCCTCTCGACCATCGACCCCCTCTCGACCCTCATATATAAAACATTTTCTTCCTTCTATTCCTTCTTCCTAAATATATAAAACTTTTTTTAAAATGAAACTAACCTAAAATGTACTAAATCAGAGAACATATATAGATAAAAAATTTCTAATTAAAAATCTAACTTTTGCATATATGTATTTTTAAAACATCATTACAATTGAAAAAATACATACATACATACAAAAAACATGTAAAAAATACATATATGAACATACATCAAAAAATACGTATATCTAAAAAATACATAGATACACATATATATGAAAATCTAAAAACATGTAAAAAATAGCATGTATAATAAAAAAATCCACGGCGGCGGCGGGGGCGGCAGACGTGCGGTGCTCACAGAGGCGGCGATGTTCGGGGCAGGGGACGGCGGCACAGTGATGGCGACGGGGCAGGGGCGGCGCGCATCGGGGCAGGGGACGGCGGCGCGCGGCGACGGTGTCGGGGGAGGGCGCGGGCGACGGCGTCGGGGGAGGGCGCGGGCGACGGCGTCGGGCGAGGGCGCGGGCGACGGCGTCGGGCGAGGGCGCGGGCGACGGCGACGGCTGGGGCGGCGGGCGGCGTTAGGGCAGCCTGGCGGCATCGATGTGCTCGGCGTCGTTGGGGGGCAACTGCGAGGGAAATGTGAAATTTTCCTAAGTGCTGGCTTATATAGCAAAGGCATTGGTCACGGTTCGTGGCACAAACCGTGACCAATGCCCCCCTTTAGTCCCGGTTGGTGCCACCAACCGAGACCAAAGGCCTCTTTTCAGCAGCCCAAAGGGCGGGAAGCGGCATCCTTTGGTCTCGGTTGGTGGGACCAACCGGGACTAAAGGGGGGCATTGGTCACGGTTTGTGACATGAACCGTGACCAATGGCCCCCTTTAGTCCCGGTTGGTGCCACCAACCGGGACCAAAGGCCTTGTGCGGCTGCTGCGTCGAAAGTTTAGTCCCACCTTGCTAGTTGAGAGGGGTACGCAGTGGTTTATAAGCCCCACTGCCGCACCCCTGTCGAGCTTCTCTCCATTGCAGGCTTACGGGCCTAATTGTCACTGCTATGCCTGTGGGCCTACTGGGCCTCCTGCGAGCCTGAATCCTGGCCCTTTGATGGGTTTCTAGTCGTATTCAGGCCATGGGGGCCCAGTAGATGGCATTTTTTTTGTTTTTTTGTTGCTTTATTTATTTTATTTTATTTTGTTTTTTGCTTTATTTTTTAATTCTTTATGCTTTTAGTTTTAGAAAAATTATAAACTTTTTGTTAATGCCATTAGTTTTCAAATTTGAAAACACTTTTTTTTGTTTTCTTTGTTGCTTTATTTATTTTATTTTGTTTCTACTTACAACAAAATACTTATTGTTGCTATTTTTTTCCAGTTTTTTTGTTTTGTTTTCTGCATTATTTATTTTCTTTTGTTTTTGCTTTATTTTTTTATTCTTTTTGCTTTTAGTTTTAGAAAAATTATAAACTTTCTGTTAGTGCCATTTTATTTTGTGATTAACTTTACTATAAAATAGTTTTTTTCCTGTTTTTTGATTTTTTGCATTATTTATTTTATTTTGTTTTTTGCTTTAATTCTGTTTGCTTTTAGGTTAGCAAAATTATAAACTTTCTGTTAGTGCCATTAGTTTTAGAAAAATTATAAACTTTCTGTTAGTGCCATTAGTTTTCAAATTTGAATAGTTAAAATTTGAATTCTTTGAAAATTGTTTGAATCACAAGTTTGTGATTAACTTACTAAAAAATGAGAATAGACGCGTTTATAGAGAAAATTCAACCTAAATTCCTAGTAAATTTCTATGAATTTCAGAGAAATTCATTATGAATTTAGGTTAAACTTTTCTCTATTAGGGTATCTATTTTCACTTTGAGAGGAGCTCAATAAGGCACAGAGGGAAGGGCTTATAAACCGGTGTGAGCCCCCTTCGGTTGGCGAGGTGGGACTAAACTCTGCCCGCAACGAGGACCAACCCTTTAGTCCCGGTTTGTGGCACAAACCGGGACTAATGGTCATGGGCCAGGGGCGAGGAGCAAAATTATAAACTTTCTGTTAGTCCCATTAGTTTTAGAAAGTTGAAAGTTGAAAGTTGGCATGGGCCAGGGACTAATGGTCATGGTATTACGAGGGCCGAACCATAAGACATGAAAGCATTTCAAATGAACTCTGAAAAAGTTGAAAGTTGGCATGGTATCATAATTTCACCCACATAGCATGTGCATGTACAAAACGAACAATGGTAGCATGTTCGTGTGTTACAAAGTTGGCATGGTATCATCATAATAGTTGCGGGAGAAAGTCTTCACTTTTTCTTCGCTTGTGTCATTTGCTTATTGCGCCCTAACCATGGATAATCTTCATTGTTTATCAGGATGCTTGGGTCAGCCTTGACATTGAAGGGAGGAATTTCATGAAACTTTTCATAATCTTCAGACATGTCTGTCTTGCCGTCCACTCTCAGGATGTCCCTTTTTCCTGAAAGAACTATGTGGCGCTTTGGCTTATCGTACGATGTATTCGCTTCCTTATCTTTTCTTTTTCTCGGTTTGGTAGACATGTTCTTCACATAGATAACCTGTGCCACATCATTGGGTAGGACGAACGGTTCGTCAGTGTACCCAAGATTTTTCAGATCCACTGTTGTCATTCTGTACTGTGGGTCTACCTGTACCCCGCCGCCTGACAGATTGACCCATTTGCAATTAAACAAAGGGACCTTAAAATCAGGTCCGTAGTCAAGTTCCCATATGTCCACTATGTAACCATAATATGTGTCCTTTCTTCTCTCAGTTGCTGCATCAAAGAGGACATCGCTGTTTTGGTTGGTGCTCTTTTGATTTTGGGCGATCGTGTAAAATGTATTCCCATTTATCCCGTATCCTTTGTAAGTCAATACAGTCAAAGATGGTCCCCTGGACAACAAGTACAACTCATCACAAACAGTGTTGTTACCTCTGAGACGTGTTTCCAACCAACTGCTGAAAGTCCTGATGTGTTCACATGTAATCCAGTCGTCGCACTGCTTCGGGTGTTTGGAGCGCAGACTGTTCTTGTGTTCATCGACATACGGGGTCAGCAAGGTAGAGTTCTATAGAACTATGTAGTGTGCTTGAGACCAAGAATATCCGTCCCTGCATATTATTGAGTCTCTTCCAAGAGTGCCTTTTCCAGTCAGTCTCCCCTCATACCGCGATTTAGGGAGACCTATCTTCTTAAGGCCAGGAATAAAGTCAACACAAAACCCGATAACATCCTCTATTTGATGGCCCATGGAGATGCTTCCTTCTGGCCTAGCGCGGTTACGGACATATTTCTTTAGGACTCCCATGAACCTCTCAAAGGGGAACATATTGTGTAGAAATACGGGCCCCAGGATGACAATCTCGTCGACTAGATGAACTAGGACGTGCGCCATGATATTGAAGAAGGATGGTGGGAACACCAGCTCGAAACTGATAAGACATTGCGCCACATCACTCCTTAGCCTTGGTACGATTTCTGGATCGATCACCTTCTGAGAGATTGCATTGAGGAATGCACATAGCTTCACAATGGCTAATCAGACGTTTTCCGGTAGAAGCCCCCTCAATGCAACCGGAAGCAGTTGCGTCATAATCACGTGGCAGTCATGAGACTTTAGGTTCTGAAACTTTTTCTCTGGCATATTTATTATTCCCTTTATATTCGACGAGAAGCCAGTCGTGACCTTCATACTGAGCAGGCATTCAAAGAAGATTTCTTTCTCTTCTTTCGTAAGAGCGTAGCTGGCAGGACCTTTATACTGCTTCGGAGGCATGCCGTCTTTTTCGTGCAAACGTTGCAGGTCCTCCCGTGCCTCAGGTGTATCTTTTGTCTTCCCATACACACCCAAGAAGCCTAGCAGGTTCACGCAAAGGTTCTTCGTCACGTGCATCACGTCGATTGAAGAGCGGACCTCTAGGTCTTTCCAGTAGGGTAGGTCCCAAAATATAGATTTCTTCTTCCACATGGGTGCGTGTCCCTCAGCGTCATTCGGAACAGCTAGTCCACCGAGACCCTTTCCAAAGATTACGTAGTGTAAATCATTGACCATAGCAAGTACGTGATCACCGGTACGCATGGCGGGCTTCTTCCAGTGATCTGCCTCGCCTTTGAAATGCTTGCCTTTCTTTCGACATTGATGGTTGGTCAGAAGAAATCGACGATGGCCCAGGTACACATTCTTCCTGCATTTGTCCAGGTATATACTTTCAGTGTCATCTAAACAGTGCGTGCATGCGTGGTATCCTTTGTTTGTTTGTCCTGAAAGGTTACTGAGAGCGGGCCAATCGTTGATGGTCACGAACAGCAACGCCTTAAGGTTAAATTCCTCCTGTCTGTGCTCATCCCACGTAAGTACACCGTTTCCATTCCACAACTGTAAAAGTTCTTCAACTAATGGCCTTAGGTACACATCAATTTCGTTGTCGGGTTGCTTAGGGCCTTGGATGAGAACTGGCATCATAATGAACTTCCGCTTCATGCACATCCAAGGAGGAAGGTTATACATACATAGAGTCACGGGCCAGGTGCTGTGATTGCTGCTATGCTCCCCGAAAGGATTAATGCCATGCGCTTAAAGCAAACCATACATTCCTTGGGTCCTTTGCAAACTCATCCCAGTACTTTCTCTCGATTTTTCTCCACTGCGACCCGTCAGCGGGTGCTCTCAACTTCCCATCTTTCTTTCGGTTCTCACTGTGCCATCGCATCAACTTGGCATGCTCTTCGTTTCTGAACAGACGTTTCAACCGTGGTATTATAGGAGCATACCACATCACCTTCGCAGGAACCCTCTTCCTGGGGGGCTCGCCGTCAACATCACCAAGGTCATCTCGTCTGATCTTATACCACACTGCACCGCATACCGGGCATGTGTTCAGATCCTTGTATGCACCGCGGTAGAGGATGCAGTCATTAGGGCATGCATGTATCTTCTCCACCTCCAATCCTAGAGGGCATACGACCTTCTTTGCTGCGTATGTACTGTCGGGCAATTCGTTATCCTTTGGAAGCTTCTTCTTCAATATTTTCAGTAGCTTCTCAAATCCTTTGTCAGCCACAGCATTCTCTGCCTTCCACTGCAGCAATTCCAGTACCGTACCGAGCTTTGTGTTGCCATCTTCGCAATTGGGGTATAACCCTTTTTTGTGATCCTCTAACATGCGATCGAACTTCAGCTTCTCCTTTTGACTTTCGCATTGCATCCTTGCATCGACAATGACCCGGCGGAGATCATCATCATCGGGCACATCGTCTGGTTCCTCTTGATCTTCAGCAGCTTCACCCGTTGCAGCATCATTGGGCACATCGTCTGGTTCCTCTTGATCTTCACCAGCTCCCCCCGTTGCAGCATCACCGTATTCAGAGGGCACATAGTTGTCATCGTACTCTTCTTCTTCGTCGTCTTCCATCATAACCCCTATTTCTCCATGCCTCGTCCAAACATTATAGTGTGGCATGAAACCCTTGTAAAGCAGGTGGGAGTGAAGGATTTTCCGATTAGAGTAAGACCTCGTATTCCCACATTCAGTGCATGGACAACACATAAAACCATTCTGCTTGTTTGCCTCAGCCGCATCGAGAAACTCATGCACACCCTTAATGTACTGGCAGGTGTGTCTGTCACCGTACATCCATTGCCGGTTCATCTGCGTGCATTATATATAATTAAGTGTCCAAATTAATAAAAGTTCATCATCACATTAAAACCAAAGTGCATACATAGTTCTCATCTAACAACATATAGCTCTCCAGAGCATCTAATTAATTAAACCATACATTGAAACTATGTAAAACATTTCAATGCGGAAACAAATGCGATCATAATCGCAACCAAGGTAACAATTGATCCAACAACATAATGATACCAAGCCTCGGTATGAATGGCATATTTTCTAATCTTTCTAATCTTCAAGCGCATTGCATCCATCTTGATCTTGTGATCATCGACGACATCCGCAACATGCAACTCCAATATCATCTTCTCCTCCTCAATTTTTTTTATTTTGTCCTTCAACAAATTGTTTTCTTCTTCAATTAAATTTAACCTCTCGACAATAGGGTCGGTTGGCATTTCCGATTCACATACATCCTACATAAATAAAATCTATGTCACGTTGGTCGGCATAATTTTTATAAACAATAAATGAACCAATAGTTATAAAGATAATATATATACCACATCCGAATCATAGACAGGACGAGGGCCGATGGGGGCGGATACCAAAACCATCGCACTATATAAGATGCAACAATAAAAGTAAGAAAATAATACAAGTATCTATGTAAACATACAAGTAAGAATATTTTTCCTTTCAGAAAGAAGATAAGAACAAGAGGCTCACCACGGTGGTGCCGGCGATGAGCTCGGCGCGGGTGATCGACGGCGGTGAAGACGGGGACGGGGCGTGACGGACCGCTAAACCTAGACAAATATTATGGAAAATGAAGTTTGGAGGTCGAGCTTGGAGAGGAGAAAGCTTAAGTAGTGTGGCTCGGGCATTCCATCGAACACCTTGTGTGCATAGGAGGTGAGCTAGAGCATCACCAAGCCCTCTCCCCCTCGGCCAGAGAAAAACAGAGCACTGGGGTGCTCTGCTCGCGAGCGAGGGATATATATAGGCACCTCATTGGTCCCGGTTGGTGACATGAGCCGGGACTAAAGGGGAGCCTTTGGTCCCGGTTCAAGCCACCAACCGGGACCAATGGTGGTGGGCCAGGAGCGAGGCCCATTAGTCCCGGTTTATCCCACCAACCGGGACTAAAAGGTCCAGATGAACCGGGACCAATGGCCCACGTGGCCCGGCCGGCCCCCTGGGCTCACAAACCGGGACCAATGCCCACATTGGTCCCGGTTCTGGACTGAACCGGGACTAATGGGCTGACCCGGCCTGGACCAAAGCCTTGTTTTCTACTAGTGCAATAAGCAATTATAAAAGAAGATTTTTTTGAAAAGTTGTTCATGCACTCACATTCACCTCTATAAATATATCACATGTACCTCTTTTTTGCAAAATCAATCACATTCTACCCTTATCAGCGCCACTTGAAGACTTGATTGGCAGATTTTTGAGATTAACAAAATCATCACAGACACCTCATAACAGACGGTCATGTCATAACAAAAGACTGAAATAAATACAAGAAATATGCGAACACTCGTGATAAGTCTAACACTTAACTCGGATGAGTTGGTTCTAGCATGAAGAACCGTAGCTAACCAACAAAGCTATGGTTAATTCGCTCGTGCCATGCCATTTGCTCATGACAAAAAAATTGTCCCGATCAAAATCATGCAAGGCCACCTCTTAATAATAAATTGGCAGTTGGTTACTTGGTGTATATATGAAGGCTCTAAGCCTGGTCGTAAAACAATGTAACGGACCAGAGGCAGAACCGGAACAAACATCAACATGGACCATTTGGATTACGTACTATTTGCGAGTGACGTTTTCAAATCATATAGTTTCGTTTATATAAGTCTTACTAGAAAACATGCCCGTGTGTTGCAACGGGGGAAAACAATCCATGAGCGATTACTCTCGGGTTTTCCGCTTTTGAGAATTCCATTACGGTATTAGGATTGAACGATCTGCTCGGCCCGTAATCATTCTAGAATTTCATCATGGTATCAGTAATGAACGATCCACTTGGCTGATCAAGGAATCAAAGCCAACCAGAGACTAGTAACACTCACAACATATATATGAGCAAAAAGCTTCAACTAGACACATAGAAAGATAGGGGTTTATAGTTTCGCCTCCCAACTTATTCATCTGAACAGTGATATCAACAATAATAACTCATGATCACTCACATCCAACTGGATATATGTGCTTAGATCTTTCCCCACCAGATAGTGTAGTACGTGTCTGCAGCTTGCTTGTGAGTGGTTAATCTTCTCAAGTCAACAGCACTAGATTGTCTCTTACCTTCCAGTCCCTCTACTGCTAATGAGCTAATCGCGTGGAGGAGACCAGCCGACGGTAGCAGAGGTAACTGGTGCACCGACGGGAGAGTGAAGCATTCATGGTAAGCGACGACTCGACAGCAACTCCGCAGCATCACCTTGTCACTTGTGTACTGAACACATTAATGAGAGCAAGGGCAAAACCTCTGCCTGTCCATGAATCAGTCAGAGATCGATGCACCAAGCTAGACGCGCTGCTACCGGCCGTGAACTCCTTGCAGAGCGCGCGGGACGATGGTGACTACGACTACGAGCTATTGTACGTACGTACGTGTGAGCATGAGAAGTAGAGAGGATTCCTAAACTCGGCAGCGGTTTACGCGGCGTCGCGGCTCAGCTGTTCGACAGCAAAAGAACTACCACTATTGGTTTTCATGGAATGCAGATTTTTTGAGCTTACGCACCCGGGTCCTCCTATCCTGACTCTTGGCTCATGACAGTGTACCTCGAGATGCACAGCAGTTAGAACTGCTGTTCTGAACCGATTACTGTGGCAGAATGTGTTGGTCTCGTAGGCTCGCGTGTGGGTTCTAATCGAGCAAAGGCTCTGTGTATATTTGTTCTTTTCTGCCACCAGAATATGGACGCACGCCCGTGACTCTGACGCGGCAGAAACACTTCCTCCCAAGCCACTATACCTCATCTCCTCCTTGACTCGTGCTATGGGAAACGACATAGCATCTCGCACGGCCGCGGCGTCGCAAGATCAGGTACTGGCCCGCTTTTGCAACATGTACACCGTACCCTTCCTGTTTCGAGCTTATCTAAAATTTTCGCCTGGCCTTCTCTTCCTCCTCGCAGCTTCACCGTGATGGCTGCCTGAGATGCCAGATTGGGGACAGCCTGCCGAGGTTCAAGCGCTACATGATGGTCAAAGGAGAGTGCGTGTACCTGTCATGAACGACTACGAGGATCCATGGGACAACGCCAACGATGTACCAGGACATGGCGTTACCGATCTGAACGGCAGCGGCGCACGCCGTGATTCCGTGGGAGCTGGAGGTGCCGATATTGGCGCTGCTTCCTCGTCAAGGCGAAAGAAGAAAGGGAGAAAGCCAGGTGTTGGCTTCTTCCGTGGCGAGCGCGTTCATGACGACTTCACTCAGTTCAGTGTCGTGCTTTGCGGCGACGGCCTTAGCAAGCCCGTCGTTCCTCCCAATCTGTCTCAGATCGTGCCTGGGAAAGCCCCCCCGAGTCGTCCGTATCGGCACTGGCGGTGATTACACATTTAAGGTTCACCTGAGGGAGAATGCCGGTCGAATGGTTCTGCAAAACGGTTGGTATATGTTCGTTTCTGTTCATTGTTTGCAGGCTCCTTCCTCTCGCAAAATAAAACATGGACCTAGTACATGACACGGCTTTGGTTCACACATGTGCCTGGCTCATCATCGATGGATCACACATCCATCCTCTCCCAAAACAAAACACGGACCTTGTACATGACGCATACAAATTACAAGTCAAAGACGATTTGTGCCATGGATATGTGTAGTTTGAAACAGTACATGTAGATCCCATGTGAGTACGCCGGGAAGAGGTGAAAACGTCCACATGCATTTGGTCTTATCTGGTGTGCGCAGCGGTCAGAGGAAACAGTGCCCTGAGTATGAACAATGCCCCTAGCGGCCTTGCGGCGGGCCACGAGTGCCTGACCCTGTAATCCCCTGAAAATGTAACGGGGCAGTGGCATTTTACGGACCAGGCTGACTCAGATCCCTAGCAGCATGGACGCTCAGGATAAGGGTACCGGGGTGCATAAGCTCTCTTGAATGATTTCGGGTTTTCATGTCAAGAAGAACTAGTGTTGTTCTTCAGTGCTTGAGCTAGCCCGCTCCGACACTCTCTTGTCCCAACTCCCAAGCTCACACTCAAGAATTGGATGCCCAAATCTGTGCCAATCAGAAATATCTCAGAATGAAAACACTAATTTTCTAGATAGGTAAATACAAAGTCTGATGTTACTATTAAGTTCAGAACAATGCTCCACCCTCGCTGGATAAAACCATACATACATACGATAACTAAAATCAAGAAAATAAACAAGAAACAGGAACTGTCACGACCTGGCAACCTTACGAGCCTAAACCCTGCGTGCCGCAGCGGCGGCGGCCGTGCTCACGAACCTTGACATCCCCCATCCCCTTGTACTTCTTGCCGATAGGATCCCCTTCCTTCCAGCCATAGCCAGCGAGGAGAGCAGCGCCGAAGCCCTCCACAGGCACCTCGTCATACTCGTCCGTGCCTTGGATCTCCGGGAGAACGGCCATGTCCTCCTTGAACCGCCGCAGCATAAGGTCCTCGCCGCTGGGGCCTGGAGGCGGCGGCTGCTGACTAGCGGCATCGTCCTGGGGCTCAAGCTTCCTCTTCGAATCCGTGTTGCGGACGGTGAGGCCGTAGGCTGCGCTGGAGGAGCGGCTGTCGGAGGCGCCGAGCACGAAGGCGGGGGCCTCGGCGAGCCTGCGCGTGTTGGGAAGGGGCGCGATGACGACGGGCGCGGCCGGCGCGGCAGCGGCTGGGGAGGGTTTGCGGGAGTCGGGAAGGGGCGCGATGACGGCGGGCGCTGGGGTCAGGGTTTCCGAGGGATCGAACACGGTGACGAACCGCGGGGCGGGGCCGGGGGCCACGGCGGCGACGGAGAAGGCGGCGGGGGGCGTGGCGGGCTTGACCTTGGGCTTCGAGGGGATGGAGAAGCAGAGCTTCATCTTCTTCTCCTCCTCCATGGCCGCGGCCGGGCGGGCGTCAGCGATCTCCGGTGCGATTGATATGGAGTTTGGGTTGGGGCATTGGGGGTCTGATTGGCATCAATTATAGTCCACGACCAAACCGTCTTCGACACCTGATCGGATGGGCTTTATTTGGTCTTAACAGTACAACCCGCTCATAGCGCCCAGACCAGCAAACTGAAATGGGTCGGCCCATTAGATGTACAAACATTTTGTTAGAACCATGATCATTTTGACCGGCTAACCGAGGGATCGAAGGGGGATGACTGAGCGAAAGCTCGCTTGTTGGGCCGGCCCACGCTTACAGGGCGCATGAGCCCTGCTTCCCTCACCCGACACAAAAAGCATCGAGGAGGAGGTCATGCCGGGCTTCTTCATTGGTGAGGCTGCTCAACCCGTTCAATCATTGGTGAATCAATGTTTTAGCTCCATGCAGTGGCGGAGCTACGGCTGGGCAAAACCATGCCATGGCCCGTCCAGTCAGATAAGATTACAATGTAGAGTGGTGCTGCATTGAGGCTCTCGGAGCAAAATTTCAGACATATTTCCTAAGCTAGCCGGTTATGGCCCGCCCAATGAAGCGTGTGTAGCTCCGTCACTGGCTCCATGGTAATTTTGCGAACCAAACCGTGGTTGGATGGTTAGGAAGATAGCGGTATCCGAGCCCACAAGAGTTCAAATGCTAGAGTTGACATTGATGCTCGTATTTTTCTAGATTTATTTTGGACCTTCTAATGATGTGCATCTAGTGACAGAAGATGTTCCCTTCGACTACGAAGACGTCTACTCCCTCCGTCCAGGTTTATTGGCCCCGAAGACCACTTCTATTGTACCAAGGCACATAATAATTTGTGAACAATAATTCGGAGATGAGGAGGTTTTGGGTTAGGGATAAATATATTTTTCGTCCTCGAACTCTTCCGAGAGTTTAGAAATCATCGGTCAACTCAAAATCGGATAGTTTTCGTCCCTCAACTATCAAAACCGGATAGTTTTTGTCCCTCACGCCGCTTCAGGCAGTTTTAGTCCGTCATGAACAGTAAACCGGCAAACAGTAAATTAAAAAAATTAGCAAAAAACCAAAAAAACTGAAAAATTGTGGGATCAAAGTTCCTCGGGTGCCCAAGGTGCGTACAAATTTTCATATTGTTTGGACATTCCAGGTGCTCATGACAAAAAAAAATTATAAATATGTACGTCAGTGAACAGTAAATTAAAAAATAGCAAAAAAATATGAATTTTTTTGGCATCAAAGATGCTTGAGTGTGCAAGGTGCTCGCATATTTTCGTGCTGAAATGACATAGAAGGAGCTCTAGCAAAAAATAGTGCACTTTTTCAAAGTTTCTTTCATAGTCAATGTTTTTTTTGCCACGAGCTCCCACAATGTCCAAACACCACGAAATTTTGCAGGCACATTGAGCACCCGAGCATCTTGTATGTCAACAATTTTCATATTTTTTGAATTTTTTTCTATTTTATAAATTTACTGTTCATTGACGTACATATTTATGGTTTTTCCTTTGTCACGAGCTCCTGGAATGTCTAAATAGCACAAAAAAAATTCACGCACCTTGCGCACCCGAGGAATTTTGATCCCACAAATTTTCAGATTTTTTTGACTTTTTTTGCTTTTTCTAAAAGATACTGTTCATCGGTTTACTGTTCACGCGGACGGGACCACCCGAAGCAGCGTGAGGGACGAAAACTATCCGGTTTTGATAGTTGAGGGACGAAAATTATCCGATTTTAAGTTGAGGGACGATTTCTAAACTTTCGAAAAAAATCCGAGGACGAAAAATATACTTATCCCTTTGGGTTAATATACCAAGCACTCCAAATGTGAATAGAGTGTAATCGGAAGCAGAAGCAGAGCCACAACCACCACCTAATGTTGCCGATTAATTTAATCCAGGTGAGATTGAGCATCTTCCAAGAAAGACGAAAAAATTGTGAGTATTCTCATGATATCCAACATATAATATATTGATAGAATTTATGGTTCTAAAATTTGGTGTCATTTTATATGTTGTACTTCAAACACCGAATTTTCTTTCACCTAAGGCTCAAACTTGTCCAGGCTCCAGAAAAGTTCTGGCTCCGCCATTGTTGTCCTTATAAAAAAAATATTATACCAACATCTACTACACCAAATTAGCTTAATTAGATTCACCACGTGTGTTTGGCTTTTGCTTCGGCTGTGTGGTTGCCCCCTTGGAAATGTAATTTTTTTTGGCTTGCTTTTCTCTAGGTTTGTAAATAACCATTGTACAGTTTTTCTCCTTTCCCTATTTATATGAAAGGTTTTCTATTAGTTGTGTCGCACTACTCAATTTTGGCACTAGAATTTTTAATTACTAAAAAAAATGGCATCCTTCCATTAAGCGTGTGCTAAAAAATGCCACTCGACATCGTTACCATCCCGTCAAAGGCCATTGACCGCGGTGAAGTTACCAAAATACCGCTGGACCCCACTTGTCGTTGTTTCCTCAACAACTCATTGTAACCTATGGGTCCTTGTTTTCAGCCCTCAAAGAATGAAATTAGAAGTAAAAATAGCTTCGGGTGCGGGTGATCGAATCCCCACGTGTCATTATTATTTTCTTCTAATTTAATTCTTGGTATGCTAATAACCAGGGGCCACAAGTTATAAGGGAGCACTGACAAGTGGGGCCCAGGGGCATTTTTGGTCACTTCACCCTAGTCAATGGCCTTTGACCGAATGGTAATGATGTCGAGTGGTGTTTTTGAGCACACGTTTGACGAAAGGTTGAATTTTTGAGCAGTTGAAATTTTTAATGACAAAATTAAATAGTGTGACACAATTAAATATGAAATGGGCAGAGCACTTGTCTTTTATATCAAAAAGAATTCATCATAACATATATTTTCATTCCATAAATTTTTAATACTGTAGATATTAGAAAAATAATATAGAGTAGGTCAAACTTAAAATAGTTTGATCTAGGACAAACATAAAACTTCATTATTTTAGAGCGGAGTGACTGAGTAGTTGATATGGCAAGCCACACATGAAGATTCCTGAGGCGGGCGCGTGTATGGATCCTTGCAGGTAAGGAAGGAACGTGGCAAGTCAGGCTTCAAGTAGAAACACTGCTGAAGTCCTAAACTTAGCCACATATGAAAATTCACGAGGCATGTGTATGGATCCGTGCAGCGGTGCAGGTAAGGAAGGAATATGCAGTTCAATTTGCCAAAATTAGACGCTAGGCAGGCAACAAGAAACACTGCTGAAGTTCCTAAACCTCCCCGCTCCTCTAAAACTCTGTCAGCACTCAGCAGTTTACAGCTGACTGCTCAACAGAATACAGAACCATGGTTGAACACTCTCTCGTACTTATCTCAAAAGCGTCGTCTACCGCTCACTCGGATGCAGTACAGGAAGGTACTGACGCGTACTACATGAATAAGCAAGTACTACATGGCATGCAGCTCTCTCTCGCGCTTCCTAAGATTCATCGCCGCCGTCTCCGGGCGCCCGGAGTGCGAGGGCCAGGCAGAGAGGCACGACGGCGTAGGCCCCGAGCTTGAGCAGCTCCTCGGCGTCCTTGGAGATGGCGCCGATGCGGGACCAGTCGCCGCTGTACCTGCAAGCCAACGAGGCTTCGCTTATTTACGATCGGTGCGCGCCGGCCGACGTGATGTGAGAGCTCACGTACCCGGCGTCGACGAAGCCGAGGGCGAAGAGAACCGCGCCGGCGCGCAGGAGCACGGTCTTGCTGGGGAGCGCGCCGGCGAGGCTGTTCTTGGCGTTGCCCCCGCCTCGCTCTGCTTCCTCGGGGGACTTCTTTGCGCTGCTGCGCGGGCCGAGGAGGTGCGGGCGCCTGCCGCGGTGCGGCGGCGTGGCCCTGCGCGGAGAGGCGACCGTCCTGGCGCCGTGGCCGGCGCAGGAGCGCAGCATTGCTCTCCTTGTGCGCTCCCTTTGCTGAGGTTTCTTTCTCGTCCACACGTGTGTTAGCGGCGGGAGGTGGAGCTGATCTGACCGTGAACGCTTTGAGGAGGAACGCTTTGTATGACCTGCTGACTTGTTGCAGCAGCTGAAGTGAGATAATAGTGCTTTGGCAGGCTCGTATGGTCCACAGGTTATTATTTTACACAAAAGGAACAGCTAAAGCAACGACCATACGCCCCATAAGATATAACACGTTACCCATATCATACACGCCCAACGCACGATACAACGATGCTAAAGAACAGCTACACCACCTCAAACCACTCCAAGCAATCAAAACATGGCAACAAGAGTACTCCTTGAAGTCGTCGAAGTCCACCGTGACCAAGTCCCCGCCAAACGAACCATGGACTTCATGGCAGTGTCTTCAGAAAGCATACGACACCGAAACGCCGCCATTAACTGATCCAAAGGATCATGATTTTCACACAGAGCAGTATGAAGACCAGAGAATAGCCGCAACAACGTCTTACGAAAGAGACGACGCCCACGGATACCACCAACGTCAGTTTGGCCAAAGCCAGACATAGTTTGTCCCCCGATGAGCACTCTCAGCCTCTCAACCAAGGTACGACTAGTCGAAAGAACACAGTCGCACCACCACCATCGAACGCATAACACCGGCCACCATATCGCTTGCATGGCCATGGTAACGCATGATCTCCGTCATGAGCGTAGAATAAAACAAAGGAAAGAAACTGAACATAGCTCCGTCTTTAAATAAATATCCCACCACCAGGGTCGCCACCCCGGCCTCCGAGATCACCCCTGAACCGCCGCCACATCACATGGAGGCCGCCGGACGGTGAAGGGCAGAAGGCCCCTCCTCCCACCCCAAAATGAGCCCCTTGGCAGGAAGAGGACCCGGTAAGCTAGATTCAGGGAGGGGGAGGTCGTCGGCCACACCACACTGTCCCACCAGGGATCAGGGTCATCGTCACAGCCAGTCTGGCCTCACATTATGTCGGCGACAACAAGACCGGGAGGCCTCCTGCCTCCCTCATTGGAACGCTCCTGCCATCACCGGCTGGCCACCGAAGCATCGCGCATTGAGCTGTCGTCACCACACATGAGGGTCTGCCATCGGCTGTAGACCCAAGACCGCATGAGTAGAGGAAGGAGGGGCAAGACCACGAAAAGTGCCTGCAGCTACCGAGCTTCATTGCTCTTGATATTTGAATTTTTTGAAAAGCACACTTTCGATGCTCAAAAAAATCTTCAAACAAATATGTGAATACGTACACATATTCCTAAGGACTGGTAGAAATCTAGAGATGAAATACTTTGTATTTTGGGAAATACAAAAAAGAGAAATTTCTGACAAAAATGGCACCTTTTTTCTCCTATATACTGTCAGAAATTTGTTTTTTTCTATAGTCCAAAACAAAACGAGATTTGTACCGAAACTTGCAACGGGTATTCGGAATGTGTATATGCATTCCGGGAAATAATTTCACATTTTTTTGAAATTTCAAAAATACAAATTTGAAAAAGTCAAATATAGAGAGCACTGGTGCTCAGGTGCTGCAACGCCGCTCTCGGCAAGACCAGCACTACCGCGCCACCATCTGTAACAGCCGACTGCTACGGCAGAGACGGTCGTCCGCGGCCTGCGTCACCCTCGGCCCGCACCGCTTGAGGGGTCATATCGGGCTGAGCTGTTGCCGGATCCAGCCGAAGCCGGTGTCCCTGACTTCCAAGCATGCCCACCTCCACAACGCCCGTCACGCTGCTGCCATAATGTTGTCGCCGATGTCCTCTGGTGCGCCACTGCGAGCGTCGTATCCAGGCCCGACCGCCATGACCCGCGCCGACGCTTCTGCGCGAGGAGATGTGACAACTCCGCCGCCGACTGGCCGCGGCGACGGCGAGGGATGAGAGAGGGGCTGAGTGTGGGACGGGGGACGGGGGGGGGGGGGGGGGGGGGGGGGAGGGGCTGCTAGGGTTTGCACCTACAAGGGCAAGCGTCGGCTGAATTATTGGAGGGTCGCCGTGCAACTTATCAAGCTTTGGCCCGTGGCATGGAGCTGCTAATTTGCTGATTCCTCTGTTGTGCAATTATGATGCTTGCCATTTTGTTTGAAAAAGGAAAAATGATGCATGCCATTTTCTATCCCAAGCAGTGAAAATGAGCAGGGCTGGCTAGCACACCGCCAGTAGGACAGTAGCACTTGCAAGTGATAAGTCATCAATGCTCCTCTCGAAACATGAGCCATGGGGCTTTCCCAGCAATGCATGGGATGAATATACTACACCTTCCCCTAAAACAAAAATAATGCACTACACCGTCATTTGCTCGAAATTCAGGAGCAGAGAACAGATTCAAGTGCATGCTGCAGTGCTAAAAAAGACAGGACGCAGTATCCACCGATCGAGAGAAAAAACGGGACGGAGCAGATCATTTTTCTGTGCATAGGGAGAAGATCACGCACGCGCGCGCGCGCGCACACACACACAAATTATGGTATAAGCAGCTGTTGATCATCACCACAATGGCTTGACACTTTGACCATAAAGGGGGTTAAAATTCAATGTAAGATTTTACGAGCGTAGCATCAACTGAGACTTAAGATTTAGTTCCCTGTAAAAAAAAGAGACATAAGATTTAGCAAGATTGTAAAATAATATCCTATCACTATCAATATATGCACAGTAGGCACGCTGCCACTGCCATTACACTGGCATCCCCACCGCCATCGTTGAGCCAAGAATGGGAGAAAAATGGATGCTGCCCATTTACGTGAAAAGAGGCCAGATCGGTGCAATGATTTATTGCCGCCTGTCCCTTTCTCTGCCCGAGCCCATAGCAGTGCGGCATGTGCGAGCCCATTGCCGTCCGGCCCTTTCTCACATCTCCATTTCTCGGTGGAGGGGTCAAGAAGTCTATCCCGGAGGAGGAATCCAGAGAAGCGAGGCGTTGTATATATCACCGCTGCACATTCGAGAGGAGAGGCAGAGGAAGGAGGAGGAAGGAGGAAGAAGAGGGTTTTGCTACGTGGCATGGAATTCATGGCATAGTTGGTTCTTTCTTCTTCCTCTTCCTACCTCTGCCTCTTGCTCTTCCTTCTTCGCAAGCACCAGTCTCTCCGCCCTCGCAGCCAGCCGCTGCCGAGAGGGGGCCGGGAGGTCGCCACCGCCGGCTGCTCTCTGCCACCCCGCTTCGACCAGGCAAATCCTCTGTTTTTGTTCTTGGCTGCAATCCCTCTGTTCTTCCCCAATTCTCAGCCTGTTGTGTTGCTCGTGTCCTAGATATCTCTTGCGATTTCGATTCGAATCCTTGCATCTAAGCTATCTGTTCATGCGTGCAGAGACAGGTGAGATGGAAGGTTTCGAGTTCTTCCAGATCATACTTGACAACTCCTCGAGCAGGCTGGTATATACATGATCTCTCTTTATCGCTCTGCTGTGCTGCCTAGTGTTTTATCGGCTCAATCACTGCTTGACCCTCGCTGCAGAGGCTGCCTGACAAGTTTACCAGGGTGCTGCTAGACGGCGGCAAGCCCCAGGAAGTGAAGCTACGGGAGGCCGGCCATGGGCGTCGCTTCTGGGACGTGAAGGTGGTGCTGGACGCCGACGGCCACATGTACCTAGGGCGCGGCTGGGAGCAGTTCGCCCGTGCGCACGACCTGCGGCTCGGCTACTTCCTCGTCTTCAGCTTCGACGGCGACGCCGTGCTCACCGTGAAGGTGTTCGACGTGAGCATGTGCCGCAGGCACTACCAGCACGACGGTGACACCAGTACGCGCCTCTTCTTGCTCTCCGTTTCAGTTGGGTGGTTGTAAGTTGTAACTTGTAGGAATTAAAGAAGGTGGTTTTTGCATTTGGCCAGGCAGTGGGAGCAGCAGCGACGGTGACAGTGGGAGCAGCAACGCCAGCGACGGCGGCAGTGGTGGCAACAACTGGAGCCTGGCGGAGATGGACGTCGAGGACGGGCCGACGGGGCAGTTCAGCGCCATGCTGAGGAAATGCAACCTGGGCATGAAGCAGGAACAGTACCTGGTGAGTGCGTTCTTCATGCTCGAGCATGACTAGTCAAGCGTGTTCAGATGCATGTATCCATGAGGTGCTATCTGGTCACTGGTTCCATCCGCTGCTCGCCGGCCGTGTGCAGAACGTGCCGGTGGATTTCCAGCTCGCGCACGGGTACGCGGAGAGGAGCAAGGTGGAGCTGCGGATGCGCGGCAAGTCGTGGCTCGTGCACCTCAAGCACAACCCCAAGACGGGTGGCAGGCCGCGGGCGTCTTTCAGGTACGGATGGCACCAGTTCTGCGTCGACAACGCCCTCGGCGAGGGCGACACCTGCTTCTTCCGAGCGCTCCGCCAAGGCAGCGCCGGCGGCGGCGGCGAGGACCACCTACTCAAGGTGGAAGTGAGGAGGCGCGACGGCAGCTTCCTGGTCTGAGGCGAGGGCGGTGGCCGCCGGCCTCCGTTGCATGCATTGGCCTGGTTGGCCGGCGTGACCTCGTCCGTGGCCATCGGCCGGCACGACTCAGTGCGTTATTATGCTTGCTTAATAATGATTGTAAGACCTTAATTCTCGGTAGTCCACTGCCGATGCTACTAGCAGGAGCGTGAGTAACTAGAGAGTGGGGTCTAAACCTGGCTGTGTTTATCCGTGTGGAAATGATTATTGTTGAGCATTTTGTCAATCGCTCAGCACGACAGTGAGGCTGCTGGGTGGTGCTCTGCTGCATCGATTGTTTGCTGCATTGCCATTCCAAGCAAACGCGACGACGCCGACCCTGAGCTGAAGAACGTGGGGTGCTCAGGAGCCTTGCGAGCCTTGCATGGTTTTGCCATGGGCTTTCCAAGCAACTTTCTTCCCCTGTGATTTGAGTCCTGTACATGTACCATGCAGTGCAGTGGAGTGGTATCCATGTGCCAACCAGTTGCGCGGCTTGATGCTACTAGCAGCGTGAGTAACTCGGAGACTAAACCCATTTCCAATGAAGCCATGCACCATCACCTGATTTATTTAATTTTTTTAAAGCAACGACCGTACAACAAATGTTCTATGGTAATCTATCTATTAGGTACCATCAGAAACATGAGTGTATGCGCGTGTATATAAGCGCTCGTGTTTGTACTGATGTTAAAAAAAGGCACAATCGGAAACCTAGGCGTGGATAGACGGGCTAGGAGGGGCTCCCGCGACCCGCGCTAGGGTTCCTCTCCGCCACCGCCGGCCGCCCTTGCCCCTCCTGCCGGAGCAGGCCGCCGTCGCACGCCCCCCCGGTCCACCTCCCTCTACCCCTCCTCCCCCCTCCCCCGGTGCTCCTGTCGCTCCCCGAGGCGGCGGAGTGCCCCCCGCCCTCCTCCCCCTTTCGCCCCTCCTCCATCTCCTCCCTTCGCCGCCGCCGGCAGTGGCCTCCGGCGTGCCCGGGTGGCGCCGGCGGCGGCGGACGTCCCTTCCCCGCGCGCCTGGAGGGGGAGTCGAGGCTCCCTCCTGCCCGACGGCGGTGCTGCTCGGCTGGCGGCGGCGAGGCCCGGCGGCGGCGTTCTGCAGGCCTCGGGTGCCCTTGATGTGGCGGCGTGGCCGTTGGCTGCGGGGCGGCGCGGTGGGCGGCTGGCTGGCAGCGCCCGCTCGGCCCAGATCTGGGCCCTCTCGGGCCCCATCTGGGCTGGGGCAGGCCTGTGGTCCGGTGCGCGATGGCGTGGCTCCCTGGTGGTGTGACGAGGGGGTCGTGGCTCCGGTGGTGGTGGCTCCGGCGGCCGGCGTGTTGCAGCGTGGCTGCAGAGACTGTCCGGACCCGTTGGGGTCCGGCCAGGCCGGTGGCCTGGCAAGTCCCTGTCGCCATGTCCGGTCGGCTCCGCGCGGCGGTGGAGGTTGTTTCCTTCTGCCGGCTGCGTTGCGGTTGCCTCCGAGCCCGGTGTCTTCTCGTCCTACCCCTGGGTCTCGTGTTGGTGACCTCAGTGAAACGGTGAAGATGGTGCGGTATCCATGGTGGCACAGGCGGGTGGGCGGCATGTTGGGCGGTGCGCTTTCGATTGTCTGAGGTGGCGGTGGTGGTTTCGGGGCGGGAGAAATCTCTGGCGGCTCGTTCGCCATCGGCGCGGCTGCGCCCGCGGGCGTTGTCGGACCTTCCTGAGGGGTGTCGGTGATACCCCCTTCCCCACTGTCATCTGCGTACCGGGGGAAACCCTAGGACTTGTCCGGGCAGCAGCGGCGTTGTCATCGCATTTCTTCCTGAAAATGTTGCTTCCTACGCGAGGCTTCAGAGTGCTTGGCAGGCGGTGGTTCTTCTCCGGTGGGTGCAGCGGGTATCGGTTATATTTGCTTAGTTGAGCTGCCGGCGTCGCCATTTTTTCTTTTTTCTTTCTCTTCTTTTTCTTTTGGGCTTGTTTGTGCTGCGGCCCCATGATGACCCACAAGTATAGGGGACCTATCATAGTCCTTTCGATAAGTAAGAGTGTCGAACCCAACGAGGAGAAGAAGGAAATGATAAGCAGTTTTCAGTAAGGTATTCTCTGCAAGCACTGAAATTATCGGTAACAGATAGTTTTGTGATAAGGTAATTTGAAACGGGTAACGAGTAACAAAAGTAAACAAGGTGCAGCAAGGTGGCCCAATCCTTTTTGTAGCAAAGGACAAGCCTCGACAAACTCTTATATAAAGGAAAGTGCTTTTGAGGACACATGAGAATTATCGTCAAGCTAGTTTTCATCACGCTCATATGATTCACGTTCGGTACTTTGATAATTTGATATGTGGGTGGACCGGTGTTTGGGTACTGCCCTTACTTGAACAAGCATCCCACTTATGATTAACCCATCTTGCAAGCATCCGCAACTATAAAAGAAATATTAAGGTAAACCTAACCATAGCATGAAACATATGGATCCAAATCCACCCCTTACGAAGCAATACATAAACTAGGGTTTAAGCTTCTGTCACTCTAGCAACCCATCATCTACTTATTACTTCCCAATGCCTTCCCCTAGGCCCAAACAATGGTGAAGTGTCATGTAGTCGACGTTCACATGACACCACTAGAGGAAAGACAACAAACATGTGACGCCCCCGATTTAATCGTACACTAATCATACACGCAAACATGTACGATCAAGATCAGGGACTCACGGGAAGATATCACAACACAACTCTACAAATAAAATAAGTCATACAAGCATCATATTACAAGCCAGGGGCCTCGAGGGCTCGAATACAAGAGCTCGATCATAGACGAGTCAGCGGAAGCAACAATATCTGAGTACAGACATAAGTTAAACAAGTTTGCCTTAAGAAGGCTAGCACAAACTGGGATACAGATCGAAAGAGGCGCAGGCCTCCTGCCTGGGATCCTCCTAACTACTCCTGGTCGTCGTCAGCGGGCACCACGTAGTAGTAGGCACCTCCGGTGTAGTAGGAGTCGTCGTCGACGGTGGCGTCTGGCTCCTGGGCTCCAACATCTGGTTGCGACAACCAGGTAGAAGGGATAGAGGGAAAAGAAGAAGAAAGCAACCGTGAGTACTCATCCAAAGTACTCGCAAGCAAGGAGCTACACTACATGCGTATGCATTGGTATCAACTAGAATAAGGCTATTATATGTGGACTGGACTGCAGAAAGCCGGAATAAGAGGGGGATA
Organism: Triticum urartu; assembly: GCF_056163025.1. Taxonomy (NCBI): domain Eukaryota; kingdom Viridiplantae; phylum Streptophyta; class Magnoliopsida; order Poales; family Poaceae; genus Triticum; species Triticum urartu. The sequence continues at coordinate 529,289,791 of NC_141876.1, forward strand.
ACTAGTCCTTTCGAAGACTACGCTTCTGGCAGCCTCCGTCTTGCAGCATGTAGAAGAGAGTAGACTGAAGTCCTCCAAGTAGCATCGCATAGCATAATCCTACCCGATGATCCTCCCCTCGTCGCCCTGTGAGAGAGCGATCACCGGTTGTATCTGGCACTTGGAAGGGTGTGTTTTATTAAGTATCTGGTTCTAGTTGTCATAAGGTCAAGGTACAACTCCAAGTCGTCCTGTTACCGAAGATCACGGCTATTCGAATAGATTAACTTCCCTGCAGGGGTGCACCACATACCCCAACACGCTTGATCCCATTTGGCCGGACACACTTTCCTGGGTCATGCCCGGCCTCGGAAGATCAACACGTCGCAGCCCCACCTAGACCAACAGAGAGGTCAGCACGCCGGTCTAAACCTAAGCGCACAGGGGTCTGGGCCCATCGCCCTTAGCACACCTGCACGTTGCGTACGCGGCCGGAAGCAGAACTAGCCCCCTTAATACAAGAGCAGGCTTACGTTCCAATCCGGCGCGCGCCACTCAGTCGCTGACGTCACGAAGGCTTCGGCTGATACCACGACGCCGGGATACCCATAACTACTCCCGCGTAGATGGTTAGTGCGTATAGACCAAATGGCCAAACTCAGATCAAATACCCAGATCTCGTTAAGCGTGTTAAGTATCCGCGAACATCGACCAGGGCCAGGCCCACCTCTCTCCTAGGTGGTCGGAACCTGCCCTGTCGCTCCGCCTCAAAGATCCACTCGCGGGTGCTCCTCAAGCCGACCCGTCTTTAGTCACCACATGTATCATGTATAAAGTATATAGTATATACCCGTGATCAACTCCCGAGTGATCACGGCCCGATAGTATAGCATGGCAGACGGACAAGGATGTAGGGCCACTGATGATAATCTAGCATCCTATACTAAGCATTAGGATTGCAGGTAAAGGTAACAACAGTAGTAGCAAGGACAGGCTATGCGTCAGTATAGGATTAACGGGAAGCAGTAACATGCTACCCTACTCTAATGCAAGCAGTATAGAGAAGAGTAGGCGATATCTGGTGATCAAAGGGGGGGGCTTGCCTGGTTGCTCAGACAAGGAGGGGTCGTCAACACCGTAGTCGATCGGGGTACCAGCAGCGTCGGTCTCGGTGTCTATCGAGAGAAGAGGGGGGAGAAACAATAAATATTTAAGCAAGCATATGCATAGTGATGCATGACATGACAAGTAACGGTGCTAGGGGTGCCCTAATGTGGTATGAGGTGATACCGGTGAAGGGGGAAAACATCCGGGAAAGAATCCCCGGTGTTTCGCGTTTTTGGGCAGAGGAGGCGGAGGGGGAAAGTTGCAAGTTCGATAGGTTAGGGATGTGTGGCGGACGAACGGGCTGTGTATCCGGGTTCGTCTCGTCGTTCTGAGCAACTTTCATGTACAAAGTTTTTTAATCCGAGCTACGGTTTATTTTATATTAGTTTTAAAAGATTTAAATCATTTTTAGGATTAACAGAATTAATTAAATCAAAAGGCATTTATGACGTCATCATGACATCAGCGTGATGCAAGTGGTCAAAGTTGACCATTGACCAGTCAACTAATGGGTGGGTCCCGCATGTCATAGGCTGTTATCTAATTGACAGTAGTTAGTTTTATCAGCAAGTTAATTAGGTTTAATTAACTAGATTAATTAAGTTAATTAATTACTTAATTAATTACTTAATTGTTATTATTATTATTATTATTTTTATTTATATTATTTTTTTTTGAAAATGTTCTGGGTGTGGGGCCCATCTGTCATAGGCCCCAGGGGCCTTAACGGGCGCTGGGCACGCGGGTTCGGGCGCTACGGGCATGGGGCATCGCCCGAACAGTGAGCCGAGCAGGGCTAGCCCCGGGCGCGGGTGCGCGGCCAAGCGACCGAGCGAGGCCAGTCGGGCGGGGCTAGCGGCAGGGAGGCGACGGCGAGCAGCGGTGGAGGCAGGGCGGCGCGGCGGTAGCAGGAGATGGGCGCAGCCCGGCGTGTGTTGGCGGCTGCAGAGAAGTGCGAGGGAACGGCGGGCGCGGGTGGGCGTGATGGCTGCGGGAGGAGGCGGCCGAAGCGGGCGAGGGAAGCACAGCGCGGGCGCGAGCTGGGCGGTGTTGGGCGCGAGCGGGGCCGCGCGCGAGCACCGCGAGGAGGCCGGGGCGCGGTCGGCGCGCGATGGACGGCGCCGGCGACAGAGAACGAGGGGAGAGAGGGAGGACGGGGCTCACCGAGCCCTGTAGTTGAGCAAAGCCGGCTCGAGGAGGAGTCGGGGCTGGCGCGACGGGGCGGAGGAGTTCCTGGCGACGAGCAGCGACGGCAGGGTGGTCCTGCGACGGTGAGGCCTTCGGGCGGCAGCACGGCATCGACGGGGTTCGGGGCGAGCGACGGGGTGACGACGAGGTGGCCGTGGCGGAGGCGTTCCGCGCGGCGTCGAGGCGGCGGGGAAGGTCGACGGGGTCGCGATGGGCGTGTGGGGCGACGGGGTCACCGGGATCAGGGGGCGAGCGCCCCGATCCAGATCGGGTCCTCGGGTGGGGGGGGGGAGAGTGCGAGGGGATCGTGCGGGTGGGGGGAGGAGTGGACCGAGAGGGGTGGAGTGGGGGTGTCGGTGGGTTAGGGTTTCGGGGACCGGGGGTTATGGGTGCGGTTGGGCCGGCCCGTTCGGGCGGCGGAGGCCAGCTGGGCCACTTGGCCCAGCGGGGGGGGGGGGCTTGCTCTTTGTTTTTTTTGTTAGTTTAGTTTTTCTATTTTGTATTTTTTTTCTTTTATTTATTTACTTTTCTGTTTTAAATCATTTTAAATTATTTAGGCCTTTTATAAAAATGTGTTTACTACACCATATTTATCTATGTAATATTTAGTACAAACCGAACATTTTTATTTTAATGTTTGAAAACTTTTATTATTTATCAAACTTTGAATTTGAATTTTGGACCGGTTTTGATCTAACGATAGATTAGCAGCAGTAACCGTGGTGACGTGGCATCATTAGTAGAGGTTCACTGTAGCTTAATTATCCGGGCGTCACAATTCTCCTCCACTACAAGAAATCTCGTCCCGAGATTTAAGAGGGGGACTAAGGGGAAATTTCTGGTTACGAAATTCTAACGGGTCTTCTCGATCTTAGCTGTTCTTCTCGAAGAGGTCGATCCTTTACGTTGAAGTCTTTATTAGTCTGCTCCAGGTCATCATGATCAAGTCTTTATCCTTTCTTCGGGATCCCCATCGTACTTACGAATAGGTAACGGGGCAGATCGGCAACGACAGAATGCTATAAGGGTAGTAATCTGGGATTAACCCAAGAATGAGCATATGAGTACCTCTCGAGTTGAATAATTAAAACACATCGAGAGTAAAGTTCGAAGGTCCAAATAAGAAGTTTCAAGCAGCCAGGCAATCGTTCAATGCCTAGCCAGAAGGTGAAAGGGTTTCAGGGCAACGCGAATAAGTATTATGTCTGATACTAGAATTGATGATCTCTTGGAAGGTGTCTCATGAATTACATGCGAGGCCACGTGCGAGGAACAACCTTGGGAACGGGGGGTGTACATGGGAGTCAGGTTTCGATCCTGTGGAACTGTGGGTTATGGGCCCACCATGTGGTCGAAAGTAGGAAGGGGGTAATGTCTCGCACGATCATGTAAGCAGACATGTCAGAGGACAGCCTGTCAGTTATGTCGGCAACAACAACGGTACCAAGGGCGAGGGACGAAGAGAACCATCTTCCTGCTCGTTGAATGAGGTGGACCAATAGGCAAAGTTCTCGTCCATCGGCGGTTACCGGAAAGTCATCAACAGTAGAAACAGGGTCTCACTGACAGAGTAGTACACCGAGGTGTTTTCATAAGCAGTGAATTATTACTGCTTAGATTATAAAGATCACAAGAAAGGGTTAAACCAAACAATGGAAAGGAAAAATACGATTATCAGATCTAAACAGGACAATGGAACACATATTTCAAGGGTATATCCTCCCAAGGACAAGCAGAGCATGATATCCATGACAGGATAGAAAGTAGAAAACTCTTTAGGTACGGGAGAGAATTTTCATGCCATTACCCATACAACGGTGTTTGGATAATTGAGCAGGAAACACTTAGCATTGTCCTTCAAATGCTCTTATTGAAAACCGAAGTACCGCAGACATGCTTCGAGGTAGCATTGACATGGTCACTGGGTAAAGATCAGACTTTGGATACTCGAAGGGTCCATCAGGAACAGCTTGTAGAATAAGTCTTACAATTTCCTCATGGAAGAATGGATAGCATTGCTAAAAGGAAAATTATAACAATAGGTCCTCCGGTCAGGTGTGCTAGGCATGACATCACCTTACCGGGTCACATAAGACCAATGTTATAACTCTTGGAAATATGTTCCAACCATCATATCTGACCGAGATTCAGATCTGATTGGTGTCAGGATAACTCAGACTCAGGAGGCCCGAGGAGAAAAGGTGCGACACAAATTGTCAAGATGACATTGTAAGATTCTCGGGAATTGAACTGTGGAAGTAAGTTCCGAATCATGAGTTCATTATTAAATCAAGGATAGAATGAGGTGGCTGATGAACTCAGCGACAATTCATCGAGATTTCCAAAAGATGGATTTCCACAATTATGTGAACATGAAATATCATTTGTCAGATCAAATGATATAAAGAGGTATGCTCAAGAAAAACATACATAGTTTAAACATTGGTTGAAAGGTGCACCCGAAATATGGGCCGGGTTGCATGATCAATGTTCGAACGATGATTCAATAAGCCATAGACATAGAATGAAACTATAGACCAATAACTTCAAAGCAATAGGGTTGCTAGAAGTTTAGAATTTACACATCACAGACCATTTGTCGGTATTCCGGTTAGGAACAACACGGGGACCAAGAAAAGAATGGTGATGTTAATAAGTATCACTTGTATCAAGAATTCTTAAGGGTGGTGAATTTCCCCTGACATTCTTGACCTTTAAGATAGCAATACTCCAAATTAGAACATAACATAAGTTGGATAGCAAGTATCTCAAGGTACAACACAAAACACGATCAAGTTTGTGTTGAACGGAAGGCAATCGAGGGGTCGATGATAACACAAATCATCGAGGGCAAGGATGGTATTTCTCATCAGGAATTCAATTGATATCCTTGAGGAGCTCGAAATGTTGATGATGATCATGACTATTTCTGTCGAGAGGTTTCGTGGAGATGTAATCGGTCGGCGATGACATCAAGTGAAAGGAATGATGAAGCGAATGGTTATTGGAACCATGGGTATGACACAAACTCGAAATCAAGTTTGCTGTTCAGGGAGAAATGATATGATGAGGAAAATCGACGTAAGCTTAGCTCATCGTCGAGAATTGTGCTCCGTGAAGGACCAGGTAGCACAGTTAAAATTTAGCACAATGATGATATAGCCGATCAGGCTAGGAATGACTTAAATGAATATTAACTCGTAAGCAACAACATTTACTTAAGAGTTATTGAATCAGAGTGCGGACTCGATTCACTATTCGATGTTCTCGGTTGACGACAACCCAGAACCTAGGAACAATTGGATCCGGCGAGTGATAATGGTTTATGAAGAACCCATAAGAAGTTATGATGTCCCATGATATTCCCGAGATACCAGGGTGTAATACTCGACGGTAGATCAAAGTAAAGGTTGGACTGGTGTATTGGTCCACACAAGACAAGTGATTAAACTTGCCCGAGAAATGGGATCAAAGAGAAAATATGGTCGGAACCACGATTGCATAGGATAAATTCACAGATACCAGATGATATTGTACCAATGAAATAGTTAGTATCGCAAGAAGCTTCTGTGGTAGGATCTACATCGTGTCCATGGGCATGATCACAAAGTTCAAGGTCGACTCCCACTTCTTCAATGTATAACCTTCCATTCACCTCTCGCCTTCAACGAAGCTGTGTGTTGAAATTTTATCTGACATACCACTAGTAGAGTATGACCCGTAGTAGTTTCCGGGTTCACATAGATTAGAGAAGGCATATGTCCAACCCATCGGGGCCCCTTAGGAATATATACCGCAAACTTCAGGAGTAAATAACACAAGCTCGATAGCAGAGCATGGTTGACAAAGCAGAGGATACAATTTACCCAAGGCATTATGTATCCGAGAAAAGACTCACAAAGTTATTGAATATGAAGGACCTCGTCGGATAAAATCCAATAAAGGTTCTGGTGGTCCACAAGGGATCTGACGTGAGCATCGGTACTCAACTAGAGGAAGAAGAATGCAAGGAGATCAGATTATAGAAACAACTGACTAAGTCAATTGTCAAATGCAAAGGAATTATGATTTCCAAATCAAGGGATCAGAAGCAATGCTCTGATTAGGGATGGATAAGTTGAATAGCCTTAGGGTACAATCAACGACAATTGGATTGGTCGAGAACCAATTCCAGTTAAAGAATGGCAGCTCAGCCGGAAAGGTAATTTATAAGGATCAATGATGATTGCGTGTATTCGCAAACATATTGAGTCAATAGACTCAATATGATAATGACAAGGAATGTCAATAAGACTACGAGACTTATGAAATTAACCATAATGCAAGCGAGCACGAATTTCAAGAGCAAGAGGATGCTCAAGATTTTTGGAAGATCGAATGGTATTTCGAAGTCTTTTGCGAAACACATGAACAACTGGGAATGAGCGGATACTCGATAAGTGCGAGGAATTATCCGTAGGGGTATTCAGGTGACAAGGAACAGCAAGGCGGTAAGCTCAAGGAGTATCGAAACAACGACGAGTATTTCGGGGTATCTTATAATAACAAGATCAACTATGGATGAATGTAAGAATAACAACTGCAAGTAGTTATCCATAAGGGTTGACGGTGGAAGGGGAATTGCAAACGCGATGAACACAAGTTCTCGGGTTAACAGCGGAGAGTATCTTCAGGGTCTTCACGTGCAGCAGACGATCATCAGTAATAAGGGGCTCTCCAGGTGAAAGTGATAACGAGATCCTAATGTTAGATTTAGCAAAATTCATTTAACCCGAGTAGGAGAGAGTTCAGAGTCCCAGAGTAAGGATCGAGGAGTAAAAGATCCTAATACCACCCAGATGGCGATGTGGGCCCGTAAGGCACACAGCCATGTTAGTAAAAGATTTTGTAATGTCTAGACTCAACTTCGGCCAAAGAGTGTGGAAGGGGGATTCCTACAGGCAGTCGGCTCTGATACCAACTTGTGACGCCCCCGATTTAATCGTACACTAATCATACACGCAAACGTGTACGATCAAGATCAGGGACTCACGGGAAGATATCACAACACAACTCTACAAATAAAATAAGTCATACAAGCATCATATTACAAGCCAGGGGCCTCGAGGGCTCGAATACAAGAGCTCGATCATAGACGAGTCAGCGGAAGCAACAATATCTGAGTACAGACATAAGTTAAACAAGTTTGCCTTAAGAAGGCTAGCACAAACTGGGATACAGATCGAAAGAGGCGCAGGCCTCCTGCCTGGGATCCTCCTAACTACTCCTGGTCGTCGTCAGTGGGCACCACGTAGTAGTAGGCACCTCCGGTGTAGTAGGAGTCGTCGTCGACGGTGGCGTCTGGCTCCTGGGCTCCAACATCTGGTTGCGACAACCAGGTAGAAGGGATAGAGGGAAAAGAAGAAGAAAGCAACCGTGAGTACTCATCCAAAGTACTCGCAAGCAAGGAGCTACACTACATGCGTATGCATTGGTATCAACTAGAATAAGGCTATTATATGTGGACTGGACTGCAGAAAGCCGGAATAAGAGGGGGATAACTAGTCCTTTCGAAGACTACGCTTCTGGCAGCCTCCGTCTTGCAGCATGTAGAAGAGAGTAGACTGAAGTCCTCCAAGTAGCATCGCATAGCATAATCCTACCCGATGATCCTCCCCTCGTCGCCCTGTGAGAGAGCGATCACCGGTTGTATCTGGCACTTGGAAGGGTGTGTTTTATTAAGTATCTGGTTCTAGTTGTCATAAGGTCAAGGTACAACTCCAAGTCGTCCTGTTACCGAAGATCACGGCTATTCGAATAGATTAACTTCCCTGCAGGGGTGCACCACATACCCCAACACGCTTGATCCCATTTGGCCGGACACACTTTCCTGGGTCATGCCCGGCCTCGGAAGATCAACACGTCGCAGCCCCACCTAGACCAACAGAGAGGTCAGCACGCCGGTCTAAACCTAAGCGCACAGGGGTCTGGGCCCATCGCCCTTAGCACACCTGCACGTTGCGTACGCGGCCGGAAGCAGAACTAGCCCCCTTAATACAAGAGCAGGCTTACGTTCCAATCCGGCGCGCGCCACTCAGTCGCTGACGTCACGAAGGCTTCGGCTGATACCACGACGCCGGGATACCCATAACTACTCCCGCGTAGATGGTTAGTGCGTATAGACCAAATGGCCAAACTCAGATCAAATACCCAGATCTCGTTAAGCGTGTTAAGTATCCGCGAACATCGACCAGGGCCAGGCCCACCTCTCTCCTAGGTGGTCGGAACCTGCCCTGTCGCTCCGCCTCAAAGATCCACTCGCGGGTGCTCCTCAAGCCGACCCGTCTTTAGTCACCACATGTATCATGTATAAAGTATATAGTATATACCCGTGATCAACTCCCGAGTGATCACGGCCCGATAGTATAGCATGGCAGACGGACAAGGATGTAGGGCCACTGATGATAATCTAGCATCCTATACTAAGCATTAGGATTGCAGGTAAAGGTAACAACAGTAGTAGCAAGGACAGGCTATGCGTCAGTATAGGATTAACGGGAAGCAGTAACATGCTACCCTACTCTAATGCAAGCAGTATAGAGAAGAGTAGGCGATATCTGGTGATCAAAGGGGGGGGCTTGCCTGGTTGCTCAGACAAGGAGGGGTCGTCAACACCGTAGTCGATCGGGGTACCAGCAGCGTCGGTCTCGGTGTCTATCGAGAGAAGAGGGGGGAGAAACAATAAATATTTAAGCAAGCATATGCATAGTGATGCATGACATGACAAGTAACGGTGCTAGGGGTGCCCTAATGTGGTATGAGGTGATACCGGTGAAGGGGGAAAACATCCGGGAAAGAATCCCCGGTGTTTCGCGTTTTTGGGCAGAGGAGGCGGAGGGGGAAAGTTGCAAGTTCGATAGGTTAGGGATGTGTGGCGGACGAACGGGCTGTGTATCCGGGTTCGTCTCGTCGTTCTGAGCAACTTTCATGTACAAAGTTTTTTAATCCGAGCTACGGTTTATTTTATATTAGTTTTAAAAGATTTAAATCATTTTTAGGATTAACAGAATTAATTAAATCAAAAGGCATTTATGACGTCATCATGACATCAGCGTGATGCAAGTGGTCAAAGTTGACCATTGACCAGTCAACTAATGGGTGGGTCCCGCATGTCATAGGCTGTTATCTAATTGACAGTAGTTAGTTTTATCAGCAAGTTAATTAGGTTTAATTAACTAGATTAATTAAGTTAATTAATTACTTAATTGTTATTATTATTATTATTATTTTTATTTATATTATTTTTTTTGAAAATGTTCTGGGTGTGGGGCCCATCTGTCATAGGCCCCAGGGGCCTTAACGGGCGCTGGGCACGCGGGTTCGGGCGCTACGGGCATGGGGCATCGCCCGAACAGTGAGCCGAGCAGGGCTAGCCCTGGGCGCGGGTGCGCGGCCAAGCGACCGAGCGAGGCCAGTCGGGCGGGGCTAGCGGCAGGGAGGCGACGGCGAGCAGCGGTGGAGGCAGGGCGGCGCGGCGGTAGCAGGAGATGGGCGCAGCCCGGCGTGTGTTGGCGGCTGCAGAGAAGTGCGAGGGAACGGCGGGCGCGGGTGGGCGTGATGGCTGCGGGAGGAGGCGGCCGAAGCGGGCGAGGGAAGCACAGCGCGGGCGCGAGCTGGGCGGTGTTGGGCGCGAGCGGGGCCGCGCGCGAGCACCGCGAGGAGGCCGGGGCGCGGTCGGCGCGCGATGGACGGCGCCGGCGACAGAGAACGAGGGGAGAGAGGGAGGACGGGGCTCACCGAGCCCTGTAGTTGAGCAAAGCCGGCTCGAGGAGGAGTCGGGGCTGGCGCGACGGGGCGGAGGAGTTCCTGGCGACGAGCAGCGACGACAGGGTGGTCCTGCGACGGTGAGGCCTTCGGGCGGCAGCACGGCATCGACGGGGTTCGGGGCGAGCGACGGGGTGACGACGAGGTGGCCGTGGCGGAGGCGTTCCGCGCGGCGTCGAGGCGGCGGGGAAGGTCGACGGGGTCGCGATGGGCGTGTGGGGCGACGGGGTCACCGGGATCAGGGGGCGAGCGCCCCGATCCAGATCGGGTCCTCGGGTGGGGGGGGGGAGAGTGCGAGGGGATCGTGCGGGTGGGGGGAGGAGTGGACCGAGAGGGGTGGAGTGGGGGCGTCAGTGGGTTAGGGTTTCGGGGACCGGGGGTTATGGGTGCGGTTGGGCCGGCCCGTTCGGGCGGCGGAGGCCAGCTGGGCCACTTGGCCCAGCGGGGGGGGGGGGGGGGGGCTTGCTCTTTGTTTTTTTTGTTAGTTTAGTTTTTCTATTTTGTATTTTCTTTTCTTTTATTTATTTACTTTTCTGTTTTAAATCATTTTAAATTATTTAGGCCTTTTATAAAAATGTGTTTACTACACCATATTTATCTATGTAATATTTAGTACAAACCGAACATTTTTATTTTAATGTTTGAAAACTTTTATTATTTATCAAACTTTGAATTTGAATTTTGGACTGGTTTTGATCTAACGATAGATTAGCAGCAGTAACCGTGGTGACGTGGCATCATTAGCAGAGGTTCACTGTAGCTTAATTATCCGGGCGTCACAATACATCTCATCAAAATATCGAATGAATACCAAATTCACACGACTACTTATAGCAAGACTTCTCCCATGTCCTCAGGAACAAACGTAATTACTCACAAATCATATTCATGTTCATAATCAGAGGGGTATTAATATGCATAAAGGATATGAACATATGATCTTCCATCAAATAAACCAACTAGCATCAACTACAAGGAGTAATCAACGCTACTAGCAACCCACAGGTACCGATCTGAGGTTTGGGGACAAAAATTGGATACAAGAGATGAACTAGGGTTTGAGATGAGATGGTGCTGGTGAAGATGTTGATGGAGATTGAACCCCTCCCGATGAGAGGATCGATGGTGATGACGATGGTGATGATTTCCCCCTCCCAGCGGGATGCTTCCCCGGCAGAACAGCTCCGCCGGAGTCCTAGATTGGTACCACCAAGGTTCCGCCTCGTGTCGGCGGTGCTTCATCCCGAAAGCTTGCTTATGATTTTTTCCAGCGCAAAAGACTTCATATAGCCAAAGATGGGCAGCGGAGGCCTGCCAGGGGGCCCACGAGACAGGGGGCGTGCCCAGGGGGTAGGACGCGCCCCCACCCTCATGGATGGTGGGTGCCCCCCTCTGGTGCTTTCTTCTCCCAATATTTTTTATATATTCCAAAACTGACTTCCGTGGAGTTTCAGGACTTTTGGAGTTGTGCAGAATAGGTCTCTAATATTTGCTCCTTTTTCAACCCAGAATTCCAGCTGTCGGCATTCTCCCTCTTTATGTAAACCTTGTAAAATAAGAGATAATAGGCATAAGTATTGTGACATAATGTGTAATAACAGCCCATAATGCAATAAATATCGATATAAAAGCATTATGCAAAATGGACGTATCAACTCCCCAAGCTTAGACCTCGCTTGTTCTCAAGCGGAAGCCGATAACGAAAAATATGTCCACATGTTTAGAGATAAAGGTGTTGATAAAATAAAATATAGACATGTGGGCATCATGGTCATTCTTATAACAACAACATATATATTGTCATATGATTTCTTATGCTAAAGTAACAATCTTATTCACAATGTAAAGTATCAATCAGAAACTTCATTGAAAACTAACAAACTATAATCTTAGTCATTGAAGCAATTGAAATTTATCATAACATCGGAAAGAGTCAATATAAGAGCTTTTCAGCAAGTCCACATACTCAACTATAATTTAGTCTTTCACAATTGCTAACACTCACACAATACTTATGAGTATGAAGCTTTAATCGGACACAGAGAAAGCTAGGGGCTTATAGTTTTGCCTCCCAACCTTTTACCTCGAGGCTAATGTCAACAATAATAGTTTATGAAAACCCACATCCAATTAGCTATATATATATCAGGATCTTTCCAACACACAGTGCTTGCCAAAGGATAAAATGCAAAAAGTAAAGGTGAAGATCACCATCACTCTTGTATGAAGTATAGGACAAAAATAAAAGATAGGCCCTTCGCAGAGGGAATCCGAGATTGTCATGTGTTTTTATGGTTGGATGCATGAAATCTTAATGCAAAATAACATCACTTTATATTGTCACTTGTGATATGGACCTTTATTATGCAGTCCGTTGCTTTTATTTCTTCCACATCATAAGATCGTATAAAGCTTATTTTCTCCACACTAATAGATCATACATATTTAGAGAGCAATTTTTATTGCTTGCAACAATGACAACTTACTTGAAGGATCTTACTCAATCGATAGGTAGATATGGTGGACTCTCATGACAAAACAAGGTTTAAGGATATTTGGAAGCACAAGTAGTATCTCTACTTGGTGCAAATAATTTGGCTAGCATGAGGGGCAAAGGCAAGCTCAACATGTTGGATGATCCATGCCAATATAATTTATTTCGGATATAAGAAAACATAACCCATTACGTTGTCTTCCTTGTTCAACATCAATTTTTTAGCATGTCATATTTTAATGAGTGCTCACAATCATAAAAGATGTCCAAGATAATATATTTATATGTGAAAACCTCTCTTTCTTTATTACTTCATATTAATTGCAACGATGACCAAAACTATGTTTATCAACTCTCAACAACTTTTATTCATCATACTCTTTATATGTGAAGTCATTACTCTCCATAAGATCAATATGATCTCTTTATTTCTTTTTCTTTTTACTTTTATTCCCTCAAGATCATAGCAAGATAGCAAAGCCCTTGACTCAAAACTAATCTTTATTATATATAGCTCGCGGACTCGATTACATAGAAGGATCATAAAGCAAAACTCCAAACTAGATCATACTAAAACTTTATTCTACTAGATCAAGATATTACCAAAAGGATCGAACTAAGAAAAACGGTAAAGGTAAAAGTGTGATGGTGATACGATACCGGGGCACTCCCCCAAGCTTGGCAGTTGCCAAGGGGAGTGCCCATACCTGATACTCAATTCTCCTTTGGTGGTAGTGATGATGGAGTTGTTGATGATGTAGGCTTGTCATCCATCTTCCAAGGCATAGCCTCACCATCATAGAAGGATGATCGAGTCTCCGGGATCCTCGAATCTGCAGCCAAACTCATCCTCTTGAATCTATATTCATACTCACAGTTTTGGTTTTGTAGGTCATAGATCTGCGCTTGGAGGTGCTCGATTTTCTCGTGAAGTTTGAAGATGGTCTCCCCAATGTTCTTGGCATCCAGCTTGTGGTTGTTGGTGAACTCTGTGATCATCATGTGGTTGGCGTCGAGTCCGCGTTCCACCATCCCCTGGCACTTGAAAACTTGTTGCTCCATTGCTTTGAGTCTTGTCTCCACGCTTCCAGTCCTCCTTGGTCCCTCAACATCGCGGATGTGCAGCACCCCCTCACGCAACTCAATGGTTTGATGGGCGTTGCAGCACCTCTGCGAGGTAGGGGTTGATGACCCTCTCGAAAAACTTGTCCTTGGGGCGCTTGAAGATGTCATGGTGATCTAGATCTGTTAGAAAAACAGCTCAAAACAAAAACATGAGGTATTTGCGAGGTACGGTGGTCAAAACCTTCGGGAGATTATATAATGAATTTTTACCGACCAAAAGAAGTATCGTGCAAGAAAACGGAGTCCGGAGGACACACGAGGTGCCTACGAGGGAAGGGGGCACACCCAGGGGGGTAGGGCGCGCACTCCACCCTCGTGGATGCCTCGTGTCCTTTCCGGGCTGCTTCTTATCTTCCTATTTTCTTAAATATTCCAAAACGGAGAAAATTTTCTATCAGAACTGTTTTGGAGTCGGTCTACTTACCGTACCACATACCTCTTCCTTTTCGGAGGCTGAAACGTTTTGCAAGGTGTCCCTTATATACTCCTCTGGGGTTATGGTTTCAGTAACATTAGTTTCAACATTTATAGGATTACCTGAGATATAATGCTTGATTCTTTGACCGTTCACCACCCTCGGATTTGTGCCTTCGAAGTTGTTGATTTTTATGGCACCAGAACGATATACCTCCTCGATAATGTAAGGACCTTCCCATTTAGAGAGGAGTTTTCCTGCAAAAAATCTTAAAGGATAGTTGTATAACAATACATAATCACCTACATTAAACTCATGTTTTTGTATCCTTTTGTCATGCCATCTTTTAACTTTTTCTTTAAACAGTTTGGCATTTTCATAGGCCTGGGTTCTCCACTCATCAAGTGAGCTAATGTCAAATAGTCTCTTCTCACCGGCAAGTTTGAAATCATAATTGAGCTCTTTAATGCTTTAATGGCCCAATATGCTTTACGTTCTAGTTCGAGAGGTAAGTGACACGCTTTTCCATAAACCATTTTATACGGAGACATACCCATAGGATTTTTATATGCGGTTCTATAGGCCCATAATGCATCATCAAGTTTCTTGGACCAATTCTTTCTAGATCTATTAACAGTCTTTTACAAAATTAATTTAAGCTCTCTATTGCTCAGTTCTACTTGACCACTAGACTATGGGTGATATGGAGATGCAATTCTATGACTAACATCATACTTAGCAAGCAATTTACGAAAAGCACCATGAATAAAATGTGAACCACCATCAGTCATTAAGTATCTAGGGACTCCAAACCTCAGAAAAATAACTTCTTTAAGCATCTTAATAGAGGTGTTATGATCAGCACTACTAGTTGGAATAGCTTCTACCCACTTAGTAACGTAATCAACAGCAACTAAAATATGTGTATACCCATTAGAGGAAGGAAACAGTCCCATGTAATCAAAGCCCCAAACGTCAAATGGTTCAATAACAAGTGAATAATTCATAGATATTTAACTTTCCCACACAAGACTTCAACATCTCTAACAATCCCAATCGGTGAAATAGTATCTCTATTGGCAAGCTTAATTGTAACATCAATACCTTATAACTCGGTAGGTGCAATATCATGCATAATTTCTTCGTATAAAGAATGAGGTGTTGCACTCGCACTAGCAGCCATATCACATAAGCCATGATAGCAATGATCTCCAATTTTAACAGAAATAACAGGCATGCCTACAACAGGTCTATGTTTATTTTTAGTATTGGGTCTAGCAATTCTAGCAGCTTCATCACAAAAGTAAATAACATGCCCATCAATATTATCAACCAAGAGATCTTTAACCATAGCAATACTAGGTTCAACTTTAATTTGCTCAGAGGGTTTGGGTGTTCTAATATTACTTTTATTGACCATAGTTGAAGTTTTAGCATGATCCTTTATTCTAACAGGGAAAGGTGGTTTCTCAATATAAGCGATAGGAACAATAGGATCAACATTATAAGTGATAGTCTTTTCTTCAACTTTAATAGGTTCAACTACTTTTACTTCAATGGGAGGATGATATTTAAGCCACTTCTCCTTAGGGATATCAACATGAGTAGCAAATGATTCACAAAAAGAAGCTACTATCTCAGAGTCAAGTCCATATTTAGTGCTAAATTCACAAAAAGCATGAGTATCCATAAAAGATTTAACACAATCAAACTTAGGTGTTATACCTGAATCCTTAGCTTCGTTGAGTTCCCAATCTTCATAGTTGCATTTAATTATTTCCAATAAATTCCATCTAAATTCAGTAGTCTTCATCATAAAAGATCTAGTACAAGAAGTATCGAGCATGGAGCGATTATTGAGAGAAAGCCGAGCATAATTTTTTTGAATAATAATTTCTCTTGAGAGATCATTATTGGGACATGAATATAACATTGACTTAAGCCTCCCCCAAGCTTGAGAGATGCTTTCTCCTTCACGAGGCTAAAAAAAAATATAATTACGATCACGATGAACCAGATGCATAGGATGAAACTTCTGATGAAATTCCAATTTCAATCGGTTGTAGTTCCATGATCCAATATCATCACATAGCCTAAACCATGTCAATGCCTTTCCCTTCAAAGATAAAGGGAAGACCTTCTTCTTGATAACATCCTTGGGCATACCTGCAAGCTTAAATAATCCACAAAATTCATCCACATAGATTAGGTGCAAATCGGGATGCAATGTTCCTTCTCCTGTAAAAGGATTAGCTAGCAGTTTCTCTATCATACCCGAAGGAATTTCAAAGTAAAAATTTTCAGTAGGTTCAGTAGGTTGAGGAGCAACTCTTTGCTCTACTGGTCGGGGTGAAGATACCCCGAATAAGCCCCTCAAAGGATTACTTTCCATAGTAACAAGTGATAGTAAATTTCAGCACACTATATAAAATTTTCCTTACCAAAGGCACTTCACTCCCCGGCAACGGCGCCAGAAAAGAGTCTTGATGACCCACAAGTGTAGGGGATCTACCGTAGTCCTTTCGATAAGTAAGAGTGTCGAACCCAACGAGGAGCAGAAGGAAATGATAGGCAGTTTTCAGTAAGGTATTCTCTGCAAGCACTGAAATTATCGGTAACAGATAGTTTTGTGATAAGGTAATTTGTAACGGGTAACAAGTAATAAAAGTAAATAAGGTGCAGCAATGTCCCAATCCTTTTTGTAGAAAAGGACAAGCCTGGACAAACTCTTATATAAAGGAAAGCGCTCCCGAGGACACATGGGAATTATCGTCAAGCTAGTTTTCATCACGCTCATATGATTCGCATTCAGTACTTTGATAATTTGATATGTGGGTGGACCGGTGCTTGGGTACTGCCCTTACTTGGACAGGCATCCCACTTATGATTAACCCCTATTGCAAGCATCCACAACTACAAAAGAAGTATTAATGTAAACCTAACCATGCATGAAACATATGGATCCAAATCAGCCCCTTACGAAGCAACGCATAAACTAGGGTTTAAGCTTCTGTCACTCTAGCAACCCATCATCTACTTATTACTTCCCAATGCCTCCCCCTAGGCCCAAACAATGGTGAAGTGTCATGTAGTCGATGTTCACATGACACTAGTACAGGAAAGAGAACGTACATCTCATCAAAATATCGAACGAATACCAAATTCACATGACTACTTATAGCAAGACTTCTCCCATGTCCTTAGGAACAAACGTAACTACTCACAAATCATATTCATGTTCATAATCAGAGGGGTATTAATATGCATAAAGGGTCTGAACATATGATCTTCCACCAAATAAACCAACTAGCATCAACTACAAGGAGTAATCAACACTACTAGCAACCCACAGGTACCAATCTGAGGTTTTTCTACAAAGATTGGATACAAGAGATGAACTAGGGTTTGATATGAGATGGTGCTGGTGAAGATGTTGATGGAGATTGACTCCCTCCCGATGAGAGGATCGATGGTGATGACGATGGTGATGATTTCCCCCTCTCGGAGGGATGCTTCCCCGGTAGAACAGCTCCGCCGGAGCCCTAGATTGGTTCTGCCAAGGTCCCGCCTCGTGGCGGCAGTGCTTCATCCCGAAAGCTTGCTTATGATTTTTTTCCAGGGTGAAAGACTTTATATAGCCAAATATGGGCACCGAAGGCCTGCCGGGGGGCCCGCGAGACAAGGGGCGCGCCCGCACCCTCGTGGATGATGGGTGGCCCCACTCTGGTGCTTTCTTCGCCCAATATTTTTTATATATATTCCAAAGCTGACTTCCGTGGAGTTTCAGGACTTTTGGAGTTGTGCAGAATAGGTCTCTAATATTTGCTCCTTTTCCAACCCAGAATTCCAGCTGTCGGCATTCTCCCTCTTTATGTAAACCTTGTAAAATAAGAGAGAATAGGCATAAGTATTGTGACATGATGTGTAATAACAGCCCATAATGCAATAAATATCAATATAAAAGCATGATGCAAAATGGACGTATCACCCCAGCACGATGGTTGTATCGGTTGGACGTTGCTTTATAATCTAAAGTGGGGGGAACCCTTTTTCTTAATCTATCTATTAAAACAAAAGGTGTGTATAGGGCTCATATAGATGTGACATTTTTTGAAAAGGGACGCTTTATTACTTGAAAGATTTAGGCATTACACCTGGTCTCTGCATAACTAAGATGCACACAGTCAAACAAGGTCCCTCACACAAATGAAAAATAAAGTAGTGAAATACAAAAGACATGCAGAGTCCGTATGATACCTAAAGCGGAGGGGAGCCAATCCTAAGAACATGCTGCCACCCATGTTGGGTAAAAGTATCCCTCGCCGCAGCTTCAATCGTGTACACACATTCGTAACCAAGTCTCGATTCTCGACGCGTTGTGAGAGGGCCATAAACAAAGAGTCTCAATACATCTGTAGATAACCTGCATCAGAGAAGTGCTTTTATCATTAAAAACCTTACCATTTCTACATAGCCAGAGCGACCAAATAACAGCAAACGCTCCCATCCCGAGAAGAGTTCTAAACCTGTGACAATCTCATGTAACCAGTTGCCAAATACGTTAGCAACACTATACGGAGGATACAAGTCAGAAACTATTTGGATAACTGACCAGATAGAACGAGCCAATTTGCATTGGAAGAATAAATCTTTTATTGTCTCATCACGGTGACAAAAGACATATTGCGTACTTTCATGTCAATTTCTCTTAATAAGGTTATCTTTAGTAAGAATGACTCCGCGGCGAAGATACCATGCAAACATTTTATTATTAAGAGGTATCTTCATCTTCCAGATCTTCTTGTTATTATCAACTGACACATCAGACTGGATTAACTCTCTATACATGGACTCCACTGCAAATTGTCCATTCCCATGGAGGTTCCATCGGAATACATCAGACCCATGTGACAATTGCACCATGGACAACCGCTGGAGCAGGATGCTCCATGGTTGAAGTTTGGGTCCAATTAAATCACTTTCCGAACGTCACATTTGGTGGAAATGATTCCATTACCATGGAGATAGTATCACCCTTGTGGCCCATAATGTTGTATAGAGCCGGCTATTTTTCTCGGAGTGTGGCATTGCCTAGCCACTTGTCCTCGCAGAATATAATTCCCAAGCCATGCTTAATCGAGAAGGATCCATATCAGAAGAAATATTTCTTCGTAGCCATTAGACCCGCCCAAAAGTGGGAATCCCCATGCTTCCATTATATTTGGGATACTTCCTTTAAACCCACATATTTCCTCCATAGGAGAGGGTGTTCCATACACCATCTTCCTTCAGTAATTTAAACAACCATTTGCCGAGGAGGGCCCTATTCTTAACCTCAAGGTCATGAATGCCAACTCGGCCACCTTGGTGTCGGTGTCAAAACCGGCAGACCTTGGGGTAGGGGGTCCTGAGCTATGGATCTCAGATAGATGGTGATGTCTGCTAGACTACGTCGGTATTTCTCCAAAGAGAAACGGATGATGCAGCATAGCGATGGTAGATATTTCCCTCAGTGATGATACCAAGGTTATCGAACTAGTAGGAGAACCAAGCAACACTATGTAAACATCACCTGCACACAAATAACAAATACTCGCAACCCAACGTGTAAAAGGGGTTGTCAAACCCTTTCGGGAAACGGCGCCAGAATTGGCAAATGGACGTGATAAAAATATGATAGATGGATAAATAGATCTTGAATAAAATAAATTGCAGCAAGGTATTTTTGTATTTTTAGTTTAATAGGTATGAAAATAAAAGCAAAGGCAAATATATTAAAGAAGAGATCCGGGGGCCGTAGTTTTCACTAGTGGCTTCTCTCGAGAAAAATAGCAAACAGTGGGTAAAAGAATTACTACTGGGCAATTGATTGGACTTCAAATAATCATGACGAAATCCAGGCAATGATCATTATATAGGCATCACGTCCAAGATTAGTCGACAGACTCCTGTCTGCATCTACTACTATTACTCCACACATCGACCGCTATCCAGCATGCATCTAGTCTAGTGTATTAAGTTCATGGAGAAATGGAGTAATGCAATAAGAACGATGCCATGATGTAGACAAGATCTATTTATGTAGAAATAGACCCCATCTTGTTATGCTTAATAGCAACGATACATATGTGTCGGTTCCCCTTTTGTAACTGGGATCAAGCGCCGTAAGATCGAACCCATCACAAAGCACCTCTTCCCATTGCAAGATAAATAGATCAAGTTGGCCAAAAAAAACTCAAATATTGGAGAAGAAATACGAGGCTATAAGCAATCATGCATATAAGATATGAAAGAAGACTCAATTAACTTTCATGGATAAAAAGAGATAGATCTGATCTTAAACTCAAAGTTCATCGGATCCCAACAAACACACTGCAAAAGAATTACATCATATGGATCTCCAAGCGACCATTGTATTGAGAATCAATCGAGAGAGAGGAAGCCATCTAGCTACTAACTACGGACCCGAAGGTCTACAAAGAACTACTCACGCATCATCGGAGAGGCACCGATGGACATGATGAACCCCTCCGTAATGGTGTTCTAATTGGATCTGGTGGTTTCTAGAACTTGCGGCGGCTGGAATTGATTTTCGTCGACTCCCCCAGGGTTTCTGGAATTTTGGGGAATTTATAGAGTAAAGAGGCGGTCCGGGGGCACAACCCACCAGGGCGTGCCTGGGCCTCCTGGTGCGCCCTGGTGGGTTGTGCTCCCCTCGGACCCCTAGGCGCTTCTCTGGCCCATTGAATGTCTTCTGGTCCAAAAAAATCCACAAAAATTTTGGCTGTGTTTGGGCTCCGTTTGATATTGATTATCTGTGATGTAAAAAATATGCAAAAAAAATAACAAATGGCACTTGGCACTATGTCAATAGGTTAGTACCAAAAAATGATATAAAATGACTATAAAACATCCAAGAATGATAATATAACAACATGGAACAATCAAAAATTATAGATACATTGGAGACGTATTAGCATCCCCAAGCTTAATTACTGCTCGTCCTCGAGTAGGTAAATGATAAAAACAGAATTTTTGATGTGGAATGCTGCCTAACATGTCATCTCATTTTCTTTATAGCATGGACATTTGGACTTTTATATGATTCAAAGCAATAGTCTAGTTTTGACATGAGACTTAAATACTCAAGCTTACCAACAAGCAACCTTGTCTTTCAAAATGTCAATGCTAAAATAAGTTATCCCTACCCCATCATGCTCAATCATTGATCCATTCATGAAACACACTCGCATATTAGCTACACCCAATGCTCAAGTACGATCATAGTGCCCCCTAGTTGGTGCTTTATAAGAGAAGATGGAGACACAAATTAAAAATAAAAATTGATAAAGTAAAAGAAAGGCCCTTCGCGGAGGGAAGTAGGGATTTATAGAGGTGCCAGAGCTCAAAGCGAAAAACATAGAGATAAAAACATTTTGGGAGGCATTCTTTTCCTGTCAACGAGAACGATCGAGAAGTTCCCAATACTTTCCATGCTAGATATATCATAGGCGGTTCCCAAACATAAATTAAAGTTTATTCCTTTTTCCATCATACTTTCACTTTCCATGGCTAGCCGTATCCACGGGTGCCTTCCATACCAACACTTTACAAGGAATTTATTATTTGACAACATAAAAGTAAATTCATTTTTCATTTTGGGACTAGGCATCCCTAATACCTTTGCCTTACTCTCGTGCAATGATAAATGAATAAACACTCATCGTGAGAATAACATATCTAGCATGGAAATATATTAGCCACCCCCTACCGATTCATGAGCGGTACGAGCACACAAAAGAGAAATTTATTTTGAAAATTAGAGATGGCACATGAAAATTTGCTTAGAACGGCAAAAGAATACCGCATATAGGTAGGTATGGTGGACTCATGTGGCAAAACTGGTTTAAAGGATTTTGGATGCATAAGTAGTGATCATACTTAGTGCAAAATGAAGGCTAGCAAAAGATTGAGAAGCAACCAACCAAGAAACGAATAATCTCATAAGCGAGCATTAAGCATAATTAACACCGAATAATGCACCACAAGTAGGATGTAATTTCATTGCACAACTATTGACTTTCGTGCTTGCATAGGGAATCACAAACCTTAACACCAATATTCTTACTAAAGCATAATTACTCATCAACATGACTAACATATCGCATCATCATATCTCAAAACTATTATAAGGAATAGAGTTTATTTTGTCCAATGATCTTCATGAAAGTTTTTATTATATCCTTCTTGGATATCCATCACTTTGGGACTAATTTTCATGTGTTGCTTTTGATAGGTTCAAACCAATATAAGTGAAGATCATGAGCATAATATTTCTTTCTCTCAAAATAATTTAAGTGAAGCAAGAGAGAATTTCTTCAAAAATACTAAAGCACACCGTGCTCAAAAAGATATAAGTGAAGCAATAGGGCAATTCCATAGCTAATAAAGATTTAAGTGAAGCATAGAGTGCTATTCTAACAAGTCATGGCATAATTTTGGATCTCTCAAATAGGTGTGTCCAGCAAGGATTCAAGACTTAAATAACAAAACAAAACAAGCAAAGACTCATATCATACAAGACGCTCCAAGCAAAACTCATAGTATGTGACGAATAAAAATATAGCTTCGAGTAAAATACCGATGGTCGTTATAAGAAAGAGGGGATGCCACTCGGGGCATCCCGAGCTTAGTTGCTTGCTTCTATTTGGATAATAGCTTGGGATGCCATGGGCATCCCCAAGCTTAGGCTCTTCTTACTCCTTATTCCTTCATCCATCGTAACATCACCCAAAACTTGAAAACTTCAATCACACAAAACTCAACAAAACCTTCGTGAGATCCGTTACTATAAGAAAACAAATCACCACTATAAGTACTGTTGAAAACCAATTCATATTTTATTCTTGCATTATATCTTCTATATTCCAACTTCTCTATGGCAAAAACTCTTCAAAGAAAACCATAGAATCATCAAAACAAGCACACAACGCAAAGAAAACAGAATCTGTCAAAAATAGAACAATCTGTAGCAATATGGGTATTTTGAATACGTCTGTAACTCCAATTTTTTGACAAATTAGGACGATCTAAGAAATGTGTGTATCAATCTTGTTCAAAAAGAATTGGTATTTTATCATACTTCTGTTAAAAACGAAAATTATTTTCGTGAGCACGAAAGTTTCTATTTTTCAGCAAGATCAAGTCAACTATCACCCAAGAAGATCCTAAAGGCTTTACTTGGCACAAAAACTAATTAAAACACAAAAAACACAATCATAATAGTATCATAATTGAGCTAACACTCAAGAATAGGAAGAAAAAAATCAAAAATAAATTTTGTTCATTGGGTTGCCTCCCAACAAGCGCTATTGTTTCACGCCCCTAACTTGGCATAAAGCAAGGATCTAAGTTTTGTCATCTTTGCTTCTAGATCCATAAGATTCCCTCATGATTGATTCATATGGTGGCCTAATTATTGTTCTATGGAAGTGTTCCATACCCTTCCTTAGTGGAAATTGGAACTTAATATTGCCTTCTTTCATATCAATCACGGCACCGATAGTGCGTAAAAACGGTCTACCAAGAATAATTGGACAAGACGGATTGCAATCAATATCAAGAACAATAAAATCTATTGGCACATAATTCCTATTTTGAAGAATAAGAACATCATTACTTCTTCCCATAGGCTTTTTAATAGTAGAATCCTCCAAGTGCAAATTTAAAGAACACGCTTCAATATCTGTTAGACAAAGCACATCACATAAAGATTCCAGAATTGTAGAAACACTAGCACCCAAGTCACATAAACCAAAAAACTCATAATTTTTAATCTTGACTTTGATAGTAGGTTCCAACTCATCATGTAATTTTCTAGGAATTGAAACTTCTAATTCCAACTTTTCTTCCAAAGCTTTCATCAAAGCATCAACAATATGTTTAGTAAAAGCTTTATTTTGTTCATAAGCATGGGGTGAATTCATCATGGATTGCAAAAAAGAAATACAATCAATCAAAGAGCAACTATCATAATTAAAGTCTTTGTAATCCAAAAGAGTGGGAACATCCCTAGTTAAAGTTTTGACCTCTTCAAACCCACTTTTATCAATTTTCTTAACAAGATTTTCACCCTCCGAATTATCGGACGCCTTCTAGCTAAAGTCGACTCTTCTCCACTCCCTTTTTCATCAATCTTAATTTTACTAAACAAGGAATCAATAGAAGAAACACCAATCATTTTAAGATCTTCATCACTTTTGCGAAAGAAATCACTAGAAAACGCTTTTTCTAAAAATTCTCTTTTAGCTCTAAGAATAGCGGTTCTTTTCTTACTTTCATCCATAGAAACATAAAGAGATCTAATTGATTCCTCAACCATAGGCACACAAATTTTCATCTTGTGATTTTCTACATCATGAGAAATTCTATCAACACTTCTAGACAAATCATCAATCTTATCCAACTTTTCTTCCATTGTAGTATTGAAAACCTTTTGAGTGTTGATAAATTCTTTAATATTATAATTTTTAATCTTGACTGATATTAGGTTTCCATTCATCATGCAATTTTCAAGGAATTGAAACTTCTAATTCCATTTTTTCTTCAAAAGCTTTCATCATAGCATCAACAATATGTTTAGTAAAAGCTTTATTTTGTTCATAAGTATGGGTGAATTTATCATGGATCGCAACAAATAAATACAATCAATCAAAGAGCAACTATCATAATTAAATTCTTTGTAACCCAAAAGAGTGGGTACATCACTAGCTTAAGTTTTGACCTCTCCAAACCCACTTCCATCAATTTTCTCAACAAGATTTTCACCCTCTGAAATATTGGGACGCCTTCTACCTAAAGTTGACTCTTCTCCAGTAACTTTTTCATCAAAATTAACTTTACTAAACAAGGAATCAATAGAATAAACACCAATCATTTTAGGATCTTCATCACTTTTGTGAAATAAATCACTAGAAAACACTTTTTCTAAAAAATTCTGTTTTAGCTCTAAGCATAGCGGTTCTTTTCTCACTTTCAACCATAGAAACATAAAGAGCTTTAATTGATTCATCAACCTTAGGCACAAAAATTTCCATCTTGAGATTTTCCACATCATGAGCAATTCTATCAACACTTCTAGACAAATCATCAATCTTACTCAACTTTTCTTCTATGGAAGTGTTGAGAACTTTTTGTGTATTGATAAATTCTTTAATATTATTATCAAGATCAGATGTGTTACTATTATTATTATAAGATTGATTATCATAGGAATTACCATAATATTAGAGGAATTACTAGGAAAAGGCCTAGGATTAAAATTACATCTATAAGCATTGTTATTGAAATTGTTTCGCAAGATAAAATTCACATCCGCGGCATCACTATTTTGCTCAATCAAGGTAGACAAAGGCACATCATTAAAATCAATAGGAGAACTTTTACTAGCAACCAATTTCATAAGAGCATCAACTTTTTAACTCAAAGAAGAAATTTCTTCAATCAAATTATTTGCTTTACTAGTAGAAGCCCTTTCGGTATGCCATTGTGAATAATTTTCCATAATAATATCAAGCAATTTGGTGGCTTCACCCAAAGTAATTTCCATAAAAGTACCACCCGCGACAGAATCTAAAAGATTACGAGAAACAAAATTCAACCCTGCATAAAAAATTTCTATGATCATCCAAAGATTTAACCCATGAGGTGGCAATTCCTTGGCATCAATTTCATCCTTTCCCAAGATTGTGCAACATGCTCATGTTCAAGTTGCTTGAAATTTGTGATCCGTGTTCTAAGGGTAATAATTTTTGCAGGCGAGAAATACTTAGTAATGAAAGCATCTTTGCACTTATTCCAAGAATCGATACTATGGCGAGGCAATGAAGGAAACCAAATTTTTGCATGATCGCCCAAAGAAAATGAAAAAAATTTCAACTTCACAACATCATTGTCCACATCTTATTATTTTGCATATCGCATAATTCCATGAATGTGTTAAGATAGGACGCGACATCGTCATTAGAAGTACAGGAAAATTGATCTTTCATAACAAGATTCGGCAAAGCGGTATTAATATCACAAGACTCTGCACTAGTGGCAGGAGGAGCAATCAGAGTGCCAATAAAATATTTATTGTTGGTATTGGAGAAATCACACAACTTGGGGTTCTCTTGAGTCATTGTGACTACGCAACAAGATTGCACTCAAAAACAGATCCGGCAAGAAAACGACAAACGAAAAAAGGGCGAATAAAACGACAAATTTTCGTGAAGTGGTGGAGAGGAAAACGAGAGGCAAATGGCAAATAATGTAAATTGCGAGGAGATGAGGTTTGTGATTAGGAACCTGGTAGATGTTGATGATGTCTCCCCGGCAACGGCGCCAGAAATTGCTTTTGATGTCTGCTAGACTACGTCGGTATTTCCCCAAAGAGGAAGGGATGATGCAACACAACGACGGTAGGTATTTCCCTCAGTGATGAGACCAAGGTTATCAAACCAGTAGGAGAACCAAGCGACACTACATAAATAGCACCTGCACACAAATAACAAATACTCGCAACCCGATGTGTAAAAGGGGTTGTCAATCCATTTTGGGTAACGGCGCTAGAAATTGGCACACAGACGTGATAAAAATATGATAGATGGATAAATAGATCTTGAATAAAATAAATTGCTGCAAGGTATTGTTGTATTTTTGGTTTAATGTATCTGAAAATAAAAGCAAAGGAAAATAAATCGCAAAGGCAAATATATTAAAGAAGAGACCAGGGGGCCGTAGTTTTCACCAATGTTGGGGATATCACTTATCGGAAACTTATCGGTCAACCTAAGATAAGGGGTAAATTGGCCATTTTATCAGCATATCGGCCAATTTATCACCATATCGGTTGATTTATTGGCCGATTTATCTTATCGGTCACACACCGGTAAGCGATAAATCGATCGATTTATCGGAATATCGGAAGAAATCTTGAATAGTGGTTTTCACTAGTGGCTTCTCTCGAGAAAAATAGCAAATGGTGGGTAAACGAATTACTGTTGGGCAATTGATAGAACTTCAAATAATCATGACGATATCCAGGCAATGATCATTATATAGGCATCGCGTCTAAGATTAGTAGACCGACTCCTGCCTGCATCTACTACTATTATTCCACACATCGACCGCTATCCAGCATGCATGTAGTGTATTAAGTTCGTGGAGAAATGGAGTAATGCAATAAGAACGATGACATGATGTAGACAAGATCTATTTATGTAGAAATAGACCCCATCTTCTTATCCTTAATAGAAACGATACATACGTGTCGGTTCCCCTTCTGTCACTGGGATCAAGCACCGTAAGATCGAACCCATCACAAAGCACCTCTTCCAGTTGCAAGATAAATAGATCAAGTTGGCCAAACAAAACCCAAATATCGGAGAAGAAATACGAGGCTATAAGAAATCATGTATATAAGAGATCAAAGAAGACTCAAATAACTTTCATGGATAAAAAGAGATAGATCTGATCATAAATTCAATGTTCATCGGATCCCAACAAACACACCGCAAAAGAATTACATCATATGGATCTCCAAGAGACCATTGTATTGAGAATCAAACGAGAGAGAGGAAGCCATGTAGCTACTAACTATGGATCCGAAGGTCTACAAAGAACTACTCACGCATCGTCGGAGAGGCACTAATGGACATGATGAACCCCTCCGTGATGGTGTCTAGATTGGATCTGGTGGTTTCTGGAACTTACGGCGGCTGGAATTGATTTTTGTCGACTCCCCTTGGGTTTCTGGAATATTGGGGTATTTATAGAGTAAAGAGGAGGTCCGGGGGGCACCTGAGGTGGGCACAACCCACCAGGGCGCGCTTGGGCCTCCAGGCGCGCCCTGGTGGTTATGCTCCCCTCGGAGCACCCCCAGGCGCTTCTCCGGCCCATTGATGTCTTCTGGTACAAAAAAATCCACAAAAAGTTCTGCTGCGTTTGGACTCCATTTGATATTGATTACCTGCGATGTAAAAAACATGCAAAAAACAACAACTGACACTTGGCACTATGTCAATAGGTTAGTACCAAAAATGATATAAAATGATTATAAAACATCCAAGAATGATAATATAACAACATGGAAGAATAAAAAAAATTATATATACGTTGGAGATGTATCAGGTGGTAACAGGAATAAGGGAGACGATGTTTACCCAGGTTCGGGTCCTCATGATGGAGGTAAAATCCTACGTCATGCTCTTGTTATATTGATGGAGATGTATCAAATACAAGATTGATCTACCTCGAGATCATAAGTTGTGTTCTAACCCTAGGGCTAGGTGAATGTAATTGTGATTCGGCCCCTTCTATGGGCTAAACCCTTTGGCCGATATACACGATAGGTAGGACATCTAGGGTTACATGGTCAGTATCCAGGGGGATCGAATGGAGGTGGTACAAGATGTCTTGGAGTATACATCAAGTCTTTGGCAGATGTAGTCTTGATCTCGTCCAGGCATGCAGCTTCCGGAGTCCTCCCGATGGAGAGTGAGGCCCACATGCCCAGTCCGAGGGCTACGGTTGACTCAGTTGGCACCCCTTAGTCTAGGACACCATCAGTAGCCCCCGAACTAGTCTTCTATGCCGAGGTCAACTTTCTTTATGTAAATAACTCTTGATCCAAAGTCCTTGGCTTGATAGACGAGTTCCCCATCTTTGGCAATCATGGATTCCTTTCCTTTAAAGGTCACTATGGACCACTCCTCAAAGGAGTGGTGTTCCCCGGCCATGGCCTAGCCGAACTCAGTCAACGCCTGAAGATGCAGGATTACTTAATCACAAAGACCAGCCGCATAGGTGTTAATAGTGCTTTCTAGACCGACAACTTTATCGAAGCGGCACCACCCACGATAGCTCAAGCAGTTACTGCTCACCCCAATTGCGGCCTGAGGCAATCTTCTTATTGGCACGTCCCATCAAAATGGAGATCGTGCCCATTTTCTTAGGGATATCATTAAGATTTTGTTTCTCCCCGTACGCATAATGGCATATTTTGCGGGGAGTGGTGATTTCAACGGTGTGTCAGAGGGACTATTGGCCTTTTATTAGCCTATATAAGAGTAAGAGATAGCGACAAAAAAGTATGCTCTCATTTCTCCTCGCCCGTTGCCTCTCGAGCTCCAGCGCCCAGATCCAATCTCGACCCCATCCTCCGTAGCGCATCCTAGCTTCCGTCCATAGCAATGGCAAACGCAAACCTCAACGGCCACTAGGCTGGTTCCTCCGTTACGGAGGGCACTATCTTGGAGCTGCACAGCGCGGGGTACATCCCTACTGATGTCTACACCCGAGCGCCGGACCCAAACCAACAGGTACCCGCTCCCAATCTTTGTCCCCCACCTCATCGGAGGCCTAGGGTTCCCGCTGCACCCCTTCGTGCGCGGGGTCATGTTCTTCTACGAGCTAGATTTCCATCATCTAGCCCCAAACTCTATCCTCCACCTTGCCTCCTCCATTATAGTCTGTGAGGCCTTCCTCCGCGTCGAGCCGCACTTTAGCCTGTGGGTGAAGATCGAAGTCCAGCGGCTCCGAACTCGCGGAGTGCGGAGGCGCAATGATCAGCCAGAACCAGACGGTCGGTTGGTTTGAAGGCACCTTTGTGGAGACCATCAAAGAGTGGCATTGTGAGTGGTTTTACATCACCGAGTCGCTTGCTGCTTGCCAGGACGAGGTTCCGGCATTTTCGGCTGGGCCTATGAAGAAGCTTACGTTCTGGAAGAAGAAGGGAATTGCCTGGGGGAACATAGGGGAGGTGGAGGCACTGTCCAAGAATATCCAGTGGTGGTTTGATCATAAAAGCCTCGAGCTGGTAGACGTGGTGAACTTCATGCTCCACTGCCGTGTCCTCCCACTCCAATCTCGAGCCACCCCGACGTGGGTGTACAAGCTCGAGGACACGACTCCCAGTCACCACTTCTTCCGCTCCACCTTGGCCGGAATGTGGACGCTGCTGTTCAAGCCGTTCGAGAATGATTTCCCTTTGGAAGGGCGGTACCTCGGCTTTGAAGCCGGCCACGATGCCCCTGAGGTAATCTTTCAATACACAGTTCTATACTCTGCGTTTATTTGAGATATAGACCTTGACTAATCGATTGGTCTCGTATTTGTAGAAGTGGATCCCCAAGGCACAGCAGATGCTGTGTCAGGTGCCGCTGCCCGAGGGGGAGAGGACCCCCTACTCACGGCCCTCCTATTCGAGGAGCCGTGCGTGGTGATCCCCAAGGGGTCAAAGCCTCCAAAGGGCAAGGCGGGCCTTCGGCCATGCGAGACCTCGGTCACTCGATCTGAGGAGACTGATGCCTCCTCCATTCATGATGACGATGTGGAGGAGGACACGAGGGAAGGGAACCCTTCCCTCAAGGGGAAGAGGGCGGCGTCTGAGGACGTCGGGGCAGAAGTGCGGTCGAAGGGCCAAAAGAGGCCGTGTAAGGCTTCCACCAAATCCACCGACAGGTCTGCTTCGCCGGAGAAGACCAGCTTCTCTGACGAGTCAGACGATGACCTCTTCGAGCTGGGGAGGATGAAGCCAGTGCCTCAGAGGTATGTCAGCATCACCATATGTGGTCTTCAACAAGTCCTTTTATCAAGATAAAACTCATACAGGTAATTTTCTTCAGTCCACCGAAGGTGCGCCTCAGCGGTGATACCTAACGCGGGCTACTGCCCGCTAGTGGGATGCCTGATCCCGCCACTCTCCCTCCAGCTCTAGAGGGGTTGGGGGAATTGACATCCGGTCTGCCCCCCTAGTTAACACCACGGGGGCCGAGATATCGGTCGTCATGGCCGAGGTTGAAACCTCGGCCAAACAAGGCCAAGGGGACGAGGTTCCCGAGGTTGTCAGGGAAGGGCTGGGATAGACATCGGCCCAGCCGAGGCCGACTCCAGCGCCAATGCCACAGCCGGTGTCCTTCGTTCCCAGCACTTCGGTGTTGGGTTCCGAGGTTCTACCGCCCCCGCCTTCCGCCCCAGGGCGAGCTACCGCGGGATGGACCGAAGAGATGGAGGTAGCCTTAACGGGCTCCTCCATCAAGGAAGAGCATCGCACACTGATCGACACTGCACTATAGGGCTTCCGGTCAGCGGAGGCCGGAATGCATAAGGTCTTCAAGGGCCTCGTCAAGAGCTTTGAGGTATATTTCTTTGTATTTGTATTTGTATTAAGAGTAATCCTCATGCTTAGAATTGTTTGCAAATCCGTGCTTTTGTCCGAAGACATTTTCACCTACATCATATCATAGCACTTAGAAAACATAGCCAGTGAGTAGCCCTCGAGCCCAAGGCTAGTTTTAAGAAACTGGCTTTGGGATCAAAGTAGAGCCTCATGAGACGATTAACAAGTAGCCCACAAGACTCCGACCGACATTGAAAATGTGTGTCTGGAGCATTGATATCGGGAATGTGGGCTAAGTAAGAATTGTTTGTTTGTAGATCTCGACCTTGGATTTTGTAACACCCCGGATGTAACTTTCCCTATTTGTACTCCAACTCTTGCCGTTTCCGGCGTTAAGTTATATTTATTTCTCGGGTTCGGGTCTTTGTCTCCGTGTGTTGTTTTCGTTTTCATGCATCTCATATCATGTCATCATGTGCATTGCATTTGCATACGTGTTCGTCTCATGCATTCGAGCATTTTCCCCGTTGTCCGTTTTGCATTCCGACGCTTCGTTCTCATCCGGAGGTCATTTCTAGCTTTCTTTCGTGTGTGGGGTTTAAACATTTCCGGATTGGACTGAGACTTGCCATGCGGCCTTGGTTTACTACCGGTAGACCGCCTGTCAAGTTTCGTATCATTTGGACTTCGTTTGATACTCCAATGGTTAACAGAGGGACCGAAAAGGCCTCGTGTGTGTTGCAGCCCAACACCCCTCAAATTTGGCCCAAAACCCACCAAACTCTGCTCCATTCCTAGAGCGTTCGATCACGATCGCGTGGCCGAAAACCGCACCTCATTTGGACTCTCCTAGCTCTACTTATGCCTATTTATACCCCCTCCATTTTCGGATTTCGTCTTCCCCCTCGAAACCCTAGTTCTAAAAAAAACCAGATCCTCGTGGCGACGGACACGTCCGCCCCCGGCCGGACAGTGTCCGCCGCCGTAGCCCGCCAATCCCGCCTTGCCACGTGGCGCCGCCTGCCCGCCGCCGTCGCCGGCCCGGGAGAGCCCGCGAACGGCCCCCGAGCCCAACGCCTCCGCGCCGCCGCCCGACTCCTTCGCCTCCCTCGCGCCCGGTGGCCGGAGCTGCCCCGCGCGCCACAGGAGCTGCACCGACCTCGACGCCGGCCGACGACCGCCGCTCGCCGCCGCCCCGCCCGGCGCCGGACCACCGCCCCGACCTCGCCCGGACCTCGCCACCGGCGCCCATCGTCGGATCCGGCCGGCCCCGTCGTCCGGCCTCCTTCCCCGACATTTCCGGCGACCTTGAGCTACAGTAGCCCGTCCAACCTCGGTTTCCGCTCCGCCCGGATCTCAGATCTGAGATCTGAGATATTTTGGACGGTTGACTTTTTCCCCTCCAACCCTAATTTTTTATGCCTACTTTGACCGCCCGTAACTTTGCATCGGTAGCTCCGTTTTGGGCATATTATATATCAAAATGTCCGCCTCGACGAGTACATCATTTCATTCCATTGCATTATTTTCATTTGAGTTCATCTTGATGCCCAAAACGCTGTTAGAAGGAGGATTCGTGAGTTAATTGTCAGATCTGCTAGTTCATCTTAGACTTTTGTTTTTTTTGCCATGATTATTGTGTGCATGCTATGCCTGTGAGTCCTTCATATGTTTTGTTAAGGATTTTGTCTTCTTTCCAGAGGTGCAACCCATGAATTTTTAGGATGTGTGAGTCAACTCTGACAACTGTGCAGGCAAGATGATCATACCCTCGAAATCACTACTATCTTTGCTATGCTAGTTTGCTCGCTCTTGCTATGCCAATGCTACGATGCCTACCATTTGCTTGTCAGCCTCCCAATTGCCATGTTGAACCTCTAACCCACCATGTCCTAGCAAACCGTTGATTGGCTATGTTACCGCTTTGCTCAGCCCCTCTTATAGCGTTGCTAGTTGCAGGTGAAGATTGGAGGCCGTTCCTTGTTGGAACATCTTTTATTTACTTGTTGGGATATCATTATATTGCTATGTTATCTTAATGCACCTATATATTTGGTAAAGGGTGGAAGGCTCGGCCTCTCGCCTAGTGTTTTGTTCCACTCTTGCCGCCCTAGTTTCCGTCATATCGGTGTTATGTTCCCGGATTTGCGTTCCTTACGCGGTTGGGTTATAATGGGAACCCCTTGATATTTCGCCTTGATTAAAGCTTGTCCAGCAATGCCCAACCTTGGTTTTACCATTTGCCACTTAGCCTTTTTTCCCTTGGGTTCTGCAGACTCAAGGGTCATCTTATTTTAAACCCCCCGGGCCAGTGCTCCTCTGAGTGTTGGTCCAAACCGTCAGCCGCCGGTGGCTACCAGGGGCAACTCTGGGCTGGCCTACCGGAAGTTTAGACAATCTGAGTGTGCCCTGAGAAAGAGATATGTGCAGCTCCTATCGGGATTTGTCGGCACATTCGGGCGGTGTTGCTGGTCTTGTTTTAACCCGTCGAAGTGCCTTGAGTTACCGAGATACCGAGTCTGATCGGAACGTCTTGGGAGGAGGTCTATTCCTTCGTTGACCATGAGAGCTTGTCATGGGCTAAGTTGGGACTCCCCTGCAGGGATTGAACTTTCAAAAGCCGTGCCCGCGGTTATGGGCAGATGGGAATTTGTTAATGTCCGGTTGTAGATAACTTAAACCTTAATTAATTAAAATGAATCAACGGAGTGTGTTGCCGTGATGGCCTCTTCTCGGCGGAGTCCGGGAAGTGGACACGGTGTTGGAGTTATGCTTGCGCAGGTTGCTCTTCTATATTCTCGCTCGCGCTTTGCCTCCTCTTCTCGCTCTCTTTTGCGTATAAGTTAGCCACCACATATGCTAGTCGCTTGCTGCAGCTCCACATATATTTGCCTTATCCATTCCTATAAGCTTAAATAGTTTTGATCGCGAGGGTGCGAGATTGCTGAGTCCCCGTGGCTCACAGATACTACCACTCCAGATGCAGGTCCAGGTGATTCCGCTCCAGGTGACGAGTACGAGCTCAAGTGGGAGTTCGACGAGGACTCTCAGCGTTATTATGTTTCCTTTCCCGATGATCAGTAGTGGTGCCTAGTTGGGGTTTGATTCAGGGCCTTGTCGCATGTTGGGTTTTTCTTCTATTTTGGCGCCGTAGTCGGGCCATGAGTGATTGTTTGATGGATGTTATTTATGTACTCTGATGTGACGTGGCGAGTGTAAGCCAACTATGTATCTCCCCCTTTTATTATATATTACATGGGATGTTGTAATGATTGCCTGACTTGCGAGATTGCTTTCAATGCGGTTATGTCTCTAAGTCATGCCTCGACACGTGGGAGCTATAGCCGCATCGAGGGCGTTACAAGTTGGTATCAGAGCCTTCCCCGACCTTAGGAGCCCCATTGCTTGATCGTTTTTAGCAGCCGAGTTGTGTCTAGAAAAAATGTTTTGAGTCTTTAGGAATTATATATCAGAGAGCTTAGGAATTCTTTTTACTTCCCAGTCTCCTCATCGCTCTGGTAAGGCATCCTGACGTAGAGTTTTGACTCTTCTCTTCTCAAATTTCACTAAATTTTTTTTAGGATCACGCGAGTATCTTGGATTTGTTCCGATGGCTTATGATGAGAATACTGTCTTGGTGCCTCCTGTCAGGGGTTTAGTGGAAGTGTCCCGGGGAGTTGAGCTCTGAGGTGTTGTCATCATAATTTTATCGTTGCAATTCTGGAATACTTGAGATATGTTCGCCGACATCGAAAATCTCTTTTATGCAGTTCGTTGGTGAGATAACCTCGACGCCACCCAGTACTGGGGCGGGAGTTCGGGAGTATCGCCATAACTTGTATAACGGATGCTTTTCGAAGGTTGAGGTAGATGGTTTCCGAAGTTTTCTTGGTTATGTGTTGAAGGATGGATACAGCTGGATGTAGGATTTGCTAGTTTGGGTGAGATATTATGCTTCCCCTGTATCCCCAACACCTGATTGCATAACCGGAAAAGTTCGGGAGTTTCATAGGTGGGAACTCTAGTAGCTCTAGTTCTTCTTCCACGGATATTGGTTTGAGATTGGGATTTCTTACCGATTATTCGTTCTTGATCCGTACCTTGTTGATTTATTTCTCTACCTTAATTCTACGTGGCTTCTCAATTTATGGATATGTGACCATTTGAAGAGAATGCATTCGTTCATTTTGTTCGGATGTGAAGACTATATGTTGCAATTTTCATTCCGTTGGATTCAGCTTCAATATTTATCTGTCTATGTGCTAACGGTGGTCAACCTCTTCAGGATGGCTCCCGCTAAGAGCACCAGTCAGAACCAGAATCAAGATCCGCCACCGCCTCCACCTCCTCCAGAGGCATGGCAAGCTGTGATGGCCGCAACCAATGCAAACACTCAGCTGATCATGCAAATTCTTCAAGAGCGCAATCAAGGCAATCAAGGGAATCAAGGCAGCAACCAGAGTCACTTTGCTACACTCAACCAGTTCCTTGCTAACGGGACAAAGACTTTTAGTAATTGTGTTGAGGCAACCGATGCTGACGATTGGCTTGTGGATCTGTGTAAGCATTTCGAGTGCAGTAACGTCAGGCCTGAGGACTTTGTCAAGTTCGCTTCCTTCCAACTCAAAGATCAAGCTGCAGAATGGTTCCAGCAGTACAAGGACTCCAGAGGTGGACGTGTTATCACTTGGGATGATTTCCGTCGAGATTTCTGAGCTCATCACATTCCGCAGAGCGTGGTTGAAAGCAAGCGTGAGGAATTCCGCAATCTGAAGCAAGGCTCTTTGTCTGTCTATGACTACAACAAATTGTTCCAGAAGCTTGCCCGCTTTGCCAAGCAGGACGTGCCTGATGAGAAGAGCATGATATATCAGTTCAGGGGTGGTCTCAGAGAAGATATTCAGCTCGCTCTTGTTCTCTTTGAGCCCTTGAGGTACGATGAGTTCTACAACATGGCACTGAAGCAAGAGGCTGCTCAGTTGAGGTGTGATGCTTCCAGGAAGCGAGTCAGAGATGTTACTCCTTCTTCCTCTACTCAAGTGTCCAAGCAGCAGAAGTTTTGGCTTCCTCCTCATCCGTTCCGTCAGCCGTATCAGCAGAAGAGCAAAGGTGGCAGTGGTTCTTCCCACCCACCCAACCCTGGCTGTCAGAACAAGGCTTCGTCTCAAGCTCCAAGATCGAGTGCTCCGTATCACTGTCCGCTTTCAGAGGTCACGTGCAACAAGTGCCAACAGAAGGGTCACTATGCCAACAAGTGTTTCAACCAGAGGCGTCTTCCTCCTCCTCCTCCTGTCAGATCGGCAAGTACAGCTGTGGTCAAGCATAACCCCAAGTACGCCAAGGTCAACATGGTGAATGCAGCTCAGGCAGAGGACTCGTCAGATGTGATCATGGGTAACCTTCCTGTTAACGATGTTCCTGCAAAAGTTCTTTTTGACACGGGTGCATCGCATTGCTTCATTTCCAGACCTTTTGCATCTAAGCATGGGTGGTTTTCTCAAGTTATGCATAAGCCATTAGCAGTCGTCTCTCCGGGTAGATGCTTGCTTGCTAACTACGAAGTTCCGGATATTTCTATCATGATGGGTGATTTCAAGTTTCTGGCTTCTCCAATGATTCTTGGCAACTCGGATATTGATCTTATTCTCGGGATGGATTGACTTTCTAAGCACAAGGCTCAACTTGATTGTGCAGCCAGGCAGATTCAATTGACTCATTCGTCTGAGGATGTAATTGTCTTTGCCGCTCGGGATAATACTATCCGTCTGTTTTCTCTCAATGAGAAGGGTGAATTGGATGCCATCTCTCAAATTCCAGTCATTTGCGAATATCAAGATGTCTTTCCAGAAGAGCTCCCAGGAATGCCTCCACATCGGCCAGTTGAATTCGTTATTGAACTTGAGCCTGGCACGGAACCTGTGTGCAAACGTCCTTACAAGCTCGGACCTGAAGAATTGAAGGAGCTGAAGAAGCAGCTCGATGAGCAAGAAAGAATGGGTCTCATCCGGCCTAGTACTTCTCCGTGGGGTTGTGGTGTTCTTTTTGTGAAGAAGAAGGATGGAATGGACCGACTTTGTGTTGATTACCGTCCAGTGAACAAGAAGACCATCAAGAACAAATACCCACTTCCGAACATCAATGAGCTGTTCGAACAACTCAAAGGTGCCCAAGTATTCTCCAAGCTTGACCTCCGTATGGGTTATCACCAGATTCGCATTCGTGAAGAAGATATTCCCAAGACAGCATTCAGAACAAGCTTTGGTTCATATGAATACACTGTCATGTCTTTTGGCCTCGCCAACGCTCCTCCGACGTTCTCTCGCATGATGAATTTCATCTTCAACGCCTACACCAATGACTTTGTTTTGGTCTATCTCGATGACATCCTGGTTTTCTCCAAGAACAAGGAAGATCATGCCAAGCACTTGCGTTTGGTTCTTGACAAGCTCAGGGAACATCAGTTCTATGCCAAGTTCTCCAAGTGTGAATTTTGGCTCGATGAGGTTCTTTATCTTGGTCATATCATCTCTGCCAAGGGCATTTCCGTGAATCCCGAGAAGGTTTCCGCAATTGTGAATTGGGAACCTCCTCAGAATGTGAAGCAACTCCGCAGTTTTCTCGGTCTCGCAAGCTATTGCCGAAGATTCATTGAAAACTTTTCCAAGATCGCGAAGCCTCTCTCAAATCTTCTTCAGAAGCACGTCAAGTATGTTTGGTCTCCGGAGTGTGATATTGCTTTCAACACTTTGAAAGAGAAGTTGATCACTACTCCAGTTTTGACTCCGCCTGATGAATCCAAGCCGTACGAGGTCTTTTGTGATGCCTCTCTCCAAGGTCTTGGCGCAATTTTGATGCAAGAGAAGAAAGTTGTTGCTTATACATCTCGCCAGTTGAAGCCTAATGAGAAGAACTACCCAACTCACGATCTCGAGTTGGCGGCAGTTGTGCATGCTGTTTTGACTTGGAGACATCTTCTATTGGGAAGAAAAGTGGACATTTTCACTGATCACAAGAGTCTCAAGTACATCTTCACTCAGCCTAATCTCAACCTAAGGCAAACTCGATGGGTCGAAATGATTCAAGAGTATAATCCGAGTATTGAGTATACTCCAGGCAAGGCCAATGTGATTGCTGACGCTTTGAGCAGAAAGGCCTACTGCAATAGTCTGATTCTCAAGCCTTATCAACCCGAGCTTTGTGAAGCTTTCCGCAAACTTAATCTGCAAGTTGTTCCTCAAGGTTTCCTCGCCAACCTTCAAGTCTCTCCTACCTTAGAAGACCAGATTCGCCAAGCCCAACTTCTTGATGCTATGGTGAAAAAGGTGAAGATTGGGATTGCCAAGAGTCAGTCCAAGTACAAGTGCTACCGCCTTGATGACAAGGACACTCTCTTCTTCGAGGATCGTATTGTTGTGCCCAAAGGTGAACTTCGTAAAGTGATTATGAACGAGGCTCACAATTCTCTCCTCTCCATCCACCCTGGGAGCACGAAGATGTATCAGGACCTCAAGCAAGCTTATTGGTGGACTCGAATGAAGCGCGAGATCGCTCAATTCGTGAATGAATGTGATGTCTGCAGAAGAGTGATGGCAGAACACCAAAGGCCAGCTGGTCTCCTCCAACCTCTTGCCATTCCAGAATGGAAGTTTGACCACATTGAAATGGACTTCGTGACTGGGTTTCCAAAGTCCAAGCGTGGCAATGATGCTATATTTGTTGTCATCGACAAACTCAACAAAGTGGCTCATTTTCTGCCTATCAAAGAGTCTCTCACTGCAGCTCAATTGGCGGAACTCTATACCTCTCGAATTGTCTCTCTGCACGGTATTCCTCAAGTGATCTCTTCAGACCGTGGCAGCATCTTTACCTCGAAGTTTTGGGATTCTTTTCAGAAGGCCATGGGCACCAACATCCGCTTCAGCACTGCTTTCCATCCTCAAACAAGCGGTCAAGTCGAGCGTGTCAACCAGATTCTTGAAGATATGCTCAGGGCTTGTGTGATCTCCTTCGGCATGAAGTGGGAGGATTGTCTTCCTTATGCTGAATTCTCCTATAACAACAGTTTTCAAGCAAGTTCGGGCAAGGCCCCTTTTGAAATTTTGTATGGCAGGAAGTGCCGTACCCCTCTCAACTGGTCTGAAACCGGTGAACGTCAGCTGCTGGGTAATGACTTAATCACAGAAGCAGAAGAAATGTGCAAAGTCATTCGTGATAACCTCAAAGCAGCCCAATCCCGCCAGAAGAGCTACTATGATAGTAAGCACCGTGATTTGGCTTTCGAGATCGGAGATCATGTTTACCTCCGTGTCTCTCCTATGAAAGGTACTCGTCGCTTCGGTATCAAAGGGAAGCTTGCCCCTAGATACGTGGGACCTTTCAAGATTGTCAGCAAGAGAGGTGACCTCGCCTATCAACTCGAGCTTCCTTCAAACTTTGCAAATGTTCATGATGTGTTCCACGTCTCTCAGCTTCGAAAGTGCTTCAAGACTCCTGACCGCACCGTCAACTTCGAGGACATTGAACTCCAAGAAGATCTCTCCTATCGTGAGCACCCAGTTGCTATTCTTGAAGAGACTGAACGTAAGACTCGCAACAAGTCAATCAAATTTCTCAAAGTCAAGTGGTCTCACCATTTCGACCGTGAAGCTACCTGGGAACGCGAGGATCACCTCCGTTCTGAGTACCCGGAGTTCTTTCAGTCCTAGATCTCGGGACGAGATCTTTTCGTAGTGGTGGAGTGTTATAACACCCCGGATGTAACTTTCCCTATTTGTACTCCAACTCTTGCCGTTTCCGGCGTTAAGTTATATTTATTTCTCGGGTTCGAATCTTTGTCTCCGTGTGTTGTTTTCGTTTTCATGCATCTCATATCATGTCATCATGTGCATTGCATTTGCATACGTGTTCGTCTCATGCATTCGAGCATTTTCCCCGTTGTCCGTTTTGCATTCCGACGCTTCGTTCTCATCCGGAGGTCATTTCTAGATTTCTTTCGTGTGTGGGGTTTAAACATTTCCGGATTGGACCGAGACTTGCCATGCGGCCTTGGTTTACTACCGGTAGACCGCCTGTCAAGTTTCGTATCATTTGGACTTCGTTTGATACTCCAACGGTTAACCGAGGGACCGAAAAGGCCTCGTGTGTGTTGCAGCCCAACACCCCTCAAATTTGGCCCAAAACCCACCAAACTCTGCTCCATGTTCTAGAGCGTTCGATCACGATCACGTGGCCGAAAACCGCACCTCATTTGGACTCTCCTAGCTCTACTTATGCCTATTTATACCCCCCTCCATTTTTGGATCTCGTCTTCCCCCTCGAAACCCTAGTTCTAAAAAAAACCAGATCCTCGCGCCGACGGACACGTCCGCCCCCGGCCGGACAGTGTCCGCCGCCGCAGCCCGCCAATCCCGCCTTGCCACGTGGCGCCGCCTGCCCGCCGCCGTCGCCGGCCCGGGAGAGCCCGCGAACGGCCCCCGAGCCCAACGCCTCCGCGCCGCCGCCCGACTCCTTCGCCTCCCTCGCGCCCGGTGGCCGGAGCTGCCCCGCGCGCCACAGGAGCTGCACCGACCTCGACGCCGGCCGACGACCGCCGCTCGCCGCCGCCCCGCCCGGCGCCGGACCACCGCCCCGACCTCGCCCGGACCTCGCCACCGGCGCCCATCGTCGGATCCGGCCGGCCCCGTCGTCCGGCCTCCTTCCCCGACATTTCCGGCGACCTCGAGCTACAGTAGCCCGTCCAACCTCGGTTTCCGCGCCGCCCGGATCTCAGATCTGAGATCTGAGATATTTTGGACGGTTGACTTTTTCCCCTCCAACCCTAATTTTTTATGCCTTCTTTGACCGCCCGTAACTTTGCATCGGTAGCTCCGTTTTGGGCATATTATATATCAAAATGTTCGTCTCGACGAGTACATCATTTCATTCCATTGCATCATTTTCATTTGAGTTCATCTTGATGCCCAAAATGCTGTTAGAAGGAGGCTTCGTGAATTAATTGTCAGATCTGCTAGTTCATCTTAGACTTTTGTTTTTTTTGCCATGATTATTGTGTGCATGCTATGCCTGTGAGTCCTTCATATGTTTTGTTAAGGATTTTGTCTTCTTTCCAGAGGTGCAACCCATGAATTTTTAGGATGTGTGTGGTGACTTGTGCAAGCTTGTAAAGTGAGGCACCCGGTAAATCTGTTTTCAGGGACTTAGTTGTTACTAAGTCTGGGATATTTTAGTTCATGATGCCATATGTTCAGCTTGTTTCCTAGTGATCCGTGCCTCTTTTGAGGATGATCAGTAAAGGAGTTTTGTTAATCATGTTATGCTCTATCCATCCATGTCTTTGTTTGCAATTATGGAGCACCATAGATTGAGTCAATCGAGCTCTACTTTTGCTTCGTGGTGAATCTGGGCAGATCGTCAACTCGTTTGCGATTTTGCCGGCGTTGTTGTAGTTGATCCGTGTATGCTATGCCATTGTTCTTGCCATGTCTAGCATGTATTTTGTGCCTTCTTAATGGATGTATACTTGCCTTGCTGTGACTTGCACCATGGCGAGTGCATCGAGCTCGTTTACATGCCTTCGTGAGTTATATTTCAGCATGTCTCAGTTTTCACGAAGTCTGAAAACTGATTATGTTTTATGCTATGTTCGTGTGCCCGTTAATATATTTTGTGAACCCTTTTGGCCCCAGCTCACTTTGGGTCTTTTGTTATGCTTGTTGAGTAGCTCCATGCCATGTTCTTACTTGTCATGTTCAGGTCATTTATCATGTTGTTTTGCTGCTCCGAAGAGGGCTTCGTGATCTGAGTGTGCCCTGAGAAAGAGATATGTGCAGCTCCTATCGGGATTTGTTGGCACATTCGGGCGGTGTTGCTGGTCTTGTTTTAACCCGTCGAAGTGTCTTGAGTTACCGAGATACCGAGTCTGATCGGAACGTCTTGGGAGGAGGTCT
This sequence comes from Triticum urartu, assembly GCF_056163025.1. Classification (NCBI taxonomy): domain Eukaryota; kingdom Viridiplantae; phylum Streptophyta; class Magnoliopsida; order Poales; family Poaceae; genus Triticum; species Triticum urartu. Next base: position 529,332,009 of record NC_141876.1, read on the forward strand.
ATTCCTTCATTGACCATGAGAGCTTGTCATGGGCTAAGTTGGGACTCCCCTGCAGGGATTGAACTTTCAAAAGCCGTGCCCGCGGTTATGGGCAGATGGGAATTTGTTAATGTCCGGTTGTAGATAACTTAAACCTTAATTAATTAAAATGAATCAACGGAGTGTGTTGCCGTGATGGCCTCTTCTCGGCGGAGTCCGGGAAGTGGACACGGTGTTGGAGTTATGCTTGCGCAGGTTGCTCTTCTATATTCTCGCTCGCGCTTTGCCTCCTCTTCTCGCTCTCTTTTGCGTATAAGTTAGCCAAGGTGTTGGAGTTATGCTTGCGCAGGTTGCTCTTCTATATTCTCGCTCGCGCTTTGCCTCCTCTTCTCGCTCTCTTTTGCATATAAGTTAGCCACCACATATGCTAGTCGCTTGCTGCAGCTCCACATATATTTGCCTTATCCATTCCTATAAGCTTAAATAGTTTTGATCGCGAGGGTGCGAGATTGCTGAGTCCCCGTGGCTCACAGATACTACCACTCCAGATGCAGGTCCAGGTGATTCCGCTCCAGGTGACGAGTACGAGCTCAAGTGGGAGTTCGACGAGGACTCTCAGCGTTATTATGTTTCCTTTCCCGATGATCAGTAGTGGTGCCTAGTTGGGGTTTGATTCAGGGCCTTGTCGCATGTTGGGTTTTTCTTCTATTTTGGCGCCGTAGTCGGGCCATGAATGATTGTTTGATGGATGTTATTTATGTACTCTGATGTGACGTGGCGAGTGTAAGCCAACTATGTATCTCCCCCTTTTATTATATATTACATGGGATGTTGTAATGATTGCCTGACTTGCGACATTGCTTTCAATGCGGTTATGTCTCTAAGTCGTGCCTCGACACGTGGGAGCTATAGCCGCATCGAGGGCGTTACAGATTTGAACTCCGCCTCTGAGGAGATTGAGATGGACCGGAAGCTCAAGAGGTCTGAAGAGGACCTCAATCTGATGAACAACCAGACTGAGCTATCTCAAGGTAAGCTACAAATCTGAGATGTTGTCAAATTTTGAGAAAAGATAGATTTTTTTGAATTGTAAAGCTAATGCTGAGCTATTTGAATGACAACTGCTATGGCCGAGCTGTCAAAATCTCGGCAGGAGACCCAACAGTAGAAGGTCGCGGCCGCCAAGGCTGAGAAGGACCTAGCCGCTGAAAAGGAGGCTAGGGGAAAGGACCAGGTGCGGGTGCTTGATGTCGCTTGAAGCTATGTCGGTATTTCCCCAAAGAGGAATGGATGATGCAGCATAGTGGCGGTAGGTATTTCCCTCAGATATGAAACCAAGGTTATCGAACCAGTAGGAGAACCAAGCAACACAACTTAAACAACCCCTGCACACGGATAACAAATCCTCACAACCTGACGTGTTAAAGGGGTTGTCAATCCCTTTCGGGTAACGGTGCCAGAAATTGGTGTGTGACGAGAGAAAGTTGTAATAGATTAAATAAATAGATTGCAAATAAAATAAATTGCAGTAAAGTATTTTTGGGTTTTTGGATTAATATATCTGAAAATAAATGCAAGAGAAAAGTAGATCACAAAGGAAAATATATGAGAAAGAAGACCCGGGGGTCGTAGGTTTCACTAGTGGCTTCTCTCGAGAAAAATAGAAAACGGTGGGTAAACAAATTACTGTTGGGAAATTGATAGAACCTCAAATAATTATGATGATATCTAGGCAATGATCATTTTATGGGCATCATGTCCAAGATTAGTAGACCGACTGCTACCTGCATCTACTACTATTGCTCCCCACGTCGACCGCTATCCAGTATGCATCTAGTGTATTAAGTTCATGGAGAAACAGAGTAATGTAATAAGAATGATGACATGATGTAGACAAGATCTATCTATGTAGAGATAGACCCCATCGTTTTATCCTTAGTAGCAATGATACATACATGTCGTTTCCCTTTCTGTCATTGGGATCAAGCACCGTAAGATCGAACCCACTACAAAGCACCTCTTCCCATTGGAAGATAAATAGATCAAGTTGGCCAAACAAAACCCAAATATCGGATAAGAAATACGAGGCTATAAGCAATCATGCATATAAGAGATTAAATAAACTCAAAGTACTTTCATGGATATAAAAAGATAGATCTGATCATAAACTCAAAGTTCATCGATCCCAACAAACACACCGCAAAAGAGTTACATCATATGGATCTCCAAGAGACCATTGTATTGAGAATCAGGAGAGAGAGAGATGAAGCCATATAGCTACTAACTACGGACCTGAAGGTCTACAAAGAACTACTCACGCATCATCGGAGAGGCACCAATGGAGGTGGCGAACCCCATCCGAGATGGTGTCTAGATTGGATCTGGTGGTTCTAGACTCTGCAGCGGCTGGATGAATATTTCGTCGACTGCCCTAGGGTTCTGGGATTTTTGGGGTATCTATAGAGCAAAGAGGCGGTCCGGGGGCACCCGAGGTGGGCACGACCCACCAGGGCGGGCCTGGGTCTCCTAGCGTGCCCTGGTGGGTTGTCCCCTCTTCGGGACTCCCCTCAGGTGCAAACATGGCTCAACATGTTCCTTCTGGTCCATAAAAAATCTCCGTAAAGTTTTGTGGCATTTGGACTCTGTCTGATATTGATTTTCTACGATGTAAAAAACACGGAAAAAACTTGAACTGGCACTTGGCACTATGTCAATAGGTTAGTACCAAAAATGATATAAAATGACTATAAAATGATTATAAAACATCCAAGATTGATAATAGAATAGCATGGAACAACAAAAAATTGTAGATACATTGGAGATGTATCAGCATCCCCAAGCTTAACTCCTACTCATCCTCGAGTAGGTAAGTGATAAAAACAGATTTTTGATGTGGAATGCTGCCTATCATGTCATATCATATTCTTTCCTTTATATCCTAGACAATTGGACTTTTAGTTGTTCAAAGCAATAGTCTAGTTTTGACATGATAATTTAGATACTCAAGCATATCAACAAGCAACCATGTCTTTCAAAATATCAACGCTAAAATAAGTTATCCCTAGCCCACCATGCTCAAACATTGATAACCTACAAGTATAGGGGATCGCAATAGTTTTTGATAAGTAAGAGTGTCGAACCCAACGAGGAGCTAAAGGTAGAACAAATATTCTCTCAAGTTCTATCGACCACTGATACAACTCTACGCACGCTTGACGTTCGCTTTACCTAGAACAAGTATGAAACTAGAGGTACTTTGTAGGTGTTGTTGGATAGGTTTGCAAGACAATAAAGAGCACGTAAATAAAATCTAGGGGCTATTTAGATAAAGAAACAACTCAGTTAGTTTTAGTAAAGAGCTTTTTGTTACGAGAAAGTTATTTGTCCCTAGGCAATCGATAACTAGACCGGTAATCATTATTGCAATTTTATATGAGGGAGAGGCATAAGCTAACATACTTTCTCTACTTGGATCATATGCACTTATGATTGGAACTCTAGCAAGCATCCGCAACTACTAAAGATCATTAAGGTAAAACCCATCCATAGCATTAAAGCATCAAGTCCTCTTTATCCCATACGCAACAACCCCCTTACTCGGGTTTGTGTTTCAGTCACTCACGCAACCCACTATAAGCGAATCATGAACGTATTGCAACACCCTACAGCGGGGATCCCTCACGCTTGCGCAACACGGAGAGCACCATAGGACAGCACCAATAATAAAACATGCAACTCAAACCAATATTGATCATCAAATAGCCCATAGGACAAAACGGATCTACTCAAACATCATAGGATAGCAATACATCATTGGGAAATAATATATAGCATTGAGCACCATGTTTAAGTAGAGATTACAGCGGGTAAGAGAGAGGTTACACCGCTGCATAGAGGGGGGAGGAGTTGGTGATGATGGCGGTGAAGTTGTTGGTGAAGATTGCGGTGATGATGATGGCCACGACAGCGTTCCGGCGCCACCGGAAGAGAAGGGGAGAGGGGGGCCCTTCGTCTTCTTCTTCCTTGACCTCCTCCCTAGATGGGAGAAGGGTTTCCCCTCTGGTACTTGGCCTCCATGGTGTGGGAGGGGCGAGAGCCCCTCTGAGATTGGATCTGTCTCTCTGTCTCTCTCTGTCTCTGCGTTCTCAGATTCTACCCTTTCACCGTTTCTTATATTCCCGGAGATCCGTAACTCCGATTGGGCTGAAATTTTAACACGATCTCTATCCGGATATTAGCTTTCTTGCGGAGAAAGAAGGGCACCAACCGCCTTACGGGGTGTCCACGAGGGTCAGGGGCGCGCCCCTGCCTTGTGGCCCCCTCGGGCATCGTCTCGTGTGGATTTTTCTTCCCAAAAATCATATATATTCCAAAAAAATCTCCGTCAGTTTTTATCCCATTTGGACTCCGTTTGATATGGATATTCTGCAAAACAAAAAACATGCAACAAACAGGAACTGGCACTGGGCACTGGATCAATATGTTAGTCCCAAAAATATTATAAAAAGTTGACAAAAGTATATGAAAGATGTAGAATATTGGCATGGAACAATCAAAAATTATAGATACAACAGAGACGTATCAGCATCCCCAAGCTTAATTCCTGCTCGTCCTCGAGTAGGTAAATGATAAAAGATAATTTTTGATGTGGAATGCTACCTAGCATAATCTTGATCACATATCTAATCATGGCATGAATATTAAGATACGAGTGATTCAAAGCAATAGTCTATCATTTGACATAACAACAATAATACTTCAAGCCTACTAATAAATCAATCATGTCTTTTCAAAATAACATGGCCAAAGAAAGTTATCCCTACAAAATCATATAGTCTGGCTATGCTCCATCTTCACCACACAAAATATTCACATCATGCACAACCTCGATGACAAGCCAAGCAATTGTTTCATACTTTTGACGTTCTCAAACCTTTTCAACTTTCACGCAATACATGAGCGTGAGCCATGGACATAGCACTATAGGTGGAATAGAATGGTGGTTGTGGAGAAGACAAAAAGGAGAAGATAGTCTCACATCAACTAGGCGTATCAATGGGCTATGGAGATGCCCATCAATAGATATCAATGTGAGTGAGTAGGGATTGCCATGCAACTGATGCACTAGAGCTATAAGTGTATGAAAGCTCAAACTGAAACTAAGTGGGTGTGCATCCAACTTGCTTGCTCATGAAGACCTCGGGTGTTTGAGGAAGCCCATCATCGGAATATACAAGCCAAGTTCTATAATGAAAATTCCCACTAGTATATGAAAGTGATAACTCAAGAGACTCTCTATATGAAGAACATGGTGCTACTTTGAAGCACAAGTGTGGTAAAAGGATAGTAACATTGCCCCTTCTCTCTTTGTCTCTCAGTTTTTTATTTTTTGGGGCCTTCTCTTTTTTTGGTCTTTCTCTTTTTTTTTCATCCGGAGTCTCATCCCGACTTGTGGGGGAATCATAGTCTCCATCATCCTTTCCTCACTGGGGCAATGCTCTAATAATGATGATCATCACACTTCTATTTACTTACAACTCGATATTACAACTCGATACTAGAACAAAGATATGACTCTATATGAATGCCTTCGGCGGTGTACCGGGATGTGCCATGATCTAGCGTAGCAATGACATCAAAAAACGGACAAGCCATGAAAACATCATGCTAGCTATCTTACGATCATGCAAAGCAATATGACAATGAATGCTCAAGTCATGTATATGATGATGATGGAAGTTGCATGGCAATATATCTCGGAATGGCTATGGGAATGCCATGATAGGTAGGTATGGTGTCTGTTTTGAGGAAGGTATATGGTGGGTTTAAGGTACCGGCGAAAGTTGCGAGGTACTAGAGAGGCTAGCAATGGTGGAAGGGTGAGAGTGCGTATAATCCATGGACTCAACATTAGTCATAAAGAACTCACATACTTATTGCAAAAATCTATAAGTCATCAAAACAAAGTACTACGCGCATGCTCCTAGGGGGATAGATTGGTAGGAAAAGACCATCGCTCGTCCCCGACCGCCACTCATAAGGAAGAAATCAATAAATAAATCATGCTCCGACTTCGTTACATAACGGTTCACCATACGTGCATGCTATGGGAATCACAAACCTCAACACAAGTATTTCTACTAATCCACAACTACCCACTAGCATGACTCTAATATCACCATCTTTATATCACAAAACTATTGCAAGGAATCAAACATATCATATTCAGTGATCTACAAGTTTTATGTAGGATTTTATGACTAACCATGTGAATGACCAATTCTTGTCATCTCTCTAAATAGATATAAGTGAAGAAAGAGAGTTTAATTCTTTATACAAAAGATATGCCCACGCTCTAACAAATATACGTGAAGCAAAAGAGCATTCTACAAATGGCGGTTTTCTATGTAAAGAGAAACAGACAATCCAAACTTCAAATGATATAAGTGAAGCACATGAAGCATTCTATAAAGCCATACTCAAAAGATATAAGTGAAGTGCAATGAGCATTCTATAAATCAACCAAGGACTATCTCATACCAGCATGGTGCATAAAAGAAAAATTAAAACTAATTGCAAAAGACGCTCCAAGATTGCACATATCGCATGAACGAAACGAATCCGAAAACATACCGATACTTGTTGAAGAAAGAGGGGATGCCTTCCGGGGCATCGCCAAGCTTAGATGCTTGAGTCTCCTTGAATATTTACTTGGGGTGCCTTGGGTATCCCCAAGCTTGAGCTCTTGTCTCTCTTCCTTCTTCTCACATCAAGACCTTCTCGATCATCGAACACTTCATCCACACAAAACTTTCAACAGAAAACTCGGTAAGATCCGTTAGTATAATAAAGCAAATCACTACTCTAAGTACTGTTGCAAACCAATTCATATTTTGTTTTTGCATTGTGTCTACTGTAGTATAGCTTTTTCATGGTTTAGTCCTCTAATATAAATTGATAGTTTCATCAAAACAAGCAAACTATGCATCAAAAACAGAATCTGTCAAAAACAGAACAGTCTGTAGAAATCTGAACATTCACCATACTTATTATACATGAAAAATTCTACAAAAATTAGGAAAAATAAAAATTTTGTATATGAAGACAGTTAAAAAAGAATCAGAACCATTTGACCTTCCAACTAAAAATGTAAAATCGCGCACTACAGCCAAAGTTTCTGTCCTGCACCGTACAAACCATCAAGCAAATGTAAACATCCTAAAGGCAAACCTTGGCACATTATTTTTATAATACAATGGAATTGTACAAGGGGATAATTATTTTTGTTGAAAAGTTTCTGTAATCAAGATTCACAAAGTTTCCGTGAGCATGAACAAAGTTCAAGGAGCTCTCCCACTTCAACAATGCTTGTCTTTCTCACTTTCACTTTCCTTTTTGAAAAAGTTTTGGGTTCCCCTCTTTATTTTATTTTGTTTTTAAACTATATAAAAGCACTCAATAGAAATAAATTACTCTCTAAAACTTCTGGGTTGACTCCCTAGCAGCGCTTTCTTTAAAGCCATTAAGCTAGGCATATAGTGCTCAAGTAATGAATCCACCCGGATCCCAAGGTATATCAAAGCCAATTTTAATTAACAATGATTTGTAATTTAGTAGTGAGCACAAAGTAACATATATCATGCAACAACGAAGTCTAACTCTCATGCACACATAGTAAAGGCCAATGCATAGTATAAACAGTTTCTTGCAATTTTATCGTATTGGAAACATAGAGAGGTGGAGATATAGTTCCTCTCTCATAATAATTGCAAGTAGGAGCAGCAAGCACATGCATATTATATTCATCAAAATCATCATGTGTAATAGTAGGACGCAACCCATCAATATAATCCTTAATAAGGGCAAACTTCTCCGATATAGTGTAGTTGGGAGAATTCAAAAAGATAATAGGACTATTATGCGTGGGTGCAATAGCAACAATTTCATGTTTAACATAAGGAACTATAGCAAGTTCATCTCCATAAGCTTAATTCATATTGGCATCTTGGCCACAAGCATAGCAAGCATCATCAAAAAGGGATATTTCAAAAGAATCAGCGGGATCATAGCAATTATCATAGCATTCATCCTTCGGTAAGCATGAAGGGGATTAAACAATGTATGAGTTGAAGAGTTACTCTCATTAGAAGGTGGGCATGGGTGATCAATCCGCTCTTCCTCCTTTTGTTCTTCGCTCTCCTGCTCATCTTTTTCATCCAATGAGCTCACAGTTTCATCAACTTCTTCTTCCATAGATTCCTGCAAAATATTAGTCTCTTCTTGGACAGCGGAGACTTTCTCAATAAGTGCATTAATATCGGAATTGTATTCATAATTCTCATAGCAATATTTAAGGATAGCTAAATTTTCAGGTCTATAAACCAAATCATCAAAATCTTCAAACTCTTTAAACATAGATTCAATTTCATAAGCACCCATAAAAGCAACAAATTCATCTATTTGTTCCACATCATAGTAATCATATATACCATTAGCATAAGAAGCTAAGGTTTTATTATCATTAAATTCACATAAAAAGGGAAGGTGTGGAGCCTTCATCCTAGAGCAACAAGTATAATCATATCTCAAGCATAGTTGCCTAGCATACCAATTCAATATATGAATTTGATCCCATAATAGTTTCCCTTTTGTGTCAAGCGATAATCCCTAAAGTATTCGCGTTGATCCAACGTTACTCCCATTACATAATTGAATGGGGTTTTCTCAGGATTATTAAAGTAGTACATAATATCTTTCACATAACCAGCATTGAGGGTTCTGGGAGGTTCCTCATCTCCATGAGTAGCAAGTACACCTAATTTTTTTGGTATTTCGTGTTCCATATCCATAACTAAAGATAGAGAACAACTATGGACAACAAATAAAAATTACTTAGTGATAAAGCAAATAAGCACACACGAGAATATTCACCCCACGCTATTGCTCCCCGGCAACGGCGCCAGAAAAAGGTCTTGATAACCCACAAGTATAGGGGATCACAACAGTTTTCGATAAGTAAGAGTGTCGAACCCAACGAGGATCTAAAGGCATAACAAATATTCCCTCAAGTTCTATCGACCACCGATACAACTCTACGCACGCTTGACGTTCGCTTTACCTAGAACAAGTATGAAACTAGAAGTACTTTGTAGGTGTTGTTGGATAGGTTTGCAAGATAATAAAGAGCACGTAAATAAAAGCTATGGGCTGTTTAGATAAACAAACAACTAAGTTAGTTTTAGTAAAGAGCTTTTTGCTACGAGAAAGTTATTTGTCCCTAGGCAATCGATAACTAGACCGGTAATCATTATTGCAATTTTATATGAGGGAGAGGCATAAGCTAACATACTTTCTCTACTTGGATCATATGCACTTATGATTGGAACTCTAGCAAGCATCCGCAACTACTAAAGATCATTAAGGTAAAACCCAACCATAGCATTAAAGCATCAAGTCCTCTTTATCCCATACACAACAACCCCCTTAGTCGGGTTTGTGTTTCAGTCACTCACGCAACCCACTATAAGCGAATGATGAATGTATTGCAACACCCTACAGCGGGGATCGCTCATGCTTGCGCGACACGGAGAGCACCATAGGACAGCACCAATAATAAAACATGCAACTCAAACCAATCTTGATCATCAAATAGCCCATAGGACAAAACGGATCTACTCAAACATCATAGGATAGCCATACATCATTGGGAAATAATATATAGCGTTGAGCACCATGTTTAAGTAGATATTACAGTGGGTAAGAGAGAGGTTACACCGCTTCATAGAGGGGGGGAAGAGTTGGTGATGATGGCTGCGAAGTTGTTGGTGAAGATTGCGGTGATGATGATGGCCACGACAGCGTTCCGGCGCCACCGGAAGAGAAGGGGAGAGGGGGCCCCTTCGTCTTCTTCTTCCTTGACCTCGTCCCTAGATGGGAGAAGGGTTTCCCCTCTGGTCCTTGGCCTCCATGGCGTGGGAGGGGCGAGAGCCCCTCCGAGATTGGATCTGTCTCTCTGTCTCTCTCTGTTTCCGCGTTCTCAGATTCTACCCTTTCACCGTTTCTTATATTCCCGGAGATCCGTAACTCCGATTGGGCTGAAATTTTAACACGATCTCTATCCGGATATTAGCTTTCTTGTGGCGAAAGAAGGGAACCAAGCGCCTTATGGGGTGTCCACGAGGGTCAGGGGCGCGCCCCCCTGCCTCGTGGCCCCCTCGGGCATCGTCTCGCGTGGATTTTTCTTCCCAAAAAATCATATATATTCCAAAAAAAATCTCCATCAGTTTTTACGCCGTTTGGACTCCGTTTGATATGGATATTCTGCGAAACAAAAAACATGCAACAAACAGGAACTGGCACTGGGCACTGGATCAATATGTTAGTCCCAAAAATAGTATAAAAAGTTGCCAAAGTATATGAAAGTTGTAGAATATTGGCATGGAACAATAAAAAATTATAGATACGACGGAGGCGTATCAAACATTGATCCATTCATGAAACACACTCGAATATTAGCTACACCCAATACTTAAGTACGATCATATTGCCTCATAGTTGGTGCTTTTATAAGAGAAGATGGAGACTCAAAATAAAAATTGCATAAAGTAAAAGAATGGCCCTTCACAGAGGGAAGTAGGGATAAGGTGCCAGACCTCAAAGCGAAAAACTTAGAGATAAAAACATTTTGAGAGGTGTATCCATCCCACCAACGAAAACGACTTAGAGTTCCCAATAATTTCCATGCATAGATATATCATAGGCGGTTCCCAAACAGAAAATAAAGTTTATTCCTTTTTCCACCATAACTTTCACTTTCCATGGCTAACCATATCCACGGGTGCCCTCCATACCAACACTTTACATGGAATTTATTATTTGACAACATAAAGTAAATTCATTTTTTTGCATTTCAGGACTGGGCATCCCTAATACCTTTGCCTTACTCTCGTGCAATGACAAGTGAATAAACACTCATCTTGAGAATAACACATCTAGCATGGAAAATATTAGCCACCCCTCACCGCTCCGCGAGCGAAACAAACACACAAAAGAGAAGTTTATTTTGAAAATTAGAGATGGCACATGCAAATTTGCTTAGAACGGTAAAAGAATACCGCATATAGGTAGATATAGTGGACTCATGTGGCAAAACTGGGTTAAAGGTTTTTGGATGCACAAGTAGTGATCATACTAAGTGCAAAATGAAGGCTAGCAAAAGATTGGGAAGCGACCAACTAAGAAACGAATAATCTCATAAGCAAGCATTAAGCATAAATAATACCGAATAATGCACCATAAGTAGGATATAATTTCATTGCATGACTATTTACTTTCATACTTGCATAGGGAATCACAAACCTTAACACCAATATTCTTACTAAAGCATAATTACTCATCAAGATGACTCACATATCACGCCATCATATCTCAAAACTATTACTAAGAATCAACTTTATTTTGTCCAATGATCTTCATGAAAGTTTTTATTATATCCTTCTTGGATATCTATCACTTTGGGACTAATTTTCATGTATTTCTTTTCACAAGCTCCAACAAATATAAGTGAAGATCATGAGCACAATAATTTTTCTTTCTCTCAAATTAATTTAAGTGAAGTAAGAGAGAATTTCTTGAAAATTTTACTAACTCTCAAATAAATCTAAGTGAAGCAAGAGAGCATTTCTTCAAAAATACTAAAGCACATTGTGCTCAAAAATATATAAGTGAAGCACTAGAGCAAGTCCATTGCTCATAAAAATTTAAGTGAAGCATAGAGAGCAATTCTAACAAGTCATGACTTATTTTTTGGCTCTCTCAAATAGGTGTGTCCATCAAGGATTGATAACTTAAAACACAAAATAAAAAAAGCAAAGACTCATATCGTACAAGACGCTCCAAGCAAAACACATATCATGTGACGAATAAAAATATAGTTTCAAGTAAAATACAGACGATCGTTGGAAGAAAGCGGGGATGCCACTCAGGGGCATCCCCAAGCTTAGTTGGTTGCTCGTTCTTGGATAATAGGTTGGGATGTTGGGGCATCCCCAAGCTTAGGCTCTTCCATCCTTCCTTCATCCATCGTAAGATAACCCAAAACTTGAAATCTTCAATCACACAAAACTCAACAAAACTTTCGTGAGATCCGTTAGTGTAAGAAAATAATAAATCACTACTATAAGTACTGTATCAAACCAATTCATATTTTGTTTTTGTATTATATCTACTGTATTACAACTTTTCTATGGCAAAAACTCATCAAAGAAAACCATAGAGCCATCAAAATAAGCACACAACACAAACAAAATAGGATCTGTCAAAACAAAACAGTCTGTAGCAATCTGACTATTTCATATACTTCTGTAACTCCAAAAGTTCTGAAAAATTAGGAAGACTGAGCAATTTGTATATTGATCTACTTCAAGTGGAATGGGCATTTTATCTTTCTCTGGTAAAAAATGAAAATTAATTTCATGAGCGTAAAAGTTTTTGTTTTTTCAGCAAGATCAAACAACTATCACCCAAGAAGATCCTAAAGGATTTACTTGGCACAAACATTAAGTAAAACACAAAAAACACAATCATAACAGTAGAATAATTGAGCTAACACACAAGAACAGAAAGCAAAAATAAATTTTATCCATTGGGTTGCCTCCCAACAAGCGCTATAGTTTTACGCCCTTAGCTGGGCATAAAGCAAGGATCTAAGTTTTGTCATCTTTGGTTCGAGATCCATAAGATGCCCTAATGTTTGATTCATAAGGTGGCTTAATTCTAGTTCCAGGAAAGTGTTCCATACCTTCCTCAAAGGAATTTGGAACTTAATATTGCCTTCTTTCATATCAATCACGACACCGATAGTGCGTAAAAACGGTCTACCAAGAATAATTTGACAAGACGGATTGCAATCAATATCAAGAACAATAAAATCTATGGGCAAATAATTTCTATTTGCAAGAATAAGAGCATCATTAATTCTTCCTATAGGATTTTTAATAGTAGAATCCGCCAAGTACAAATTCAAAGAACACTCTTCAAGATTAGCAAGACCAAGCACATCAAATAAAGATTTCGGAATTGTAGAAACACTAGCACCTAAGTCACACAAAGAAAACACACATAATTTTTAATCTTGACTTTGATAGTAGGTCCCCATTCATCATGCAATTTTCTAGCAATTGAAAGTTCTAATTCCAATTTTTCTTCAAAAGCTTTCATCATAGCATCAACAATATGTTTAGTAAAAGCTTTATTTTGTTCATAAGTATGGGGTGAATTTATCATGGATTGCAACAAAGAAATACAATCAATCAAAGAGCAACTATCATAATTAAAGTCTTTGTAATCCAAACGAGTGGGTACATCACTAGCTAAAGTTTCGACCTCTCCAAACCCACTTTCATCAATTTTCTCAACAAGATTTTCACCCTCCGAAATATTGGGACGCCTTCTACCTAAAGTTGACTCTTCTCCAGTCCCTTTTTCATCAACATTAACTTTACTAAACAAGGAATCAATAGAAGAAACACCAATCATTTTAAGATCTTCATCACTTTTGCGAAAGAAATCACTAGAAAACACTTTTTCTAAAAATTCTCTTTTAGCTCTAAGCATAGCAGTTATTTTCTTACTTTCATCCATAGAAACATAAAGAGCTTTAATTGATTCGTCAACCTTAGGCACAAAAATTTTCATCTTGAGATTTTCGACATCATGAGAAATTCTATCAACACTTGTAGACAAATCATCAATCTTACTCAACTTTTCTTCTATGGAAGTGTTGAAAACTTTTTGTGTATTGACAAATTCTTTAATATTATTCTCAAGATCAGAGGTGTTCCTATAATTATTATAAGATTGATTTCCATAGGAATTACCATAATTACTAGAGGAATTACTAGGAAAAGGCCTATATTTAAAATTACCTCTATAAACATTGTTGTTGAAATTATTTCGAGAGATAAAATTCACATCTATGGCATCACTATTTTGCTCAATCAAAGTTGACAAAGGCATATCATTAAGATCAATAGGAGCACTTCTACTAGCAACTAATTTCACAAGAGCATCAACTTTTTCACTCAAAGAAGAAATTTCTTCAACCAAATTAACTTTTTTACTAGTAGGAGCTCTTTCGGTATGCCATTGCGAATAATTTGCCATAATATTATCAAGCAATTTGGTGGCTTCACCCAAAATAATTTCCATAAAAGTACCACATGCGGCGGAATTTAAAAGATTACGAGAAACAAAATTCAACCCCGCTTAATTTTTTTGTATGATCATCCAAAGATTTAACCCATGAGTTGGGCAATTCCTTATCATCATTTTAATCCTTTCCCAAGATTGTGCAACATGCTCATGTTAAAGTTTCTTGAAATTCATGATCTAGGTTCTAAGGGAAATAATTTTTGCGGGCGGAAAATACTTAGTGATAAAAGCATCTTTGCACTTATTCCAAGAATTGATACTATTGCGAGGCAAAGAAGAGAACCAAATTTTTGCAGAATCATGCAAAGAAAACGGAAATAATTTCAACTTCACAACATCATTGTCCACATATTTTTTATTTTGCATATCGCATAATTCCACGAATGTGTTAAGATGGGACGCGACATCCTCATTAGGAGTACAGGAAAATTGATCTTTCATAACAAGATTCGGCAAAGCGGTATTAATATCACAAGACTCCGCACTAGCGGCGGGAGGAGCAATCGGAGTGCCAATAAAATCATTGTTGTTGGTATTTGAGAAATCACATAACTTGGTGTTCTCTTGAGTCATGATGACCACTCAACAAGATTGCACTCAAAAGCAGATCCGGCAAGAAAACGGCTAAGGGAAAAAGAGAGGCGAATAAAACGACATTTTTTTGTGAAGTGGGGGAGAGGAAAATGAGAGGCAAATGAAAAAAAATGTAAATTGCAAGGAAATGAGATTTGTGATTAGGAACCTGGTAAATGTTAAAGATCCTCCCCGGCAACAACGCCAGAAATTCCTTTTGATGTCGCTTGAAGCTACGTCGGTATTTCCCCAAAGAGGAAGGGATGATGCAGCACAGTGGCGGTAGGTATTTCCCTCAGATATGAAACCAAGGTTATTGAACCAGTAGGGGAACCAAGCAACACAACGTAAACTGCCCCTGCACACAGATAACAAATGCTCGCAACCTGACGTGTTAAAGGGGTTGTCAATCCCTTTCAGGTAAAGGTGCCAGAAATTGGTGCGTGTCGAGAGAAAGTTGTAATAGATTAAATAAATAGATCGCAAATAAAATAATGTGCAACAAAGTATTTCTGGGTTTTTGGATTAATAGATCTAAAAATAAATGCAAGAGAAAAGTAGATCGCAAAGGCAAATATATAAGAAAGAAGACCCCGGGGGCGTAGGTTTCACTAGTGGCTTCTGTCGAGAAAAAATGCAAATGGTGGGTAAAGAAATTACTGCTGGGAAATTGATAGAACCTCAAATAATTATGATGATATCTAGGCAATGATCATTACATAGGCATCACGTCCAAGATTAGTAGACCGACTCCTGCCTGCATCTACTACTATTACTCCACACATCGACCGCTATCCAACATGCATCTAGTGTATTAAGTTCATGGAGAAATGGAGTAACACAATAAGAATGATGACATGATGTAGACAATATCTATCTATGTAGAGATAGAACCCATCGTTTTACCCTTAGTAGCAACGATACATACGTGTCGTTTCCCTTTCTGTCACTGGGTTCAAGCACCGTAAGATCGAACCCACTACAAAGCACATCTTCCCATTGCAAGATAAATAGATCAAGTTGTCCAAACAAAACACAAATATCGAAGAATAAATACGAGGCTATAAGCAATCATGCATATAAGAGATCAAAGAAACTCAAACAACTTTCATGGATATAAAAAGATAGATCTGATCATAAACTCAAAGTTCATCGATCCCAACAAACACACCGCAAAAGAGTTACATCATATGGATCTCCAAGAGACCATTGTATTGAGAATCAAGAGAGAGAGAGATGAAGCCATCTAGCTACTAACTACCGACCCGAAGGTGTACAAAGAACTACTCACGCATCATCGGACATGCGCCAATGGAGGTGGTGAACCCCATCCGAGATGGTGTCTAGATAGGATCTGGTAGTTCTAGACTCTGCGGTGGCTGGATGAATATTTCATAGACTTCCCTAGGGTTCTGGGATTTTTAGGGTGTTTATAGGGCAAAGAGGCGGTCCAAGGGGCACCCGAGGTAGGCACAACCCACCAGGGCGCGCCAGGAGGCCACCAGGGCGCGCCAGGAGGCCACCAGGGCGTGCCTGGGCCTCCTGGCGCGCCCTGGTGGGTTGTCCCGTCCTCGGGACTCCCCCCCAGGTGCAACCAGGGCCCAACATGTTCCTTCTAGTCCATAAAAAATCTCCGTAAAGTTTCGTGGCATTTGGACTCCGTCTGATATTGATTTTCTGCAATGTAAAAAACACAAAAAACAGGAACTGGCACTTGGCACTATGTCAATAGGTTAGTACCAAAAAATGATATAAAATGACCATAAAATGATTATAAAACATCCAAGATTGATAATATAATAGCATGGAACAATCAAAAATTATAGATACGTTGGAGATGTATCAGCATCCCGAAGCTTAACTCCTACTCGTCCTCGAGTAGGTAAGTGATAAAAACAAAATTTTTGATGTGGAATGCTGCCTATCATGTCATATCATATTATTTTCTTTATAGCATGGACAATTGGACTTTTAGTTGTTCAAAGCAATAGTCTAGTTTTGACATGATAATATATCAACAAGCAACCATGTCTTTCAAAATATCAACGCTAAAATAAGTTATCCTAGCCCACCTTGCTCAAACATTGATCCATTCATGAAACACACTCGAATATTAGCTACACCCAATATTTAAGTACGATCATATTGCCTCCTAATTGGTGCTTTTATAAGAGAAGATGGAGACTCAAAATAAAAATTGCATAAAGTAAAAGAAAGGCCCTTCGCAAAGGGAAGTAGGGATTTGTAGAGGTGCTAGAGCTTAGAGCGAAAAACTTAGAGATAAAAACATTTTGAGAGGTGTATCCATCCCACCAACGAAAACGACTAGAGTTCCCAACATGTTCCTTCCGGTCCATAAAAAATCTCCGTAAAGTTTCATGGCATTTGGACTCCGTCTGATATTGATTTTCTGTGATGTAAAAAACACGGAAAAAGCAGGAACGGACACTTGGCACTATGTCAATAGGTTAGTACCAAAAAATGATATAAAATGACTATAAAATGATTATAAAACATCCAAGATTGATAATATAATAGCATGGAACGATCAAAAATTATAGATACGTTCGAGACGTATCTGTGCTGGAGGTCGAGAAGACCCTGAAGGGCGTGTACGAGGAGTGCGATGCCCTTCAAGACAAGGAGAAAAAGGCAAGCAAGGAGCTCGAGAAGCTACACCTGGCACATCCGAGACCTAGATCCAGGCCTGGGCCGACCGCGAGGTGCTCTAGCAAGTGAAGTAGATTATGGTGGGTGAGCTATTTTTACTTCATTGTGTTTGGAAGCAAGGGGTTTGTCAAGCTCACCCAGCTATGGTGCTCTGCAGAGGTCTTCGCGGCTCTCCCGAAGAGCCTGTTGGACGTCGGCCACTATTTTGGCAAACGGGAGGGCCATCAGGCGGAGAAGGTGTTCTGGCAACAATTCTAGGCACTGCCGCGTCCAGAGCTGTTAATCATAGGATGAAGCAGTTGTTGGAACTTCTCTGGATGGCAAAGCCGGCACACCAAGACCTCTGTTTGAACCTATGGCCTACGAAGGTGTTGTCGACCAGCTTCTTCGGGCTCCTGGCTCAGCTGCAAGAATCCATCCTGCGGGTGGCTCGCTGGAAGCGGTCCGCATGGGTGGAGGGGGCGCAGCGAGCATACGCCTGCGCGAAGATGCATTATCGGTGCATTGAGGTTGTAGGCTTGGGACCCCTCAAAGGGAAGGATTGGACCACGGAGCAGTTCCTCGCCGAGGTAGCAGAAGGGGCCCGGACTACCGAGGACAAGTGTCTGAAGGACACTTTGTATTTTTAGGTAGTACTTTGGAATGCCGATGTGTGGCTGGATGTACAAAACTTCCTTTTGTTTTAATGAATGTGGCTTTATATTTCATCATGTGATTGTGTTGTTTTCTTATCTTTGTTTGTTTTTTGACTGAAAGTGGCTAGTCGTCGGCTTTGACCCATTTGTATAGTATACAGAGGGTGTTCCTGAGGCAATCGTGACCCGTAGATGAAGTCTCAGTTCCCGAAGGCAGTCCGTGCACATAGGAACGATGCAATCAGATTATAATGGTTTAATAACTTTCACTTAGTCATAGGAGCCTAACTGTGGGGGCCGATGACGAGCCCTCAGTGTGTGGAGTTGTCGGTTGTGTAGACATAGTTTATGCCACTGACTAATACGTCTCCAACGTATCTATAATTTTTTATTGTTCCATGTTGTTATATTATCAATCTTGGATGTTTTATAATCATTTTATAGTCATTTTACATCATTTTTTGGTACTAACCTATTGACATAGTGCCAAGTGCCAGTTCTATTTTCTGCATGTTTTTTACATCGCACGAAATCAATACCAAACGGAGTCCAAACGCAGCGAAATTTTTTGGAGATTTTTTTGGACCAGAAGACAACCAATGGGACGAAGAAGCACCCGGGGGGTGCTCCGAGGGGATCACAACCCACCAGGGCGCGCTAGGAGGCCCAGGCGTGGCCTGGTGGGTTGTGCCCACCTCGGGTGCCCCCTCAACCGCCTCTTTGCTCTATAAATACCCCAACATTCCAGAAACCCTAGGGGAGTCTACGAAAATCAATTCTAGCCGTCGTAGAGTCCAGAACCACCAAATCCAATCTAGACACCATCACGGAGGGGTTCACCACTTCCATTGGTACCTCTCCGATGATGCATGAGTAGTTCTTTGTAGACCTTCGAGTCTGTAGTTAGTAGCTAGATGGCTTCCTCTCTCTCTCTCTCGTTTGATTCTCAATACAATGGTCTCTTGGAGATCCATATGATGTAACTCTTTTTGCGGTGTGTTTGTTGGGATCAGATGAACTTTGAGTTTATGATCAGATCTATCTTTTTATCCATGAAAGTTATTTGAATCTTCTTTGATCTCTTATATGCATGATTGCTTATAGCCTCGTATTTCTTCTCCGACATTTGGGTTTTGTTTGGCCAACTTGATGTATTTATCTTGCAATGGGAAGAGGTAGTTTGTAGTGGGTTCGATCTTATGGTGCTTGATCACAGTGACAGAAGGGGAACCGACACGTATGTATCTTTTCTACTAAGGATAAAATGATGGGGTCTATCTCTACATAGATAGATCTTGTCTACATCATGTCATCGTTCTTATTGCATTACTCCATTTCCTCATGAACTTAATACACTAGATGCATGCTGGACAATGGTCGATGTGTGGAGTAATAGTAGTAGATGTAGGCATGAGTCGGTCTACTAATCTTAGATGTGATGCCTATATAATGATCATGTCGGCGTCCTGGGAACGGGGGTACCCAGACTTGCCTGCCTGCGGCCCAGGGCGTGGCTCCACCAATGGCCTGGTATGGCCCGTCTTCATCAACAACCACTCAAGACCCTCGCGAGGGGCAAAGCCTCATGAGGCGGATGATGCCAAGACCTCCTGGGGACAGCCTCCCTAGGCTGGCTCCTGAGGAGTGGAGATATCTATGCAAGGTGCACCTCGCGAGGTCCTCGTGACGTGAGCCATGACGACCAAGGTCAGGCGGACGCCAGCGTGCGCAGGGTGCCAATTTCCACTTTGGTGCTAAAGGGGCAAGCGTAGGCGAGGAGTCCCAAGGCATCAGACAATGGTTTCCATATCGGTGCAACAAGACCAAGACCAGTAGGACGGTAAGACGGAGGTCACCGCGGAGCCCACGACGACGTCACCAGCAGAGCCTTTGGCAGGCGAAGACCACCTTTTGTTAGGATAACTTGTACTAGTTATCCTCCTTCGAAATTGGCCATTGTGGGATCCCTTCCCGCCTAAACATTTGGGAAGAGGACCAGGGCCTCTATAAATAGGCTAGCCACCACCTTAGTAGGGGACGGATCATTAAGACCATCCTCACACACACAAGCTCACCGAGCTAAAGAACACCTCTCCTCAGGAGGTTGTGCATCCCTTGTACTAGTTCATCCGCACCCTACGAGGCAATCCACCACACCACACTGAAGTAGGGTATTACACCACAACGGTGGCCTGGACCAGTATAAACTCTTGTGTCACTTGTTCCTTCGGTTCCTCGAGCTAGGCCTAGAGATCGTTGCGAGAGTGAGCGAGGAAGAGAGAGACCTTCGTGCACACCCCAGTGTTCGAACCTCAAGGGTTTGCTGGAACCCACGATCCGACTTTTGGCACGCTAGGTAGGGGTGCGCTGAAGCTGTTCTTCCATTGATTCGCGCTCCACTGCTCCACCGCATCCGTGTATGATGCTCGCCGAGCCCGTGCTGAGCGCCGCGCCGCCCTCGCCGCCTGCGTCGCTCAGACGGTGCCCGTTGGCAGACCTCCCCGCCATTCTCCATCACCTACTGGCAATGCCGCCACCGGCCCAGCAGCAAACAAGCAGCAGGCTTCATCGTTGCACCCCTCAGTGCGGCGGGATGGACGCACCGCCACCCCATCGCTGACTCCGACCGGCTCGCCGTCCCATGCTTGTCGCGTGCCCACGGATGCGCAGGCCGCACTGCTCATGGAACGTGAGCTCCTGCGTTATCGCCCGGTCAACGACCTCTACGACGACTGGCTGGACCGCATCGCCGAGCTTGTTAGCGCTGCCGGGGGCTCCCCCGCAACATCCCTCTCGCTGCCTCGCCCACCTCCAGCCGCAGGCGACGTAGCTCACAGAACACCTCCTCCGCCTCTGCATCAAGATAGCGCCCTCGCACCAAGACACACGGCTCACAGAGCGCCCCCGCCGCCTCTGCATCAAGACAGTGTCCTCGCCCCAAGACACACGGTCCTGCAGCGTGATCCGCCACGCCGTGTGCCCGTGCAGGAAGAAGGAAGCTGCCAGGAGGTCCCTCGACCGCAATAAAACGCTCCTGCACTCCCTGCACCACCACGTCAAGACCGCATGCCACCTATGGCGGCGATGCATGGATATCAAGACCAGGCTCCACCACCGCGACGGGCTCCGGTGACCACAGCAGGTTTCCGAGCCTTCACTCCTGAGCTGTGCACCGTCGTCTGGCTAGGCAAGTTCAAGCCCGACCTGCCTCCACGCTACGACGGCACCCCTGACCCTGCGGAGTTATTGCAGCTCTATGAGCTGAGCATCGAGGCAGCCAACGGAGACGAGAAGGTCATGGCGAACTGGTTTGCCATGGCCCTCAAGGATGGTGCGCGCTCGTGGCTCCTGAACCTGTCTGCGGGATCGGTCTCCTCCTAGGGCGAGATGCACGAGCATTTCGTCACCAACTTCCAGGGCACTCGCGGCCGCCCGCCTGCTGCTGGCGACCTGCGATGCATCAAGCAACAACCTGGGGAAATCCTACAAAAGTACATCCAGCGCTTCAACAACATCCTCCTGAAGATCTCCAAGGTGACGGACGAGGCCATCATCTCCGCATTCTCGGATGGCATCCGCGACGTCAAGATGAAGGAGGAGCTCACCATCCACAAGGACCTATGCTCGACCCTGGAGATGTTCAGCATGGCAACCAAGTGCGCAAGGGCTGAGGAAGGGCGCCTCTCCCTCCTCGAGCTCCCAGCTACTGACCAGGAGGACAAGAAGGCAAAGATCAAGGACGTGAAGTGCAAGGGGGCTGCCGTGCTCGCGGCGGAGCCAGAGATGAAGCGCGACCGCGACCACCCCGAATCATCCAGGGCCAACCACCCCTTCCGCGCCTTCCACAATGTTCATAGCCACAACACAACGACTGTCAGGAGCTCAGGACCATCCAAGATGGGCACTTCGGTCGACTCCCTGAGCGCAACGACCAGGGCTATGGCCGTGGAGGAGGACGAAGTGGAAGACGCTGGGACGACCGCGGCCCCCGCCAGGAGTGGCACGACCGGCCTTGCGAGGACCACTGGCAGGACCAGCCTCGCGAGGGCCCCTGGTGGGAGCAGCCTCGTGAGGACCGCCCTCAGGGAAACACTAGCCTCCCTCCGCTACCGCCACCACCAAGGAGGAACGACGACCACCATCAGGACGAGGGGGCTGGGGGCTTCCAGTAACCGCGTGCCGTCTCATATATCTTGGGCGGTGCTCAGGCCTCCAGCCTCTCAGCACGTCTTCAAGCGGTTTGCTCGCGAGGTGAATGCGGCCCTTCCCAGGCTTGAGGCCATGCGCTCGCTCCGGTGGTCCAAGTGCGCCATCACCTTCAGCTCGGCGGATCAACTCAAGTGTGCAGCAATGACTGATGCTCTCCCGATGCTCTGCTCACCCGTCATCAGCAACGTTCAAGTCACCAAGACCCTCATCGATAGCGGTGCAAGGCTCAATGTCCTGTCCGTCGAGACATTCGACAGCCTTCAGGTGCTAGACGATCAGCTACAGCCTACCAAGCCTTTCTCATGAGTGACTGACGGCTCGACCACCCCGATAGGGCAGGTCCACCTCCCTGTCACCTTCGGCCAGCGTGACAACTACCGCACTGAGCTCATCGACTTTGACGTCGCCCACCTCCGCCTGCCGTACAATGCTATCCTTGGATATCTAGCCTTGGCCATGTTCATGGCAGTGACCCACCACGGCTACAACATCCTCAAGATTCCAGGGAGTGGCGGCGTCATGTCGGTCACCTGCGAGGAAAGAGATGCGGTGTGCTCCCTGGAGCATGCTTACCAGGCTGCAGCGGCCGAAGATCCCGACAACAGAGGCACCTTGCACCCTCCTGAGGCCAACCCCAAGAAGAAGAAGTAGCTACTCCGCCAAGGACCTCAGGAGGGCGGCGTCTCCAGCAGCACCACCTCAGGACCTGCACCCACAGATGGGGCGCCTCCTTCCCTCGCATAGGAAGGCGTGCCCGACACCCTCCTCGGGCTGGGCTCGGGGGCTCTCTTCTAGAGGGCCTCAGACCTATCCATCGTCACATGGGAGGCGCTCGGGCACCATGCATGTGCAGGCGTGCTTCACCGCACGTTTCCCTCAAGAGGGCATGAGGCGTGGAGCGCCTTGTGCTCAGGAATTCATCACCAAGGCGATCCAGGAGCTTCAAGAGGCAGGGTCCATGCGTGGCGGCCATCGCCCACCATCTAGCGCAGCTCTCCACCCTGGCGAGGGTGGCAGGCTGCGCGTCTGCGTTGACGTTCTAGGGCTCAACTGGGTTACATCTCAGCGACGATTCTGGCCTTTGCGCGTTGGGCGGTGCGAGGGTCCCCCTCACAGCTACGTTCGCATGCCTCTCGGACCGCCGAACGTGGTTGTCACCTCCCAGCGTCACCTACGGAGCATTCTAGCGGCTCAGGAGGCCAGGCATCACGCCGTCCTGGAGGAGATCGCGACGGTTCTTTAGGAGCCACCTGGGCCTATAGAGCCCCTTGTGGCTCGTGTGGGGCAACCTCTCCAGCATGCGTCTTCAGCTGCCCCGACACCACTCCAACACGATATCAAGTGACTCTTTGCAGTTCATTCAGTAAGGGGCGCCCATCGGGCAGCATTATCCCCAAGTCACATGGGCATGTCCCTGCGACATGTATCCTTTTTGCATCTTTAGCTTACTTTTCTGGGGGTGCCTCATGGGCCGCATCATCCCCAAGCCACTAGGGTTCGTCCCAATGGCATGTATCGTTCTTGCATCTATCTAAACTAATTTGCCTTCTCGCGTGAATTGCTCTGTAACCACTGCTCATCACGGCCTCCTGCGATGCCGATCGGGCACTTGCTTATCCCGCAACGGGAGACTTGCATGCTAGCACGGTGCTTGTGCTCGGGTCCGTCCTTGCAACACTGGTAAACCTATGCGATCGAGCTCTGGCTTGCGGCCCGCTCCGTGTACACCACCTCACCAGATCCTCAGTGCCTTCATCTTCTCGCGGAAGTAGCAATGGCAGGATGGCAAGCATGGCCCGGGCCACTCTCTCTATCTCGCACTAACCCGCAGGAACCTTTGGTGCCTAGCCACAAGGGGTCCCACCAGCTGCTCCCCTTCATGCTTTTTTGTTTGGGCATTAAAGGGAGGGCTCCTAAGCATCGCGCCTCAGGAGCTCTTACCGGCTCTCCAGCCCTCACACCCTGGCCTTGACCACGGCATCACGACCTAGCATACCAGCGGCAGCTCAGCTCGCTCGAGGGCCAGGACCCGAGGACGCAGAGCACTCAGGGAAGCATGAAGGGCGGGAGCTGGCATGGGCACAACCTGGCAGCATCGCCATCAGCAGCCACGAACTGGGCACCATGCAAGGAACTGATCCGAGATCGCTAAGATAAGTCGTGTATCCAAGGTAGCTCAGCTCACAACTTAGGATTTTCGACTCCTGCAGCCTTGCTCTGGCAATGCCGCATGCCTTTTCTACCTTCATGGAGCTTCTTGCACGCTAAGGGGGACCTCTTGAGCATCGCACCACAGGATCTCTTACCGGACCTCGGGCCGCTCACCTCCTGGCCTTGACCACGGCATCGTGACCTGGCATACCAGCGACGGCTGAAGCCTGCTTGGGGACTGGGACCTGTCGGCGTAGAGCACTAAGCTACTATGAGGACGAAAAGGGGGACAATGCCAAAACGAGACGTGCAATCACAGATTCCGCGATGAAGATAATATTGATGCAAAGCATTATAGATTCTTTACATGCCCCCACGGGGTTTGTCTTGATTCCTTGCAGGGAACAAAATAAGGAAGATTCTAGGATCCCTATCTACCAGTATCGCCGCCGGCACCACCATCAATGGCGGGCCACGAGGGACTGGCGCCAACCCCATCCAGATCAGCGGAGGCGACGAGCGGACGCCGCCGCCGCGCTCCGGGCATGGCGTGAGCTCGGGGGCACGTAGCTGTCGTCGCTCGTCTCTGGAGTCTTGTCAGGCGCGGGAGAGTCGCTGGACTCCCATGCACCATCGCTGTTGCTGGAGGAATCGTCGGCAGGACCATGGGCGGGCCTAGCGCATGCCCCTGCACTGTCCTGGCAATCTCCTTCAGGACAGCACTCCAGGCGGCGGCCTTCCTCGTCAAAGACTTTGAAGAACATCCTGGAGGCGTTGTCATACTCGAAATGGATGGTGAGGGTGCCCTCCGCACGGCAGACGCGGGTGACCTCGCCCCATCCACGGGTCATGAAGATCTTGCCCTGGGAGACGGCCTCAACCTCTTCTCCTGTTGCTGGGGCACCGAGCTCGGCGTGCTGTAGCCACAACTCGAGTGGCCCCCTTGGCGGCATCACTTCGGCAAAGAACGGCGGGAATCAGATCCATGTGCGCGGTGGCATCGCCGCCCACACCACGAGTTCTCGCGAGGAGCCCTCGGCGTGTGTTCGCGGGGCGGCGGCGCGCGCCACCACTGCACGGCCATCGTGGACATGGCGCGAGAGGCGTCGGTCGCTGCCTCCTCCTTTGGAGCCTCCTGCCTGAGCGTACAAGGGCAGCGGTAGCCCGGGGGAGGCCGCTCGTACCAACGCCTCGTCACCTCCGGCCTCTCGACGTTGTCGCGGGAGCGAACCGGCCTCTTCTTTGGTGGGAGTGGCCCAAGTTCTTCATGGGGACCCTTCCCCTTCTCGGCGGCGGACAACCTCCGTATCGGCGCCATGGATGTTGCAGCAAGGAGGAGGAAGAAGAAGCAAGCGGAGCAGAGGAGGAAATGAGCAACGGGGGCTTCGCCCCTTCCTTGTTTATAGCCAGAGCGAGGCCAACCGCCGGCCCCCATGATCTAAGGTAACGATGATTTTGTTCTGCATGCAGCAGGGTCTCATCAAGTCGGGCAGTTACCGAGGCAGCATGGGGAAGCGAAGACGCCCATGACCTGTCAATCGACATGCTTCAATCGAGGCCACAGGCTATTGGGGCCCGCGGCGCTCCGCACTTGACACTTGGCTTCGCCTCGAAGCCAAGTACGAGCGCACCTTGGGCCCGGGGGCTACTGTTGGCGTCCTGGGAACGGGGGTACCGAGACTTGCCTGCCTGCGGCCCATGGTGTGGCTCCACCAATGGCCTGGTACGGCCCATCTTCATCAACAACCACTCAAGACCCTCGCGAGGGGCCAAGCCTCGCGAGGCGGACGACGCCAAGACCTCCTGGGGGCAGCCTCCCTAGGCTGGCTCCCGAGGAGCGGAGATATCTATGCAAGGTGCACCTCGCGAGGTCCGCGTGATGTGAGCCATGATGACCAAGGCCAGGCGGGCGCCAACGGGTGCAGGGTGCCAGTTTCCTCTTTGGTGCTAAAGGGGCAAGCGAAGGCGAGGAGTCCCGAGGCATCATGCAAAGGTTTCCATATCGCTCCAACAAGACCAAGACTAGGAGGACGGCAGGACGGAGGTCACTGCAGAGCCCACGGCGGCGTCATGAAAGCACAAGTGCTCCCTAGGTGGTTTTGGTAATTAATGTCAACATATCTCTTGTTGGACTAACATTTTATCTAGTATGTTTCAGATAAGTTCAACAGTGAAGTGGCATGGACTAGAGGATGTGAAACCCCTTCAAAATGCTGAGGACAAAGGATTGGCTCAAGCTCAAAGCTCAAGACTCTGCATTTTCCATTTTAGTGATCCAAGATCACATTGAGTCTATAGGAAAAGCCAATACTATCAAGGAGGGATGATGTGTTGCTTAATGAGGCTCCTGCTCAAATGCTTAGTGATATGCTCCAAAGCCCTCAACTACTTTCTCACATCCACATATGACCTAAACCAAAAGTCAAACTCGGCCCCATCGATTCTTCCTATCCGGCGCCACCGAGTTTCAAATGTCATAGCCACTGCCACAAACCTTAGGAAAATCGGTCTCACCGATAGGGATCTCGGTCTCACCGAGATGGGGTTGTAATCTCTCTGTTTCCCTTTGTAACATTTCGGTCTCGCCGAGATGAGCGATCGGTCCCACCGAGATTGCAATGTAAACTCTCTGTTTTCCCTTCGCAACATTTCGGTCTCACCGAAATGAGCGATCGGTCTCACTGAGTTTACCTGACCAACTCTCTGGTTAGCTTATTACCAAAATCAGTCTCACCGAGTTTGTGTAATCGGTCTCACCGAGATTACATTATGCCCTAACCCTAATCATATCGGTCCTACCGAGTTGCATGTCAGTCCCACGGAAAACCCTAACGGTCACTAGCTTTGCTGAATCGATCTGACCGAGTTTAACCATTCGGTCCCACCGAGTTTGGGAAGTTATGTGTAATGGCTAGATTTTGTGTGGAGGCTATATATACCCCTCCACCACCTCTTCATTCGTGGAGAGAGCCATCAGAACATGCCTACACTTCCAATACATATTTTCTGAGATAGAACCACCTACACTTGTGTTGAGACCAAGATATTCCATTCCTACTATATGAATCTTGATCTCTAGCCTTCCCAAGTTGCTTTCCACTCAAATCCTCTTTCCACCAAATCCAAATCCTATGAGAGAGAGTTGAGTGTTGGGGAGACTATCATTTGAAGCACAAGAGCAAGGAGTTCATCATCAACACACCATTTGTTACTTCTTGGAGAGTGGTGTCTCCTAGATTGGCTAGGTGTCACTTGGGAGCCTCCGACAAGATTGTGGAGTTGAACCAAGGAGTTTGTAAGGGCAAGGAGATCGCCTACTTCGTGAAGATCTACCGCTAGTGAGGCAAGTCCTTCGTGGGTGATGGCCATGGTGGGATAGACAAGGTTGCTTCTTCGTGGACCCTTCGTGGGTGGAGCCCTCTTTGGACTCGTGCAACGGTTACCCTTCGTGGGTGTAAGTCTCCATCAACGTGGATGTACGATAGCACCACCTATCGGAACCATGACAAAAACATTCGTGTATCCAATTGCGTTTGAATCCTCCAAACCCTTCCCTTTACATTCTTGCAAGTCGCATGCTTTACTTTCTGCTGCTCATATACTCTTTGCATGCTTGCTTGATATGTATTGTGTTTGTTAAACTTGTGCCTAAACTCCACTTCAACTTAAGAAAATTAAAAACTGCAACTTTTAGCACTTAGTGTCTAATCACCCCCCCCTCTAGACTCCTCTTCTCGATCCTTTCAATTGGTATCAAAGCTTTGGTTTCCATTGCCTTGGTTTAAACACCATTGGAGGAAGATGGATGAGTCTACTTTGGGGAGTCTTAGACGTAGAGTGCCTATTCTTGATGGAGAATATTTTCATGAGTGGAAAAATGAAATGCTTGAGATTTTCAATGAATATCATTTGAGCAAGTATATTGCTAGCCCTTGTGCACCTCATGTTGATCCCATGCACCCTACCCTTGATGAGTCAATTGACATGATTCACAATCTTAGAACTGTTAATCTTATCACTAGAGGCTTGCCTATAAGCTTGATTGGATGTTTGCCTACTCTTAAGTGTGCCTACACCATATGGAAATTTCTTGAGGAACTCTTTCCAAATTATTCCTTGAAAGATCTAGATGAAATTCTCCATAAATCCATTGCCTTGATTAAGATGAATTCCAATGATCCCAAATTTGGTGACTGCTTATTTGAGCTTACAAATCTTACGAGTGCCAAAGGAGATGTTGGAATCATTAGAAATATCATTTCTAGAGCTATTAGAATTCATAAAGATATCTATAGAAATGATCATTTATCTAATGAATTACCCTCTCTAGGAATTGATCTATCACAAGATGATGTTGAACATGAATACTCTGATGAGGATGATGATGATAGTGACTATGACCTTGATGATGCAATGAGACATTTTGGTCTTATGGCAAATCTTTGCGGCTACATGGCCGGAGGAAAGGAATGGGTCCTTGATAGTGGATGTACTGATCATATGACCTGAGATAAAGATATGTTCCGTGAGCTTGCTGAAAACGACGGCCCTCGAAAGTATGTCACCTTTGGTGATAACTCAAAGGGTAAGGTGGTAGGCCTAGGTAAGGTGGCCATCTCACATGATAGCTCCATACAAAATGTCATGCTCGTTGAATCTCTTGGCTACAATTTACTTTCAGTATCTAGACTTGCTGATTTCGGTTTCAATGTTTTATTCACTGAAGTAGATTGCCAAGTGTTTCGTAGAGACAATCGTAAAATGGTCTTTACCGGAATACGTAGAGGTGATCTTTACATTGTTGATTTCACTAAAAAGGCTCAACCTAGAACTTGCTTATTGCTAAATCCTCTAAAGGTTGGTTATGTCATAGATGATTAGGTCATGTTGGTATGCAAAACCTTGACAAGCTTACTAAAGAAAATCATATCCTTGGCGTTAACGATGTCATATTTGATAAGGATAGACTTTGTAGTGCTTGTCAAGCAGGTAAACAAGTTGGAGGAAGGCATCCCGTGAAGAACATCATGACCACGAGAAGACCACTCGAGCTACTTCACATGGATCTTTTTGGTCCTAACGCTTACAAAAGTCTTGGTGGAAATTCTTTTGGTCTAGTTATAGTTGATGATTTTTCAAGATTTACGTGGGTGTTCTTTCTCGATGATAAATCGCAGGTCCAAAAGATCTTCAAGAACTTCGCTAGGAAGGCCCAAAATCAATTTGAAGTGAAAATCAAGAAGGTTCGCAGCGACAACAGAACGGAGTTCAAGAACGCAAATGTGGACACATTTATTGACGAAGAAGGGATTTCACATGAGTTCTCGGCTACATACACACCTCAACAAAATGGAGTTGTTGAGAGGAAGAACCGGACACTCATTGAAATGGCGAGAACGATGCTTGATGAGTACAAGACGCTAAAGCACTTTTGGGCGGAAGCGGTTGAGATAGCTTGTCATGCAACAAATCGATTGTATCTTCACAAACTGCTCGGCAAGACGGCATACGAGCTCCTCACCGGTAACAAACCACAAGTTGGATACTTTCTAGTATTCTGCTCAAAGTGCTACATTCTTGATAAACATCATCGTTCTAAATTTGCTCCTAAGTCTCATGAAGGTTTCCTACTTGGTTATGGCTCAAACTCTCACACATACCGTGTCTACAACAATTTCACCCGAAAGGTTGAAGAGACGGCAGATGTGAAGTTTTATGAATCTAATGGCTCGCAAGTAGAGCAATTGCTAGTTGATGTAGGAGACAAAGACCCTTCGGAAGCAATCCAAGACTTGTCTATTGGCAAGATTCGTCCAACGGAGGTGAAGGAGAGTATCTCGTCCATCCAAGTGGAAGCTTCTACCTCACGACAAGGTGAACCAAGAGTTGATACGGAAGCATCCACAAGTGGGACACATCAAGATGAAGAAAACAAGGAAGTGCATGAAGATGAACGCCAACAACCTCCTTCTCCACCATGGCAAGAGAACGACAACGTCAACAACGAAGAAGGCCAAGAAGAAGAACAAGATGAAGAAGACATTCAACCAAGATCCAAGCAAAAGCTTTCACAAGTTCGAGCAAGAATTGCTAAAGACCATCCCGTCGAGCAAATCTACAATGATATCCAAACCAGGAGAATCACTCGCTCAAAAACTCGTTTAGCTAACTTTTGTGAACACTATTCATTCATCTCTCGCATTGAACCTATGAAGGTTGAAGAAGCATTGGAAGATCCGGATTGGATAAACGCTATGCATGAAGAGCTACACAACTTTGAGAGAAATCAAGTGTGGACATTGGTTGAAAAGCCCGACAACCACCACAACATCATTGGTACCAAATGGGTGTTTCGCAACAAGCAAGATGAAGATGGTCAAGTCGTCCGCAACAAAGCACGCCTAGTCGCTCAAGGCTACACTCAAGTCGAAGGTATGGACTATGGTGAGACATATGCCCCCGTTGCTAGACTTGAGTCCATTCACATCTTACTTTCCTATGCTAATCATCATGATATCACCTTGTACCAAATGGACATTAAAAGTGCTTTTCTAAATGGTAAAATTGAGGAGGAAGTTTATGTTAAGCAACCTCCCGGATTTGTCAATCCTAAGAAACCTAATCATGTTTACAAACTTCACAAAGCTCTTTATGGTCTTAAACAAGCTCCTAGAGCATGGTATAAATGCTTGACCAAGTTCCTTATTGAAAAAGGCTTTGAAATTGGAAAAATAGATTCTACTCTTTTTTACTAAAAGGGTTAATGGAGAATTGTTAGTATGCCAAATTTATGTCGATGATATTATATTTGGATCAACTAACCCTCATTTTAGTGAAAATTTTGGAAAGCTAATGTCGGAGAAGTTTGAGATGTCGATGATGAGTGAACTCAAATTCTTTCTCGGTTTGCAAATCAAGCAAACTAAGGAAGGCACCTTTGTATCTCAAACGAAGTACACCAAGGACTTATTCAAGAAGTTCAATATGCAAGAATGCAAAGGTATGACTACACCCATGCCTAGTAGTGGACATCTTGATTTAACCAAAGATGGTGAACCGGTTGATCAAAAGGTTTATCGCTCTATGATTGGTTCATTGTTATATCTATGTGCTTCACGCCCCGATATTATGCTAAGTGTGTGCATGTGTGCATGATATCAAGCCGCTCCTAAAGAATGTCATCTTATGGCCGTGAAAAGGATAGTGAGATACTTAATCCATACACCAAATTTTGGCATTTGGTATCCAAAAAGGGCTTCCTTTGGTCTTGTTGGCTACTCCGATTCGGACTATGCCAGTGACAAGGTTGATAGAAAGTCCACTTCGGGTACTTGTCAATTTCTTGGTAGATCTCTTGTGTCTTGGTATTCCAAGAAACAAAACTCGGTATCCTTATCCACCGCCGAAGCGAAATACATTGCCGCTGGATCATGTTGTGCGCAATTACTTCGGATGACCCAAACTCTTAAAGATTATGGAATATATGTGAAACATGTTCCATTGCTATGTGACAATGAAAGTGCTATTAAAATTGCTCACAATCCCATGCAACATTCTCGAACTAAGCATATTGAAGTTCGTCATCATTTCATTCAAGATCATGTTGCCAAAGGGGACATTAATCTTAAGCATGTTCGCACCGATAAGCAATTGGCGGATATATTTACCAAACCACTTGATGAGAAAGTGTTTTGTAGGTTAAGAGGTGAATTGAACATCATTGATGCTTCAAACTTGGAGTAGGAACTCCATTTAATACATGCAAGGCATGAGCCTATGACTAATCCTTGATATTTCTCTTATATTGACTATCTTATGTCTTGGATATATTTGCACCTTGCATGCTATCTAACCCGTGTAGGTACTTGGATGAATCGAAATCTATGAGATTGCAACTCACTCACATCTTGAGCAATTTCTATATCACCAAGTCGCTACACAATGGTGGATGGAGACAAGGAAGCACGCAACCATTCAAACATATCCTTTGACAAATTTTATGTTGATTTTCATGATTGTCATTTTGGATATACAAGTGCTCTTCCTTGCAAGAACTAACCCATGTAGGTAGATGAACTCAAACTCCGAGTGGTGCGCCCAACTCTTGATGAGCTACATCAACCTTGAGCAACCCACACAAATTCAACTACATGATCATGATCAACACCACCACCCAAGGTATGTTATTCCATCTTAGAGAAGCTTTACTCCAAGTCATGGGATAAAGCAACTCAACAAGATGAGAATACATCAAGATGCTTTACCAAAAAATGGTAACCCCATTTTGAGCTTAAACTATGAGTATGACCAAAGATCAAGTGATCTCACTTGACTCCTAAGTCAATATACTCTAACATAGGTGACTTTGTCACCGCCCAATTCTAGATGAAGCTCTCTTGTGTTCTTTTCTGTGCTCTTGCATTTGTCTCATGCATATTTGTTTCCCTCCTCACACAAAAAGTTCATTTAGATTCCTCTTAGTTTCTTCACTTTTATTTTCTGTTCTACATTTTCTGCATTCAATTCCTTGCAAATGCTTGTGGGATCTTACTTGTCTAGTGAGCTGAGGTGACAAGTGTTTTCTTTGTGATGAACTCGGTCACACCGAGCTGTTTACTTCGGTCCAACCGAACCCTTTCGGTGCCACCGAAGCACCAAACTCGGTGCTACCGATTTCATTGCAGGAAAAACATCTTGCCACTTGTTTCTGAATTCTTTTTGATCCAGCTTCACTCAGTGAATCTTGTCCTCGACCAGCATCCTACTCAAATTGCTGCTTTGTTCTGATACTCAAGGACCAAACCCATCATGACAAAAATCCAGAAGAACCCTTCTTGGAAATTGATGTCAAAGGGGGAGAGAGAGATCATCACATCAAAGCTTAATCATATCTATAGGGGGAGAGAATACTCTAGGGAAGAAAGAGACCCCAGATGCTTGGTGTTCAAGAGGAGTGAAGTCACATGTCTTCAAGAGGGGAAAGACATGTTCATATTTGCTCGATTGCATTAGCTCTGTTTATTTCCTTTGAGCTCTGTTTTTGCTCTGATTTTTTGTTCCCTATGTTCTCCAAATATCCCATGTTAGATTCAGGGGGAGCAAGACATCTAAGGGAAGGAAATCCTTGAATTTATTGCACATCTTTACCTTTGGGGACATGTCTTTATCCAATGTGGTACTTAGTACTCACTCTACATGTCATCCCAGTCTTGGTACTCTTGTGGTCTCTCTTGTTTGCTTTGGCCAGTAGGTGTATCTGTGTTATCTAACCTTGTTTACGCAGGTTTATCCCATCCTAAGCCAACTCAAGACCACAAGGTAAGTATATGCATCACAGTCATGTGAATGAGAATTTCTTGCTAATGTACATATTGTTTGCAAGAAGGAATCATGAGCATGAAGGTACATTTCTCATCTTTTCATCATTTGCTCTGATGCATATAGCCAAGATACATGTAACACATTGCTTACTCTGTCATGTTTATGCATTCACATGCTCATATATTCCATATTCACATGATTGAATACATCTAGGGGGGGCCTATGCAAGTTACATGTCTTTCCAAAGCTTTACTTACTACTGTTAATATATAGATCTAAAGATTTGATGTATGTTGTCATCAATTACCAAAAAGGGGGAGATTGAAAGCAAAAGTGCTCCCTAGGTGGTTTTGGTAATTAATGTCAACATATCTCTTGTTGGACTAACATTTTTATCTAGTATGTTTCAGATAAGTTCAATAGTGAAGTGGCATGGACTAGAGGATGTGAAACCCCTTCAAAATGCTGAGGACAAAGGATTGTCTCAAGCTCAATGCTCAAGACTCTACATTTTCCATTTTAGTGATCCAAGATCACATTGAGTCTATAGGAAAAGCCAATACTATCAAGGAGGGATGAGGTGTTGCTTAATGAGGTTCCTGCTCAAATGCTTAGTGATATGCTCCAAAGCCCTCAACTACTTTCTCACATCCACATATGACCTAAACCAAAAGTCAAACTCGGCCCCACCAATTCTTCCTATCCGGCGCCACCGAGTTCCAAATGTCATAGCCACTGCCACAAACCCTAGGCAAATCGGTCTCACCGATAGGGATCTCGGTCTCACCGAGATGGGGTTGTAATCTCTCTGTTTCCCTTCGTAACATTTCGGTCTCACCGAGATGAGCAATCGGTCCCACCAAGATTGCAATGTAAACTCTCCATTTTCCCTTCGTAACATTTCGGTCTCACCGAAATGAGCGATCGGTCTCACCGAGTTTACCTGACCAACTCTCTGGTTAGCTTATTACCAAAATCGGTCTCACCGAGTTTGTGTAATCGGTCTCACCGAGATTACGTTATGCAATAACCCTAATCATATCGGTCCTACCGAGTTGCATGTAGGTCCCACCGAAAACCCTAATGGTCACTAGCTTTGCTGAATCGGTCTGACCGAGTTTAACCATTCGGTCCCACCGAGTTTGGGAAGTTATGTGTAACGGTTAGATTTTGTGTGGAGGCTATATATACCCCTCCACCACCTCTTCATTCGTGGAGAGAGCCATCAGAACATGCCTACACTTCCAATACATATTTTCTGAGATAGAACCACCTACACTTGTGTTGAGACCAAGATATTCCATTCCTACTATATGAATCTTGATCTCTAGACTTCCCAAGTTGCTTTCCACTCAAATCCTCTTTCCACCAAATCCAAATCCTGTGAGAGAGAGTTGAGTGTTGGGGAGACTATCATTTGAAGCACAAGAGCAAGGAGTTCATCATCAACACACCATTTGTTACTTCTTGGAGAGTGGTGTCTCCTAGATTGGCTAGGTGTCACTTGGGAGCCTCCAACAAGATTGTGGAGTTGAACCAAGGAGTTTGTAAGGGCAAGGAGATCGCCTACTTCGTGAAGATCTACCGCTAGTGAGGCAAGTCCTTCATGGGCGATGGCCATGGTGGGATAGACAAGGTTGCTTCTTTGTGGACCCTTCGTGGGTGGAGCCCTCCGTGGACTCGCGCAACGGTTACCCTTCGTGGGTTGAAGTCTCCATCAACATGGATGTACGATCGCACCACCTATCGGAACCACGACAAAAACATCCGTGTCTCCAATTGCGTTTGAATCCTCCAAACCCTCCCCTTTACATTCTTGCAAGTCGCATGCTTTACTTTCCGCTGCTCATATACTCTTTGCATGCTTGCTTGATATGTATTGTGTTTGTTATACTTGTGCCTAAACTCCACTTCAACTTAAGAAAATTAAAAACTGCAACTTTTAGCACTTAGTGTCTAATCACCCCCCCTCTAGACACCTCTTCTCGATCCTTTCACGTCACCACCATAGGCTTTGGCAGGCAAAGAGCGCCTTTTGTCAGGATAACTTGTACTAGTTGTCCCCCTTCGAAATTGGCCGTTGTGGGATCTCTTCCCGCCTAAACATTTGGGAAGAGGACCAAGGCCTCTATAAACAGGACTAGCCACCACCTTAGCAGGGGACAGATCATTAAGACCATCCTCACACACACAAGCTCACCGAGCTAATGAACACCTCTCCTCAGGAGGCTATTTATCCCTTGTACTAGTTCATCCACAGCCTACAAGGCAATCCACTACACCACACTGGAGTAGGGGATTACACCACAACGGTGGCCCGAACCAGTATAAACTCTCATGTCACTTGTTCCTTGGGTTCAGGGAGCTAGGCCTAGAGATCGTTGCGAGAGTGAGCGAGGAAGAGAGATACCTTCATGTGCACCCAAGTGTTCGAACCTGAAGGGTTTGCCGGAACCCACGATCCGACAGATCATTTCCTGGATATCGTCGTGATTATTTGAAGTTCTATCAATTTCCTAACAGTAATTTGTTTACCCACCGTTTGCTATTTTTCTTGAGAGAAGCCACTAGTGAAACCTACGCCCCCGGGTCTCTTTCTCATATTATTTGCCTTTGTGATCTATTTTATTTGCCTTTTATTTTCAGATCTGTTAAACCAAAAATACAAAAATACCTTGCTGCAATTTATTCTTATTTATTTTATTTGGCATTCGATCAATCAATCTACTACAATTTATTCACGTCCGTTTTCCCAATTTCTGGCACCGTTACCCGAAAGGGATTGACAACCCCTTTAATACGTCGGGTTGCGAGTAGTTTTTATTTGTGTGCAGGCGCCGCTTACGTGTTGTTGCTTGGTTCTCCTACTGGTTCGATAACCTTGATCTCATCACTGAGGGAAATACCTACCGCCGTTGTGCTGCATCCACTACAAAAAAATACACTTCCGTGATGATACGTGTTTGTCACTGTAGGTCACGTTTTCTGTCATGCATGTACATCCATGACAAATTTATGACGGAATCAAGATAGTCATACCTGTGCCGTCGTAGAAGTGTTCCATGACATTACCAAAATTATCATCACGGAAGTGTCCACTTCCATGACGATAAATCGCGCGTCACGTAAGTGCTTTCGTCAAGGATGACCGACACGTGGCATCCACCATAACAGAACGCCGTTAAGCTATCGGGTCCAGTTTTGGATCGGATAACCCGTTAACAGCCCCGACCAATGGGAATTTTCCACGTGTAAAATCATCATTGGCTGGAGGAAACATGTGTCGACTCACCGTTGGGACCGATGTCATCCACTCATTGGACCCAAAGCGCCTATGATACGTCGACACGTGGCACGGCCCAATAGAGGCCCATATAGGTTAAAAAGGCCGGCCCAGTCAAAGGCCCATAGTACTTACTCAGGTACTAGTGGGCCATCCCAATAACATCTTGCTTAATAAAGGCCCATTTACGGCCCGAAGCCAGATCTGGCCCGTTAATTGTTCGCTGAATATTTGGGCCCATTTACGGCCTGAAGCCAGATCTGGCCCATTAATTGTTCACCAAATATTTGGGCCCAATTACAACCCAGTGACTTTCGGCCTGTTAGAGGCCCGATGTAGACATGGGCCCATTTCAGCCCGGTGTGACTTTCGGCCTAGGAATGGCCCGTGCTACCCATGGGCCATATATGGTCCGACAGGACATCGGGCCCACTAACGGCCCGTGATAAAGGTGGCAACAGTTAAGCCAACGTGACTTTGGGCCTGTTAAAGGCCTGTCGCATAATTCAGCCTGTTGATGTCTGTACTAAGCTTTCGGCCTCTTAAAGGACCATGATATCAGTGGGCCAACTAAGGCCCGAGATATGTTTCGGCCTGGTAACTGCCCGTGATATAACTGGGCCCAAAAGGCCCGGTGTACATTTCAGCCTGCTGAAGGTCCGTCGATGACTAGTGAAAATTGAGGCCCAATATGCATTTTGGCATGCTAAAGGTCCATGGTTTCATCTGGGCCGTAACAGGCCAGTACAATATTAAGCCTGTTAATGGCCCAACGCTACCTGGGCCAAACTAAGCGCCGGGTCCACAAAAGGCCCAACTAAAATATAGGCCGGTGTAAGTTGTGGGCCTCGTGCAAAGTGTGAAGGCCCCAATCATTCGGGCCCAAGAAAGATGCAGGCCAGCCCAATTGTGGCCCGCTAAAC
Organism: Triticum urartu; assembly: GCF_056163025.1. Taxonomy (NCBI): domain Eukaryota; kingdom Viridiplantae; phylum Streptophyta; class Magnoliopsida; order Poales; family Poaceae; genus Triticum; species Triticum urartu. The sequence continues at coordinate 529,369,964 of NC_141876.1, forward strand.
ACCAGGCCCGTTAGAGGCGGATGTTTCGGCCCGGTCGACTACATCTGATTTTTTTTTCAGATAGCGAATGATGGCAGTAACTAGTAGGAATTAAGAACAAACCTACTCTATACAATAAAGAAATTATGGCATAGTAACTAAGAATAAACCTACACTATGCAATAAAGGATTTATGGTATATTAAATCCACTGGGCATCGAAGTTCGCCACCAGTGATCATAAAGCGCAACGAAGAAGCAGATTACAAAAACTGGGCACCATTGCAGCGTAACAAAATAATACTGAACTGAGACCACTTCCAAGACAGATCAAGAAAGGTTAGCCTTGCGCGGGAACTGCTGCGCAAGCTGCTGAGCAAGGCTATGAGACCAGCCTAGCATGTCGGTCATAGCTTCCAGGTGTAGCTGTTTAGCGATGAGGTTCTCATTGGTGTTCTCCGCAATCTTTCTTAGAGATAGGACTTCAAGTCGAAGTTGAGTTGCAGAATGCCTTTCTGCTAGAACTTGGGACTGAAGAAGTCGAATTGATTCAGACAACGAATTCTGTGAGCTTGTCTGACTGCTAGTCTCAAGTAACTTGAGCACTGCAGCAAGACAAGACTTTGGGGTTGTCTCGCTATCTTCAAGATGTTTTGCCTTCTTTGCTACAATATATGTTGGGTTTGTCGCACAACCTTCAGCAGACTTGTGCATGCCATCAGGCATATCACCCTGAAACAAAGCAGAGAGATGACAGGTTTTGCACATGTATAAACAAAGATGACAACTATGCTGTCAATTCCATCCAATTTTAAATTAGAAAATAAAGAGTAAGTTCAAAATATCAATAGCATAATTTGGCATTGTTCATAATGCGGGGAGCTTCACCACACTACTGGATTACCATGTCAACATAACAAGCATAGATGAAGGGTAAACAAAATCATTGTATCTATTTTGGTTAATGTGCATGGCATGTTGTTCATATCATCAGCCACATCAGTAAGATAAAACAGGAGATGACAAGGTGCAAACGTGGGCTGCTTCACCACACACTGGATTATAGATCCACAAAAACAAGCATACATATAGGGAGTATTGAGTAATGTGCATGGTATGAATAAGGAATTTGGTTTTACAAGTTAAACTTAGAACTTACGGTTCTTGCGAACATGCATTTTGGTAGAAACAACAAACTAAACAGTAGTAAACGATAGGGAGTATGAGAAAATTAAACAATAGTTGAGGATAAAGGCTTTAGAAGGACTGACTTACATTAACAGTTAACACCGACTTTATAATGCCCTTCTACATGTTAAGGGAAGGATAACTCAAGAATTTCAGCACAGAATCTTCTTCATAAGCATTGCATGTACTCTACATTTTGTAGAGAGTAATTATAGATATGATAATACTGGAAGGGATAGAGGATAATGAAGATAAGATGTAGATTGATGCTACATAATCAACTACCAATCCCTGGAAGTACAAGCATTACAGGACAAAATGTGCTGACAAGAGCAATGGGCTACACTTCTGCACTAGAATTGTCTGTGTATTCTACTTTTTGGTAAGATTAAATATAGATCTGATCTTTTCTAGTAAATGGTGGGCAAGGGAGATAAGATGCAGAATGATACACAATGAACCAATCCCTCTTCCCATAATACAAGAGTGTTTTGAACACTGGTGTACTATACAAAACGTTCTTCTATTATGGGACGGAGGGAGTAGTTGTTAATGTAAGTACAGTGATAGACGACATTCAGTCCTTACAAGAGGACTGCAGAGCTAAACCTCTTCAAAAGCATTGGGTTGATTCTAAATTTATGTAAGAGTCCATACAGATCTTATAATGTCCACCAAATGGACGATAACGAGGCTAACATGTGCAGTGATGCTACATAATCAAACAGCTACGAAAGTAAGTATGGTCATACAGGGTAAGAGGTACTCACAAGAGCAATGCAGTGTGAAGTATAGTTGTGAGATTCTGTGGTCCCTTGAGAACGAATGTTCTTCTGCTAACAGTTTTCGTACAAGTGAGACGTTAAGGCAAATGCAGAAATGTAGTTCAAATTGTGATGTGATATCATAGATAGTACCTTACGCTGCAGCTGAGACCAATGTGTAACAAGATTATTCCAGTCACCGTCGGATAAATGTAGCACCGGAGACTTTACAGAAATTTCGTTTAGAGGCTTGCCATCGAAGTGAGCTTGCCTCAGGTAGGAACGATACTTCATCAACGAGTACTTGAAAAAGCACAACCAGCCCTTGCTCGACTTCACAATCCAATTTGGTCCTCGCCTATTTAAAAGAATGAAATCTTGTGTCTTCTGTCAGCAGAAACATATGCATTAATGACCATGAATAACATTAGTACATTACTTACGCGTAAGTTGCGGAGGAAGACTGGAAATTGTTCTGTTTCTGCGGTATAATCTTTCCATGAAGGAAAGATGCACACAAAGTTCCTGACAACAATATAATCTTTGTCTTCTAAACTGGGAAGAAATGGAACAGGGGTCCTATTTGCTGCAATTGGGGCTCTCTCTGGTTCGAAAAGGGATTTGGCAACTGGATTTGGTGTACTCTTTGCTGGAATGGGGGTTTTGTGTCGTAGAGCTGGTGCTATGTCAACTGGCATAATCATAATGTTTGCTGCAGTTGGGGTCTGCTGAGTTGGGGCATCAGAAATGACCAGTGTAGTAGGGCTAGAGTCTGCTAGAGTTGGGGTGTTTTGTGGGTCAGGTGATATTGCAACTACACCTAATGGGCTATTTGATTTATCATGTGCCACTACCTTTTCCAAATACTTTGCTTGTGCTCCTCCACGATCAGCAATCGCACTCTTCCTTTTGAACGTCTGATACACAAGAACAACATTTGAATGGATAAATATGGTATGATGACAAATGGAATATGTACTAAAAATGGATAGGCAGGCCGTATTCACATACACGATGTGTAAACTAAGCTAATGGCAGTTCAACAAAGTAGAAGCAATGCAAAGCATAAGTTGCAAGATATGTGCGACAAATATAACCTTGGAAAGTTAGAGCAAGCACCTTGATGGGTGAATAAGATAGGGCATCTTCCTCTGTCTCCTCCACTAGGGAGCTACATTGACTTAGGTCTCCCTCTAGCTCAGAATCACTGTTAGGATCATATTCTGAGCATGAATCTGTAGGTGGAGAGTGTTTGCATTGCATTGCGTCTAGACTTGATTTCAGTCCCTTAATGCCAAGTTTGACAGCCATGGCATTGTTCTGCTTTATTCTTTTCATGCGCGCAAGCTCATAATCATTATGATGCTGTTCAGAATCTGAGATTCATGAAAACATAAAAAGTAGTCAGATTATCTATGGAATGCATTGCGGATTCAACTTGAAGAGTGTCTCCCTATAAACCCCTGCATATGCAAAGTTCACCCCCAACCGTGCTGACCAGACCACACACAGAAATACAAACCCCTTATGTCTCTATAACAGGCAGACACACATTTCAAAACTGAAGTAGGAACATTAGAATCATATGAAATTCGTATTTGAACAAATAAACTAAGGAATTATGAGTGGAATAATGTTTAGCTTCAAGGGTGGAGTGTTGGTAGTGCGACACAAAGCAAGTAGGCAGATTGTATTCCATGTAGAAGATCGAAGCCTATGTAAAAGCTGGAAATGACACTTTCTTTCTATACAATGCAGTGTTCGTTGCCCACACATGATGGAAGAGATCACATAGAGAAATACTATTCACTCATGTGTACGGTTGCAGTATTTAGAAACAGGGTGTACACCCTAAAAGAATATTGACAACAAATATGGCAAGGCAAGCATAGATGTAGTGAATCAATCATTTACTTATGAGCTCACTAGGACAAGTATGCAGAATTGTAACTGCAGTAAGAGACCGTCCAAAATCTGAATCAAGAGTTTGTCTAGCACTTATTGTTTGCAACTAATCGACGCGAATAATTGGATATTATTTCGAATGAGTAAGAAAGACAAGTAAAATTTTTAACAAACCTGGCTTGCAGTAGTAATCTGGGTCAATGTCACTACGGCCAACAATCCAAAATGACTAGTGTCTGTTCCTAGGGCCGGAATTTTGAAAACCCTATGAACTTTACAGGTACTAAAGATTACCGAAATACATCTGAACCATTAAGTGTAGGTAGCACTGAGCACACAACAAACCCTAATGACAGTCCTGCGTAATGAGTAATGAATCAATTAGAAAATGGGTGATGAGGAGTGGCTGCTGAGTGTTGGGGACTTATCTCAGGATAAATCAGGTTGGCTTAGTGGGTGCTGCACGCCTGAGCCCTGAACGGATTGGGAAGGTAGGCACGGCGGCGCGCCCGGGCAGCGGTGACGCTGTTGGGCGAGCGGCTCCTGACCTCCTATTAGTCCGGTGTCTCCTCCTAGAGTCAAACCGTCCGGGGACGTTAAGTCGCCGACGAGGCAGGCGGCTGGGGGCGAGTAGAGATCGGAAGCGCGCAGCAGAACAGAGGGGAATCAGGGCCTGGGACGACCCAAAATCCCAGGGTGGGCCGGCCCACCGTGGGCACCCTATAGAGATACACACCCGAGCGGCGAACATGCATTTTCGAAACTAATTTAGGAACATTTAGCTGACCAATTAAATGAATCTGTTTTAATAATATCAGATTCGTATTTGAACAACTAAGCTTGTTTAGCTTGATGGGTCAAGCAGTGCTATTATGACACGAAGCATGTATTCTGATCATATAGTGATCATAAAAGGGGGAAACCGGAGAAATGATATTTAGCAGCCATTGTTTGCTTCGAACTAAGAACTAAATTCTAAGAGCTGAAAAAAGTAGAGTAACCAAGTTAAGATCTATTTTCTGGTTGAGATAAAAAAGTTGAGGAGATATGAAGTACCACCTCTCTTGCGGCGCTGTGTAGGCATCAGGGGTGCGATGGCTGTCGGTGGCATTGAAGCAGATCTGCGACTATAGACGGGTGCATCGGGGGATAAGTCCCGTTGCGGTGGAAGAGAAGGTCGTGTGAGCGGCCCCGGCAAAGAGGACAGCGGCACAGATGAAGCGAGAGGACGTGATGCAAGGCTCTTGGTCCGTCGCCGTTGATGAGAAACGTCCATCTCTAGCAGTGGAAGACACGGCCTTGGTAGGTGCTCCGGCATGGTGGAGGACAATGGCGATGGATGTGGTGGAGGACGGCGGCGATGGATGGGGTGGCGAACGGAGGCTGCTATGGGGATGGTGTTCTAGTGCGGACGGTGTATGAATGGGAAAATGGAGGGAGAGGTAAGGGGAACCATGTTTTTGGGACGCGCCTGTCGGAAATATGGGAAAGTTATGAACTTAGCCCCCGTTTAAAATTTGGAGGTCTCTCGGTTGGGGATACAATGGTAATCTCGCATCTCGCCAATATTTGCCTAGAGCAATTTCGGGCGAGGAGAGGGTGGTTGGCGCCCACAGTGTATGAACGGGTCTGACAGGTAGGGCGGTTGTGTCACGTCTGAGTGAAGTTACAAACCTGCCCCTATTGAAAATATTTGCCTACATCGATTTCGGGTGGGTCGACTTTGTTTTGCCGCCCACTGTGTATGAATGGGGAAATGGAGGGAGAAACAGAGGTCTTTCGGATGAGCTTGAATCAAATGTGTTTTGCCACCCATGTTTGGCGCCCACCATGTCGGAATGGGCTCAGAGGTGGTCGTGTCACGTCTTATTGAAGTTACTATCCTACCCCTATTTAGAGTAGTGGAAATCGGGCCGATGGATTGTCCGTGTAATGGGTAGACAGTAATTTCCATCTCCCAAACACTTGGCTTCGGGCAGCCGACGTGGGAGTGGACATTTTGCTGCTTCTTTCGAATTTTGGGACAATAAGCATCCATGTTTACCCTGGCAACTAAATTTGAATCCATTTTGTATTCCTATACGAATCTTTATAAATCATTCTATGTGTTTTTATATATCTTCAAAAGGACGACAAAGATGTATTCCACTGTCATATATGAATATGGTTTACAAATGCCGATACTCAAATTCAGAAGCTAGAATCCAGTTTAAGGTGAATTCGAATATCTGGAACACTTCATGTCCAACTCAAATGTCACACGCAGCATAATGTGTACTCCCATTTTGATATGTACACAATCGATGTATCAAGATTCAAATACTGAGTGAATCAACCAAGAATGTATAGAACTAACAAACATATAAACACTTATAGAGTATATGGATTAATAATATCAACTAACATACATAAGCCAGGCCACTGTACTTTTCTTTGCTACAACAACATCCTTTTTTTAGCCAAGCTACTACAGCATCTTGGCCCTTTCCGATGAGTGCCACTTATGGTCCATCTATACTACTATTATTGCTGAATGCACATTCAGCCCGATTGGCATATTTGTAGGTCTGGCATAGCAATCAAAATGAAATGTCTCTGAGTCTTATCAATTAATACAGACTTGTGCTCAAATAAAATTACAAAACAAAAACAATTATTACATGATCTCTAAAACAAATGGTTTGATTGATTACATGAACAAACAACACAAAGGTTATTCAACGATGGAAAGAACATTTCACCTATGATTTACCAAGTGGGAATTTAATTTACTTTTTTCCTTCAGGACGTTAACAATGTGGTCAGTCTGAGCTTGCTTCATTTTGAAATCGACCAAATATTTAATGGTTGTCTTGAGTACTGCTACTGATTGTGCTATTTGCTTCCTCAACATGTCAACTTCATCTCTAAGTGCAGAAGCAGAATCTCTTTCTACCACTAGTTTAGCATCTAGAGCATCAGCAGTTGGCAATCCATAATGCACGATTGGGCCGGTGCCACTACTATGGGATGATACAACGTCCATGGGGACCTCCCTCTTTGATCTTGGGCTAACCTGTTTTGCCATTAAAGTTCCGATTGGATTCATAAAAGTTGAAGTTAGCAAAACATCTCAACTAGGAGTTATAACAGCAAATCAGTTAAACAAACAAGGAATTAAAGAGTTTCAATTCGATGCTGAAAAGTAGTTATTAACATCATTGTAACCCGTTGTTGCAGCAGCAAAGCAGTTAAACGAACAAGTAGCTATTTAAGTTCAGGCAAACAGGTAGTTCTTAACAGTAAGTATCAAACACATAGATAGGTGCAGTCTATAATAGGATTAACAGGCTGTGGCATTATGTAATCAGTAGCAAACTAAATTAAGCCAAGCAACATAATTGAACAATTTTGCAATAAGTGGTTAACTAAAATTTCAAGAAGCAGGTAACTGAACTTACGCTAGTTCTTTTTACAGGCACACTGCAACTTCTTTTTCGCTTACAAGGTTGTACGAAGGAGTCCATGGCATCAATTGCTTGGATACGCAGTCCCAATACTTGTTTTTTCCCACACTGCATTGGTAAGTTGAATGGTTAATCTGGTAAGATGGTGCGTCCTTGATATGTTATATGAGGACGTGTAGTCAGACTAGTTGTAGCCACACACATCACACTGGCTTTTACTGTATATTTCATGCGATTATTTTTGGCATATCGAGATCTAAGCAATCTACAATAGGATGAAAAGACTGGCATCCTCACACTATTGGCGAACTCAGTTCATAGAAACAAGCAATTCAACCATTCTGTGGGTAAATCAAAAGCGCCACTAGAATATTTTTCACTACCCCTATCATACACGCAAAAAGGGGCGACGCCACCATAGGGGCTGGTATGGGCGGCCGCCTCGGGTGGCTCGAAAGTGTGCACCTAGTTTGAGTCGTCCAGGTTGGCCCAGGCTATACCTGGCCATTCCTTGGGCCAGGCCGGGCTTCGGGCCAACCAAAGCGCGACGCAAAAAACCAGGCCCGAGCCCGGCCCGGCCCGGCCGTCGGGCCTAAAAATCGGGCCCGAGCCTGGCCCATCACACTAAAAGCCCGTCGGGCCTCGGGCCACGGACCGGGCCTCTTCCTTAAATGGCGAAATTGACAGGCCCGGGCCCGGCCCGGCCCGGGCTTCGGGCTCAAAACCTAGGCCCGAGCCCGGCCCATGGACAAGGTCGGGTCGGGCCGGGTCGGGCTTTTTCGGGCCAGGTCGGGTCGGGCCGACCGGGCCGGGCTGCCCATGGCCAGGTATAGCCCAGGCTAGTTTTGTTCGTCCCAAAGCACGAGCAGGCAATGTAAAAAATGAAGAAAAATGTTTCAATTTGGATAGGCCAATAACATAAGTGCAAGGAAAGCCCTATAGAAGGCTCGCGGCCCAAACGAGCACTTCCCATATCGATCGATAGCAGGAAAAATCCCAATTCATCCGCTCCAGCCTCCAGTCTGGTTCGCTCCTAACCTAGCCGCTGCTGGACAGACCAACATAGCACTTCCTCGCGCCCTCGTTGGAGGGCGGTCGCCGGGCTTCAAGCGAACGGAAGGACAAGAAGATGAAGATCCAACCCTGGGTGTAGCCTGCGTGGGAGGCAGCGGTGGCAGCACGGGCATGGCATTGAGCTTGCGCAAATGGACAGTTGCAGCTTGCAAGAGTAGCATGCGCAACGAGCAGGTACATCACATCCCTAATTATATCTAATTGAACTCTTCAATTTCTGGCTAATAGTTAAACCTGACGGTGTTGTAAAACTGCTTGTATGTAGGGAATCTATGAGAAAATGAAACCAATTTCTACTTATTTTATAACTCCCCCAATCAATACTGAACTGACTGAATCTGATGTATCTAATCAAGTTTTCGGTGCAAACATCCAAGATTATGTTGTTCTTGAGCCTGAAGTGTCTAATGAACAGACTGTTAATGAAGGATTTGATGCAAACATTTTACATGCTCCTGGTGATGAACATATAGTGTCTAATGAGGTATCTAATGCAAGCATTTTGCAAGCTCCCATTGAAGGATTTAGTGTCTAGTGATGATCTTCTATGTTGAGAGAGACATGGAGATTTGCAGGCATTGATGACAAGCAAATTATAGTGCATTTTCATGGCTTGAGGAAACATCGAGGCCATCTACTAGAAAGTCCCCGTATCATGACAACGTAGCATAAATACTTTTCTAATCTGTTGTTTGAAACTATTGACATACTTGTGCATGATAGATATATTGATATGCAGTTTGCGCACTGGTTATAGGTGAAATTACACTTTGATATTTTCAGCCAGAGAAAGAATAATTCAAGCAGGTACAGACCATGTTTGTAGTCCTTGTACACCATGTTGCATTTTTTTGGTGCTTGCATCATTTAGTGTTTATAATCTGAACTAGTTTGGATCATTAGCTGGTTTTCAAAGTGCATGTAGCTTCACATTTCTCAAGTTATGTTGATTTCCGGAGTGCAAGTGGCTTTGTATTTTTTAAGTTAAATGTTCGCCCCTGGTAACTTGAATTCATGGATCCGCCACTGCACACAAATCATACACGAATGCCAGTACGAATTAAATGAAATGCAGGGACTTACGCTAGCTCGTTGTACAGGCTCACTGCAGCTTTGCTTGCGCTTGGGATGTTCCATGTACAAGTCCATGTTACCACTTGCTTGGATGTGCGGGCCTTGTGCTCCTTGCATCCCCCTCTGCATTTTTGGCACGGCGAATGGCTGATCAAATAAGAGGAATCGACCTTGCTGTTGTACCAGAGGACAGATACTTACAAGGTTATACGGGTGTGCAGGATGTGTACCAGATCCCGTAGCGCCGTCATGCTTCGCTAAAAAATGGATTTGCTTGTTTCAGATGATATCTCCAGAAGAAATAAGAGTTAAATTCAAAGTTGTATAGGCGTGTAAGCTAGGAGAGCAGTGAAAGGATATCCAGACATCGTTGGAACAGTGCACAAGGGAGTGATGTGTGGATACCTAGTTCGGGCCGGCGTTTGGGCATGCTCGCCTAGCTAGAGTGCGGGTCACTTCACAGCCGTTGAGGGTGATGCGCTGGCGTTGGCTGGCCGCACGGATGCAGATCTTGAGTGGCAGCGGAGCGCTATGATGCGGTGGACGAGACCGTTGGTGAAGCCCCATCGGCCTCGGGGAGCGGAGGCGCGACGATGTGCTCGGTGAAGTAGCCCCGATGAGCTGGGAGACGGCGTTGGTGAAGCGCACCTGATGCGGTGGAAGTCAGTGTCTGTGAGGCACGTCGGTTGCGGCGGCCGACGTTGTCGGTGGACCACCCGGTGCGGTGGACGAGGGCGTAGATGAGGTAGCTCCGGTGCGGTGGTGAAGCGCGGCCGTCGTCTTTGTCGTCGTCATCCGGCACAGAGGTGGGGAAAGAGACGAGACAATGGGCGAGTCGAACTTTGCTTGTGTTGGCGGCGAATTAGGGATTTGAGCAATCTGCGCGCGGAAGGGGACGGTGGAGAAGGGAGATTTTGCAGGGTTGGAATTGGGGCCGCCAGATATTTCAATCCGAAACATGGAAGCGCGAACTTATTTTGTCGTCGTCCTTTTTTTAGGATGGGTGGCTGGGTGCTACGCGTCCGTCCAACACATGCGACCACCACGACACGACCCTGGTGCGCCTACATTTGAGAATGCAAACGAATCTTCTTTCATTTGCAAAAGAATCTGTATGTATTACCATGCCCGTGTTTTCCTTGCAATAATTAGTCATTCGAAGCAAGATACTATATTAATTAGTGAGGAGTTATTTGAAAAAAATCGAAACAGTATCCACGCTAACGTGGATTAGAGTGTGTGTCACATAATTAGTTATTTGAATTAGAGTGTGTGTCACATAGCTATCTCCAATTCTAATGTGGATTTCTCATTTCACCGTATCCATGCTACTTTTTTAATACAAATTCATATGTATATGATGAACACCATGGTAGTGAGAAAACTTTTGGATTCAAACATATGACCTACAAAATAGCACAACAAATCGAGTCAATGTCAACTTTTTGAAACCTAGTATGGCACGAATTCAAAATTATTACCCATATGCATGGTCCTCAGTTCAAATCTTACAATGTACACCGAATTGAAACATCGATATTAAGTCTCGTACTATCTACATTCAAATGTTGTTTTTAGCCCCCCCCACACACATGCTACATACTTCATGTATCAGTCAATCTTCCTCTCCTAACCACCTTAGGAAGCTATAGGTTTCCAACACACATCCATTCTTTCTCTCCATATTTTGATCTCTAACTCTCTCAACTACACAACCCCCCTTTTCCACTCTGTTACGAAATGTATTTACCTCACACACCCGCCATTGCACCCCATGCCGAGATCTCTCTCTCTCTCCCTCTCCCTCTTACCCTCTCACGCTAAATACATGCATTGCCTATCTAGCCCCCCAACCTCTCGTGCGCACGCACACACGTTGTCTATCTAGGTCACTCCCTCGAGACTGTCTCACTCTTTCTTCCGCACGGCTGGCCACACTCGCTCAATCTCGCTCTCTTTATCTGAGTCCCGTTTAACCTCGTTTTCTTTCACACACAAATGATATATCTCCCTGTTCGGGCCTCGATCGACACACTCTATACTCTCTCACACAGATTGTTTATCTAGGTCAGTCCATCGAAGCCGCCCCCACTCTTTCAACGTCATGGCGGGCCATGCTCTCTCTCTCTCTCCCTCTCTCTCTCTATCTGTATGTCTCGATTGACCTCGCTCTTTCTCGGACAAAAATGATATATCACCATGTTTGAGCCCAATTCAACTTATTCACATTGTATACTCTCTCACGCACATTGTCTATCTAGGTCACTCTCTCCAACCCGTCTCACCCTTTCGATCACACGACGACCCTATGTGATCGATCGACCTTGCTTCCTCCCACGCACAAAATATATCTACACGTCTGTGACTGGATCATCTCTCAAGCTCTATCTTACAGCCCCCACCCTTGCCAGAAGCTCAATTGGAAAATATCTCTCTAGAGCATATATATTTGTTCCATGAATGTCGGACCACACTCACTTTGTCTCTCTATCTATATGTCTCTCGATTGACCTCACTTTCTCATGCCGTATCTTCCACACATTGAAGCTACCTCTCCATCCCTCGCAAAGCCAGAGCTATTTACATTGCGAGGGGCACTCCAACCTTGGATTAATTTGTGTAGGCATTTGTTCCGGTCGGTTTAGATTATATTTTCATAGCATTCGGCCCACAACTACTCGAAACACCGTTGCAACCCCCGCAACTCCCCTAGTTGATTTCCCTCTGGCTCGGTCATCGCTCTCTCGCACGTCCTTTCTCGCCTTCAACATTGCACCATGGTATTATTTCAAAAAACTTTGTTGTTCTCTTTAATTATTATAAATAAGCTACAAAACTACACACCGATAGTCCACTTGGAATGGAACAAATTTGGACCCACAAATTAAAGTGCTACAAACTACACACCGAGGGGCCCACATGTCATGAAACAAATTTGGGCCCATAAACAAATTAAAAAAATAAAGGACGAGGATTGAACATGCGACCAGGGCCTTCAAGCCGCACGTCAATAGGCAACATACGTAGAACAGCAATGTTGGTTGTACCTCCCTTTGTTCACATAATGTTTTTATATTACCACAGCCTATTTAATTGATAACATGTAATATTATTTTTAGTACTATTCGCCTTCACTTACTGGTGGGTTCCATGTGTGCTCTCTCTCTCCTCCCCTTCTGCGTTTAGACGCACGGGCAAATACGAAGAACTCGCGGGCGATGTTGCCGTTGACCATATCTGGACGCATTCATAAGTTACGGCACCAGTTTCACGTGCTAGCAGCACTAGTCATTGTGTACGTGCAATGCATGTTAATTTGGAAGTATATTAAGTGCATGTGGATATTAAGTTGGATATTATTTGCATGTTATTATATGATTAGCACTATTTTTGGCATGAAATTAACTACACGCTAAACGTGTTGAGCGCTCGACATTGAAGCAGTCTAGGTCGGTGGATGATAAGGAATACATGTGGCTTGATGACATTTTATATTTAATTTGATACGGCTCTAGCAGAACATTCGATCGATCAAACCATAGATTTCGTTCAGTCTGACTCCAACTTTAAATTATACGACGATCGATCTAAAATAAACGGAAATGATAAATGTTTGGATTTTAAGCATGGCAATCCGAACGATTTTCATGACAAATTTAGATTACGCGGCGGCGGCGGGTTCGTCTTGTGGTGGGAAGCGGCTCCTCTGTCGTGCTTTGTGTGTCGTCGGGCCACTAACCGACGGCGACGGCGGCGTCTTGCGCCGTTGTTGGCGTACTCCTGGACATTGGCCCTAACTTCAAGGAAGGCCATAATGTTCTGGACTTCGGACTCTAGGAGCGAGTCAACTGGAGGGAGGAGGCGACTGGCGTTGGTGCAAGGAAGCGGTCGACGGCGGCCATCCATGCCGCTGAGGGGGGCACTGGCACCCGCGCAGGGACAAGCGCTGTCAACGGCGCGGCGGAGACATTCGTGTGCACGGGCACGCATGTCAGTGCACGCGCAGGCGCATGTGCTGGCACGGGCGTGCGCATCAGTGCACGCGCAGGCGCATGCGCTGGCAGGTGCACGGGCGCGTGAAAGTCGGCGAGGACCTCGTGGAACCACGTGGCATCAAGCTCCGCGACAATGTGCGGCTCCTAGCCCATCAATGCCATGGGGATGGGCGCTGGCGCAGTCGGGGCGACGGGAGCTGGAACGGGAGCGGGGACAGGCGTGACATCTTCCCGCAAGGCCAGTTCAAGCTCGTCCCAAAGCGCCTTATGTTCTTGAGACTCCGGTTGGGTGTCTTCCTCAGGAAACTGGAAGACTAAGGGCATACCATCATGATGCGGCATGGCGTACGTTTAGGTCAGGCTGGTTGGAGGTAGACGATAGGAGAATCGGAGAGGCAGAGAGAAGATTGTAGCGATACCGGGTAGTGCGGGGTTGATTTTAAACTGCGGCGCCGGCGACATTAAAAGTGGTAGCAGTTGGGACGAAGGTGGGCGGCGGAGCCTGGTCAAAGGGCTTGCCTCCCGATGAGCCTGCACAGCGGTCTACTCGCACGCCTCCCGTCGACTCACACGCTTGCTCGGACGGCACCTGCCGATGAGAAGCGGGACTCGTGGCAGCACGTAAATGCCTACGGTCTCAATAGTGAAAGCGTTCGCCTTAACGTGACCGGTTTTTGTTCCAAAATACATTGGCTCTTCATTTGTGCAACTTGTCATAAGCAGCTTGTCTCAAATTGAAGAAAAAAATTACTAAGTAATATTTGTGCCATATCACGTGACCATGCTCAGTTTCAAGAATTTATGGTCACTTTTGGATTTTCTGAAATTAAAGATCCAGGATTCGAAACAATATCATAACCTGCATCATGCAATAAATTTTCAAGCCATACATATGTCCTATTGTATTTCTTAAGAAAGGATTTGGTCAAACATTTTGCTTAGTTAGACTTCAGACAAGTTATATATGCAGAGCAAAAGGATAATCCCTACGTACCTGTGCATTGCCTGATATATTAACTCAAGTACTAGGCACGAACAAACGTGAAAAAAACAGGCTCAATTCTGTGCTCATCCTGGTGTAGTAGTAGTAGTAGTACTAGGCAATGCGCTTGACGGGTGATCTTGGCGAGCGGCGACCGAGGGAATTGAACCGTGCTCGGCACGGTAGGTAACGTTGTCTAGTTACTTTTTTAACACAACATTGTCTAGTTACTAAAGCATCCCTCTGTTGTTCATCGGTAGTCATTATGGACCGGGGACATGAGGGGAATTATAGAAATAAAAGAAAAGAAACCATAATCACAAACCCAAAAGAAGAAAAGAGAGGGAGTTATAGGATCAGTCTCGGGGTTGCAAGACCGGGCCTTGGCTAGAATCAATACCATTGATGCGCTCACCTTTCCTTCTTTGGGAAAGAAGAACAATGGCAGAAGCAGGTCGGGGTTTTCTTGAAGAAATGAGGAACAAGATAAGGGAGAAGCGAGGGTTGGGTAGAGAGGAAGCTGAGAGAGAAGAGTGAAATGCCGGTTGCTTCGTCCGTCCAACTTACTGCTGGAAAGGAGGGTTTTTTTTATTTGACGGCTCATTGGGCATTACTGCTGCGCTTCGATCGGGGTAGTCTACCGTCACTCTACTACGGAGTAATTTAGTGCATGGCTGGTGGACCCCGATGCTGGCTGTCCCACACGTCGGCGAAAGTGAGTAATTTAGTGCATGGCTGGAGGAGGATCTGCACGGTAGAGCGTGTCCACTGTTTTTCTGAAGAAAAAAATGATTACAGCAAGCATTTCCACTCTTATGACGGAGGAGTGCGAAACACGGCAGCCACTTGAACATACACGGTGCTCCTACTACTAGGCATGTACAATGGTTCATACGTCAGTATTACGTAATCTTGTTGCTAGTGTAGTAAGATATGACGACATCAAATGATGTTGTGCGCATCTCAACTATATGAATAGTAATGTAGTAACATAGTACCGCTTTCTCGACTGTCCGGTCGAGAATGAACGGTGAGATCAATGTTAACAGAACTAGGTCTACAGCGCATGAAGAGTACGGTGCTACAGTACTCCATGAAACATGAACCATATGAAGCATGAATAGTGTTAGGTAGGGTGTATGAAGGGTGCACGGGATGGGAGCAAAAGTTCCCTTCTCGACCCACTTTTGGGTGTTTGGCAGAGTGCATGAAGGGTGCATGAGTCCACACTAGTAGGTTAACACAAATACACGAAGAGGAAACAACTACTCCGTCTAGGTGTGTAAGTCATCTTATGTTGTGCAATGCGACCAAGGCGGAGAGGAAAACGAGAAAACCCAATGAACTAACCACCGCATGTCATGTTTATTAGTCTCAAGTCATTGAAAGCATGCACGGCCCATGTCTCTTATTGGTTGATATGTCACAAAACAAAAAACGGGGAGGGAGTTAATGTGTCGTGCCTAAGTGTTTTGGGATTACTTGGTTTTCGTAAGGTGACTTACACACTATATTGAGATGAGAATGCAACCAAACACACCCACACGCTTTGTGCTACAGTGACTGATCTGCACCGTCTGAGTTTGATCCAACGGTCATGTTGCGCCGGGACATGGACATGCCCATGCAGAGGGCGCCTAAACACCACCGAAGTCCCTCTGCTTCTCGAGGTGCATGACGTTGGTGATGCAGGGGCGAAACGGTTGAAAGGCAATGCAATCCACGGGAAGGCGGAGGGAGCCAGCCGAGGAGCAGGGAATCTTTTGGTTTTCACCATGGTAAAACACCAGTCGACGACTTCTCACATCAGGGAGCAGTGGATTTTACAGGCGGAGTCATCATGACTAATTTCTGCCGCGCCTGCTCCCGTCAATAAAAAATTAAAAATCCTGCCGCGCCTGCTCCCGTCAATCAAAAAATTAAAAATCCTGCCGCACTCAAACACGAGAGCAACGCCGCGGTGGATGTTTAAATTTACCTGCCAACAAGTAGATAAAAAAAGGGGTGAAAAAACAAATGTGGCGGCGGCCTAGCTAATCGGTCGACCTAGCCCAACTAGCTAGCCACCGTGCTTCACTGATGTACTCGGCGGGAAAAGTGGTCTTTTGTGATTTGACGACTCATTTATTTACTTGCTTCGGCGAAAACGCACGGTAGGGCGTCCCACGTTAGGAAGAATATATGTGTGCACCACCCGGGAGGACCCCGAAACCGCGTGGTAGGGTGTGCCATGTCTCGGCATGGAGGAAAAATGTGCATGTAAAAATTTACTGTATCAGACGTAGTACCTATGGTTCGACCTCGGGACCTAGCCAGTCGGTTGAAAACACCCCACTAGCCACACAGCTTCATCATGCTCACATGGCACGGAGGATAGGTGTGGTTAGCTTCGTCTCGACCAGCCATATTGTCTCTTGTTCTAGGCGATTCTTCTATGTTCCAAGCTTTTTTTAGTTGTAAAAACACCACGGCAAGCTAGCGCCGCTCTTCGTGTGTGCCCGTGCAAAGGTTAGACGATGGAGAGAAGAGAGAGATCACAGACCAGGGACCCACCAGTAAGTGAGTCAACGGTCATGCACATGTAGACGAGGCACTCCCTCTACTCTACTCAATGTAATACTGTATAAAATCAAGTTATGGGACAAAGCCAACAACCGTTGTTGTTTCAGACTATCGACTTACGCTTTGTAGTCCAGGTTGCCAGTTCGAATCTCGTCTTTCATATTTGTTAGTTTTAGTTCCAAATTTGATTAATGACAAGTGGGACCCCGTGTGTTGTTCTGATAATTCAGTTTAGGATGGTTTTTTGAACAAACACTTTGCGCGGTTAGACAAGTAACGGCACAAGTTACACGTATTTTGCTAGTTTATGAACAAAAATGACAGCGGCATAGAATATCACATCCACCCCGCAGGTTAGATGCTATGGTGATATGAGTTTTTACACTGTTGGAAGTGAGATCCAATGGCTTGGGAGTAGTCTTTGTAATTATGCGCAATTTCCAAACTCTCCAAAGGTTTTTTTGCAAATAAAACATTCAGGCCGCGTGTGTGCCGCTGCATCTTGGATCCAACGGCTCCCCGTTCCTCATATTAGGTGCTCCCCGTAGCTTAATTACCTGCTACGGTGATATAAGCATCTAGGTCGTATGATCAGTGATCAGATGGCACATGCGTAGTACTTGTACTTTCTGCGCAATTCCCAAACTCTCTCAGCCGTATATTGCAAAAACATTCAAACCTCCTACTGTGGGCCGTTAGATCTTTGTGAACTCGTATCACCATAGAATCTACGGTGCGGGAGCACCTCATATTCTCCCGTGCGAGAAAACATAAGGTGCTCTCGCAGCTTGGATGCTACGGTGATACGAGCTTCGAGGTCGTTTGATGTGAGATCCAATGGCATCTGAGCTGTCTTTGTGTTTGTAAGCAGTGGCTGAACTCTTTGGGGGCTTTTCTGCAAAAAAAAACATTCGAACCACCGAGGAGGCGTTGGGTCACAAATCCAACGGCTCCGAAGAGCTTGTATCACCAAAGCATCTAAGGTGTGGTAGCACATGATATTCTTACATACAGGAGAATATGATGTCCTCCTTCATCTTAGATGCTACGGTGATATGAGCTTCGAGGTCGTTGGATATGGGATCCAAGGGCATCTGAGTAGTTTTTGTACATATTGTGTATAATTCTCAAACTCATCAAGGTTTCCTGTAAAAATATTAAGACATCATGTGAGCTGGTATATCTCAGATTTACAAGCTCCAAGCAACTCGTATCGGCATATAGCATAGAAGGTACGGGGGCATATGATATTCTTCCAGGGAGGAGGGGTGGGGTGCACAACCAACCGGTGGTTGGGAGGGTGGGGACAAATATAATCTAGACAACCCTAAACAGAGCTTCGCAATTTTATCTAAGGTCGAGGGGGTGACCACCGACAATCATAGCTCCGCCTAATTAAACACAACATTTGCATGTACTGTAGTACTAGACTTAATATTCATGTTTTAGTTTCATGTTCGTTTTAAATATTGAATTGAGGACCATGCATGTCTTACATTTTACTCCCTTCGTTCCTAAATATTAGTCTTTTTAGAGATTTCAAGTGGACTGGCACATACGGATGTAGATTCACTCATTTTGCTCCGTATGTAATCTCTTGTTGAAATCTCTAAAAGACTAATATTTAGGAACATAAGGAGTATTTTTGAATTCGTGTCATACATGCATGGTTTGGAAAAATAGATGCACTATACTTATAGGATTGTTGTTGTGTTCGTGTGTGGGTGTCTGTGTGTGTGGTCATATGCTTGATACATACAAAGTTTTCTCACCTCCATATTGTTCATCTTTTAAATTTGAATTTGCATTGAAAAACTTAGCAGGGATACCATGAAATGTGAAATCCACGTTGAGATCACTATATCACAAACTCACTCTAATTCAACAACTCATCATAAATCAATTACCACGTTGAGATTAGTATTTGCAAGGGAAATACGGGCATTGTAATACACATAGATTCGTTCGGCAACTTAAAAGGTTCCTTTCGTATTATCGAATGGTAGGACCCAACGGCGTACCAGCCAGACCTTGGCTCGTGTTGATCCTAAAAAATAAAAATAAAAAAAACCGGGCTCGTGTCCTTCTGGTGGCGTGCGTGGTACACACATTAGGCAACCCGAACTAGTCGAGCCTTTGCGTTTCGAGTCGAAATATCTGGCGGCCAGAATTCTAGCCCTAGGAAATTTCTTGAACATCACTGGGATATAAATGAGAGCAGCACTTCACTCAAGTGAATCAACTGTTAATTCAGTAAAAGGTACTGTCAATGAAGCTGTAGCATCCAACTCGGCCTCATTCTTGCGGATACGTGATAAACGGTGATCTGAGTGCTCTAGCAAATCAACAAGTCACATTCTCCTATCCAAATTCTTATGAAGCCTAGAGTTTAGGCTTTCGCTACGCTGATTGCTCTGCATGCCAAGGAAATATCTACCTTTCGTATAGGCCCTAGACCACTTCTTCCTCAGCTCGTACATCCTCATAATCCAAGCATCTTTTTCAAAGATATCATAATCCACCATAAACTCAACCCAACGTCTCTCAAACTCATCGACATCCTAGATTTGATAAACAAATTTCCTAAAATCCTTGAGCTTTTTCTTCCGTAGGTGTCATATCATGTTTTGCTCGATGTGCTAGCCGCACAACCGGCGATCTGTATTGGGAAACACCACCGCTATTGCCTTCACAATTGCATGGTCACCATCGGTGATTACTGATCTAGGATGTTTCTGCTGCATTGACTCCAAAAATGCTTCAAGCAACCACACAAAAGATGCCTCAGTCTCAGCTGAAATAATACTGAAGCCAAACACGGTCGTGCTGCGATGGTGATTCACTCCTATGAAGGGGACAAATGGCAGGTTGTATTTGTTCACATGATAAGTTCTATCAAATATCACGATGCCACCAAAGGCATCGTAGTCAATCCGAGACTGTGCGTCTGCCCAAAAGATGTTCAACAGATGCCCTTCACTATCTATGGTGTACTTGTAAAAAAAATTGACATCCATGTCTTTTCGGGCTGCCATATAATGGAGCACAAATTCAGCATCACGGCCTTCTATCATTTCCTTCTTGTACTTGGCAACAAAATTATACAAGTCCCGAGGAATAAAGCCTACCTTGCTGAAACCACCACTATCCTTCTCCATTAGTTCCATTATTTGATGTATTCAAAGGCCACCAATTCCATACTCAATGACATCAGCCTTTTGCAGGTCACTCAGCCCATGATGTGACCTTATGTAAGTTGTCTGCTCAGGCTTAGTGAGTGGATGGTTATGTTCGTCCACAAAATCTTTTACAAACCATTCACCATTATCCATACGAAGCTCAATATGCATCCGAGCGCCACATCCACAACGTGACATCGGCCTAGGAGTTCACACCCGTTTAGTTTCTTCAAAGTGCTTCCTCGCCCGATATCCTTCTTTAGAGCAGACATAGAGGCGCAGAAAAGCTATGTTCGTGTCCGACTTCCTAGTCAGTTCTTCCTTTCTAACACCAAAACCCTTTGACCGAGCATATGCATTATAGTAATTGTAACCTTCTTCCTCGCTGCCAAAATTTTGACTAATCACCGTGTCATATTCTGCAATGTCCTCCAGAGTGGCACTCCCATATTCCATGTCAAACACTGCAATTAGTCAACTTTGCAACTACAATTCATCATCTTTTCAGGAAGGGTCACATATCGGAGCCATTAGGCAAGTCCACATACTCAACCATCATTTAGTCTTCTATGATTGCTAACACTCATCGCATACACATGAGCAAAACGTTTCAACCGGACACAGAAAGATAGGGGCTTATAGTTTCGCCTCCCAACGAATTCACCTCGAGGGTGATGTCAACAATAATAACTCATGCAACCCATATTCAGCTGGACATATGTGCCTAGATATTTCCTCACCACATGATGCTTGCCAAAGGAGAAAAATAAAAATGAATAGAGAGTAAACTTTGACTCTTTGCATAAAAGTAAATACATAAAAGTAAATGATAGTCCCTTCGTAGAGGGAAGCAGAGGTCGCCATGCGCTTATTTGTTTGTATGCTCAACCCCTTAGTGTAAAAGAACATCACGTTGTATTGCCCCTTGTGATGGCAACCTTTATTATGCAGTCTGTCGCTTTTATTCTTCACCATTGTCGGGGGTTGGGTGCGACATATGCCAAAGGATGGCTTATCATGGTGGGGGCGAGTAGAATGTCGCCGGTGCCTGGAAACGGGATAAGGCAAAGACATGCATGCCGGCAAATCTTACCCAGCTTCAGGGCTCTCCGGGGAGATAATACCCCTACTGCTGCTCTACGGGGTCTCCGCATGATCACTATGTAAAGTGTTTACACAGTTGCTCCTTGAGCTGTTTCCTGGAGGTAGGAGAAGGCAAAGGCTAGCTCTCTCCTTCCTATATGATCTGGTCTAGTGCTAATGGGTTCCAACCCTTTGCATGGATGCCCTGGGGGGTTTATATAGGCCTGCCCCCCAGGGGTACAATGGTAATCCGGCTGGGCACGGGCCCAGCCGTCAGTCCCTCTGGTCGCCGTCTTATCCGCCGACTCCTGGGGCGCGCCAATGGGTAGGCCACGCCGACTGGCTTGGTGTGGGGCCGACGGGCCGCGTCCGCCGCGGGCGGGTCTTTACCGGCTGCAGATTACTGTAGCCGTGCCTCTAATGACGCATGCTCGGTCATGAGGTCGTGGCGACAGCCCCGCCATTTGGCGGGCGATCACTGTGGCCACTACTTGTCATGTCTGATTAATGGCGCATGGGGCCCGTGGGAGGGGCCGGCCGACTTCTGGTGGCCTACTCCCATCCGGGCCGACTGGTGGTGCTTTCGCCGTCTTTCGTACGCCCGCCGACTGGTGGGACCCATCATCCCTGGGTCGTACCAGCAGGCCGTCGTGGGCACAGGGCTCCGCCCCCTGGGGCTGATGTCAGGGCCGGCATGGCAACAGTGTCGCGCCGTGCGGAAATCTTCGCGGGTACGGCATACTGTAGCCACGCCTACCCTTGGAAAAAGGGGTGGGAGTGGTCCTCACTGTGGCCACTCCCTGTCCCGTCCTTCTTTATGAGGGCATGGGGGTTGTTGGCGTCGCGGGCCGACTCCCCAAGGTTGGCTTCTCTGGAAGTCACCGGTCAGGAGTCGGCTTATCCTGAAGTCGTCCCTGGGACTCGGCCGTGAGTGAGCAGCCGGCCGCCTCGCCGCCGACTCTTAGAAGGTGGCTCTTCATCTTGGGGCCTCGAGGGGCGCAGTCTGCCCCGATGTATTGAAAGGTTCTGGGCCTGGGTTGGCCTACCCATGGCCCATTACTCCGACAGTAGTCCCCGAAGCTGGTGAGGCTCCGAGGGCGACATGTCGTGGAGCCTCAACAGTTTCCTCTTTCCGGCGGTCGGATTTGGGCTTCGTTAGCCGTCTTCCGTCAAGCCGACTAGTCGGAGTCGGACTTGCTCAAGGCCGACTTGCCCCTTAAAAAAGTTTGAACACGGTGGCGGAGTTCAGGTGGCGTGCCTGATAAGCTTCCGGGCCGCCACCCGCGGTTAACATATCGCGGGGCGCCACGTGGCAGAGCTAGTCTGATCGCCCACGCGTGCGACAGGACAGGCCTACAGGCGGGGCCCGCCACTACCGCGCCTCGGCATGCAAACGGATCCGTTGCGGCCGCGCGGACGGTTGGGGTTCCCGCGCGGTTATTGCGCGTGGTAACTTCATGTGGTAAATCCTGGGGGTTGTGGGGTCCCGGGCACAGTTAATCCCACGTCCGCCCCCTCGACTTCTTAGCCCACGAGCCTACAAGTAGGCGGGGGGAGGGGAGCGGCAAAGCGCGCGCGCCCATTCTCCCCACTTCCTTTTGCTCCTTCTTGCTTCTTCTTCTTCTTGCCGCTGCTGCTCCGAACCACGCCGTGCCCGCAGCGATGAGCTCCTCCTCTGCCGCTGTGCCTCCTGATGTTCGCTCCGAAGTGTGGGACGGCTCCGAAGTTGACGACGACGACATCGAGATCCTCCGCCAGACATGGCGGCTGCCTGGCAGGGACTTAGTGCGGGTCCGCCTCGCGTCGGAGGGAGAGATATCACCGGCGCCGGAGGAGGGCGAGCGGGTCATATTCCACTCGCACCTCATGCGCGGCCTGGGACTGCCAGCGAGCGGCTTCTTCCGCTCCTTCTTGGAGTTCCACGGGCTCCAGCCGCACCACCTTACTCCAAACACGGTGGTGCTGCTGGCTGCCTTCGCCACCCTGTGCGAAGGCTTCCTCGGCGTACTCCCCACCATCGAGCTCTGGGGGGAGTTCTTCCAATCCAAGCTTGGCACACACGTTGCCGGCGTGCCGGCCCAGTGTGGTGCATTCATTGCGATGCGGAGATCAGTGGCCGACAATCCATTTCCCACCATCGCCCTGAGTCGGTGAAGATGTGGCAGCGGTCATATTTTTATGTGAAGAACGTTGCCCCAGAAGGCAACTGGGTCAACCTGCCGGCTTACGAAGCCGGAGCGCCGGTTGGAAGGCTCCCCAGCTGGTCACAGTGAGCCAGGACGCTGTCTCCCGCTGGTGCCGCCGCCGTCGCACGACTCCGAGTGCTGACGCAGTCGGAAGGCCTGACCGGGGCCGACTTGCTGGCCACCTTCGTGGCGCGCCGAGTCCTCCCACTCCAAGGCCGACCTCACCTGATCTGCCAGATGAGCGGTCATCGGGACCCGAGTTGGATGTGCTCCAAGGACATGCCTCATGCGGAGGTGGCGAACACGGTGAACTACATCGCGAACTGCGGTCTCTGGTGGACTGGCGGTTCGGCAAGGAGCCGTATTCGCGCGCCAACCCCCCGCCTCTTGTAAGTCGTCTTCCTTCTTCTATTTCTTTTGCTGCCGAGTTCGACTTGTCAAGTCTGACCGTTTTTGTTTTGAATCAGAATCCTCTCGTCCCTCCCTCAGCCGGCACCGCGGGGCCGGCTCGTCTCAGTTTTTCCCCGATCGGGCGGAGAGCGACGTCGACAATCCCGACTTGGGGGCGGCAGCCATGGAAGCCGACACCGAGGGAGGAGGAGGAGAGGCAAGCAGCTCCAGGCCTTCGGCCACTTTCGTCGACTGGCCTGACGACGAGGCCGAGGGAGAAGTCGCCCCGCGTCGCCAGCCAAAAGCCGGCCAGCCAAGCGCGAGTTCCTCCGCAGGCTTGGACGCTCAAGGCGGTGCGAAGAAGCGCCGGGCCGGGCCGAGTACGCTTGGTGGCTGGACGAAGAAGTTCAAGGGAGCGGCCGCCGCGACCAAGCGGGAAGAGGCGGTCGCGAAAGCCAACCGCTTCCGCAAGGAGGTGAAGAAGCCGCCGCTGGTCTCTCCGTAAGCGCCTCCGTCCCTTATCTTTATTATCTCTTTGTTAATCTTGTCTGAGTTTTTCATATGCTTTTCTCACCTCAGGGATCCCCTCACTCTTGAGAGGGTTGCCGCCGCCTCCGTCATGGGGTCGATGGAGACGTCTGCCACCACTCAGCGGATTGACCCCGCCGCTGACCTTCGGGAGGCGACGGAGCTGAACGCACGGGAGAAGCGTGAGGAGGACGAGGCTGCCCGCCGGGAGAAAGCGGAGGCCGAGAAGGCGGAGGCCTCTGCCCTGAAGAAGCTGGAGGCGGCCGAGGCCGCTGTTGCGGCAGAGCAGCCGGCTAAGGAAGTCGCGCCCCGGCGGTCGGCGGTGTTCGTCACCCCTTTGAACTCCGCACCGCCGCCCCCGGAGTTCACGGGGCAGTCGGGGGAAGCCGGCGGCGAGTTCCCGATTGTGGAGAGGCGGCGACGACGCCCCCGTGCCAGACGTGGTCGCGCCGCCACAGCCGCCCCTGCCGCCGTCTAGAAGCGCGCCAGGCAAACAGCTGGCGGATCCGCCCTTGCCGCCGACTGAAGACGAGGCCGTGGCGAGGCTGCTCCTTCAAGTCGGCTCGCCAACGCGCCGTCGTCTTGGGAAGGCGACTTCGGCGCCACGCCCCTTGGAGACCGGCACCGCCAGCTCGACGATTCCAGACGCAAAGGCGACGAGTGCCGCGCCCATTAGGTGGGTGCGAGGAGGCGGCACGGGCCCGCTGAACCAGGCGCTTCTGGATGTGCAGACGAAGCTGCGAGCTGAGAGCGACGCCATCCAGAACTGCACCAAGGCGCACCTGGCGTCGCGGGCAGCCATCCGGGTATGCTTTCTCCTTTGTCCCTGTTTTCTTGTTTCTCTCTGTGGGGGCGCGCCAGCGCACCCACTGGGTGTAGTTCCCGAGTTATGGGCCGGCTGCAGAGCAGGCGGCCCAGAACTCCAATTGGTAAGTTCCGGGTACTAACCTTTATTCTGAAATACTTGTTGCAGGACTATCACAACCTCCGTGTCACCGCCTTCAACCGCAACGTTGAAGAGCTGGGCAAGCGGACTGCCGACTTGTCGGAGAGCCAGAGTGAGTCCTTTTTCTTCTTTGCGGGGGCGCGCTGGCGCACCCGCGGGCTGTAGTCCCCAAGATTCGGGCCAACTGCTGAGCAGTCGGGCCGGGGCGGCGACCTTCTTCGTTGATGACTTAACGCCTTCTTTCTTCTTTCTCTTCAGAGGCCAACGCCGCTCTTCAACAGCAGCTGAGCGAAGCCAACTCCGCGTTGCGCGCCAAGGGGGACGAGTGCAGCAAGCTCGCCGCTGAGCGTGATCTGCTGGCCGCACAATTGGCGGAGCAGAAGGAGCTGCTTACGAAGACGCAGAAGGAGGCGGAAGAGGCGGAAGCCACCCTCCTGGCCGAGTTCGCGAGCGAGCGCTCCTCCTGGACCGACAAGGAGGCAATGCTGGTCTCCGGCTTCCACGAGATCGAGGACCTTGTCGACAGTGAGCTTCTTTGCTTTCCTTCTTTGAGCCGCTGACTATAGGTCGAGCCTACTCCTGGTTTTTTTGACTTGTTCTTCATTCTTTCCGTCTTGGCAGACTTCTTTCCCGGCCACTCGCAGGACGCCATTCAAGCTATTGAGGCCGACCGCGAGGAGCGGAGGGCGGGTGGCACGGAGATCGCCACTGATGCCCCTCGGACTCTTGACAAGCATATTCTGAGCACTGGGGCTCGCCTGCGGCTGGCCCACCAGATGCTGCGCCGGCTTCAACGTGTCAGCGCGATCGCCGCCCTGTGGCCAGACGTGCAGGCTGCACGCACACCCAGTCGGACTGCCGATTGGCTGGAGGTCGCGGTTGGCCGTCTTGAGGCCTGGAAGGGTTCCTCGGCCCGGGCCAGAGCGTGCCGAGCCTTGGAATTTGTCAAGGCGTGGTACCCGGGGCTGGATCTAGACCGGCTGGCCACACTCCGGTCAGAGGCCTAGCCGGAGCTAGCAGCCGCGGAAGATGCCCTTGTCAAGCGTGCGGCGGCGATCGCCGAGTACACCGACACCAGCATCTTTGTCCTCGAGCGGGCTGAAGACGGCGAGGAGGTGCCGCCGGAGTGGTTTGGGCTGAACCCCGACTACGACGAGGACTCGGCAGAGGTGATTGACTCCAGCGTCGAGGAGGAAGACGAGGCGGAGGACGGGAGCGAGACGGAGGCACCGGAAGACGGAGCGGATGGCCAGCCTCAACTCGACCGCGCCTCCAGCAACGAGCCGTGCCCGCCCGAGGCGACTACTGCCGGAGGTGATCAAGCCGAGACCGCCCAGCCGGCCGCCCCAACGTCCAACACCGCCGTCTCCTCCGATCCTCCAAACCCGTCTGCCGCCCCCTAGGCTGCCACCTTGTCTTTGTTTTATCTGTTCTAATAGTTTTTGAAGAACTTGTTAATTTGCACAATTCCACCCACAGGGTGTATTTTGAAATTCTGCTCAAAAATTCGGCCAAGGGCCTTTGTTATGTAAATATTCATCCGACTTCTATCCTTCTTGCTCATCGTTCTTTTGGCTTTTTTCCTTTGCCGTCTTCCCTCAGTTGTCGTCTTTGTCAGTCAGACAGCCGCTCCGCGGACTGCTGCTGGATCAAATTCTTGGTCACTTTGGGAAGGCAAGTACTTAGCCGTTTTTAGGGTTGTTTTAACAAGTCGGATAGAAGGTGGCAAGCCGACTATTCAAGAGTCGGCTTGCGAAAAAAGGCTGGAAGCCAGCCTTAAGCTATGTTTGTGCTTTGAGTCCTTAGCCATTTTTCATGTGGACGCCCATTCTTCCTCACTCCTGCCCACCAGACAGTCGCTCTGCGAGCTGCGGCTTCTGGCAAGAGACGTTTTAGACGCCCCACACTACTTGTCCGACTGCAGGAAGCATTTCATAGCGCAGGTCAGCAAGTCCCCGAGCCGACTAGTCGAACCCAGTGCCAAACGGCATAACAAAGAGTAATATACTCAAAGGCATATTTCTTATCATATAGATAAAAGAGGGCAGTCCCCGAGCTCTTCTCGGGGGGGCCGAAGTCTTGGTACTTTTAATACAAAAGGTAGCATGATACATACTGCATTTAAATGTAAAATTTTCGGAGGAGATTTGCATTCCATGGCCGCTCTGTCTCTTTGCCGGAGTCGTCCCTCTTGCGTGCTCGGGGCTTCTGAGCGTCGATCAGGTAGTAGGAGTCGTTGCCCAGCACTTTGCTGATGATGAAGGGGCCTTCCCAAGGTGCCGACAGCTTGTGCTGGGCAGCTGTTCGCTGGATTAATCGGAGCACGAGGTCGCCCTCCTGGAAAGATCTCGGCCTGACCTTCCTGTTGTAGTATCTGCGCAAGCTCTGCTGGTAGATGCTGGACCGGCTGAGTGCCAACAGCCGGCCCTCTTCCAGTAGGTCGACGTCATCTTGCCGTGCTTCTTCTGCTTCTTCCTCGGTGTACATGGTGACTCGCGGGGAATCGAACTCTATGTCCGTTGGGATGATGGCTTCAGCACCGTAGACGAGGAAGAAAGGCATGAAGCCGGTTGACTTGTTTGGAGTCGTGCGCAGACTCTAGAGGACGGCTGGCAACTCATCGAGCCAGCAGCCAGCCGAGCGCTCCAAAGGCTCGATCAGTCGGGGCTTGATGCCGGACAGGATGAGGCCGTTTGCTCGCTCCACCTGGTCGTTTGACTGTGGATGGGCGACGGATGCTAGGTCCAGTCGGATGCCCTGTGTCGCACAGAAATGGGCCAAGGCGCCTTTGGCAAAATTCGTGCCGTTGTCGGTGATGATGTTGTGTGGTATGCCGTACCGAATTGTGATGTCGGAGATGAAAGTCACGGAAGTCGGACCGTTCAGTTTCTTGATTGGCTTCGCTTCTATCCACTTGGTGAACTTGTCCACTGCGACAAGTAAGTGAGTTAAGCTGCCTCGTGCCGTCTTGAATGGTCCCACCATGTCTAGACCCCAAATTGCGAAAGGCCAGGCAATGGGGGATGGTCTTGAGTGCAGAAGCCGGCTGATGCAGCTTGGAGCGGAACTTCTGGCACCCTTTGCATTTTTGGACCAATTCCTTGACCTCTTCTAAGGCCGTTGGCCAAAACAAACCGTGTTGGAATGCTTTGGCGACGAGTGCTCTTGAAGCCGCATGGTGGCCGCACTTGCCTTGATGGATGTCTTTGAGAATTGCTTGGCCTTGCTCTGGCTCTACGCAGCGCTGGTAGACACAAGTGACGCCGCGCCTGACCAGCTCTCTGTTGACTATGGTGTAGGCTGCCGCTCGGTGTTGTACTTGTCGAGCTAAGGTCTCATCAGTCGGCGGCTCTTTGCTCACTAGAAATTTGAGGATGGGCTGAGCCCATGAGGGTGCTGCTATTTCTTCGACTGCCAGAACTGCGACTTGGACGAGGGCGGCTGGGCTGGGAGGCGGCGGGTTGGAGTCAACAACCGCTTGCTGGATTAATGAAGTGCCCGGGCCGACTGGCGCGGCTCTTGGGCCGAGTTCTGGAGTCTTCTGGCCAGCCGCCGCAGTCCCCGGGCCGGGTTCTGTAGTCCCTGGGCCGGCCTCAACTGTGGCGGCTTTCGAGCCATCTGCCAAAATCCCCGTACCGTCTGCCGGGGCTCTGGAGTCGGATCCGACTTCTTTGGGAGGAGCCGGCAAGAAGATGGAGTCTGATTCTGGTGAAGGCTTGATAGACGGCTTGAGGAGGCGTTGAAGGGCGACGCCGGATGGTATTGCTTGGCGGGTAGAACCGATTCGTGCCAAGGCGTCTGCTTGGTTGTTGTCGTTTCTTGGCACATGGAGGAACTCGCACCCCTCGAAATACCCACTGAGTTGCTGCACGAGGAAACGGTAACACGCCATGTTTGCATCTTTGGCGTCCCAGTCGCCAGACGACTGCTGGACTACTAAGTCCGAGTCGCCATAACACAGGATCCGGCGAATGCCAAGTTCTTTGGCAAGCCGGAGCCCATGAATGAGCGCCTCGTACTCGGCGACGTTGTTGGAGGCGGCGAAATGGATTTGCAGCGCGTATTTGAGCTTGTCGCCTTTAGGAGAAGTGAGGACAACGCCGGCTCCCAAGCCGGTGCGCATCTTGGAGCCGTCGAAATGCATCCGCCAATGGGTGGAGTCGCGTGCTGGAGGTAGGTACTGGGTCTCGGCCCAGTCGACGAGAAAGTCGGCCAGTGCTTGTGACTTGATGGCGGTGCGGGGCTGGTAGTGGATGGTGTAGGGAGCCAGCTCTATGGCCCACTTAGCCACTCGGCCAGAAGCATCTCGGCTTCCGATGATCTCGGCAAGTGGGGCCGTGCAGACCACAGTGATTGGATGCTCTTGGAAGTAAGGCTTTAATTTCTTGGCGGCAAAGTGCACGCCATAGCACATCTTCTGGTAGTGGGGGTAGTTCTGCTTGGAGGCCGACAGTACTTTGCTCAGGTAATATACCGGTCTCTGGACAGGTAGTGCCTTGCCTTCCTCCTTGCTTTCCACTACAATGACTATGCTGACTACCCGGCTGGTGGCAGCGATGTACAGGAGCATAGGTTCCTTAGGAGTCGGAGCCGCCAGAACGGGTGGAGTAGTCAGCATCTTCTTCAACTGGAGAAAAGCTTCGTCCGCCTTGTGGTTCCACTCAAAAAAAGTGGTCTTCTTCATGAGCTGGTATAAGGGGAGAGCTTTCTCGCCCAGCCGACTGATGAATCGGCTAATGGACGCCAAGCAGCCGGTGAACTTTTGCACGTCCAGCAGTCGGCTGGGTACCTCCATCCTCTCAATGGCCTTGATCTTTACAGGGTTGCACTCTATGCCGCGTTCAGAGACCAGGAAGCCAAGGAGTTGGTCGGCTGGTACTCTGAAGACGCACTTCTCAGGGTTGAGCTTAATCTGGAATCAACGCAGGTTCTCAAAGGTCTCCTTGAGGTCTTCCAGCAGTGTTCCACGCTTTTCCATCTTCACCACCACATCGTCCATGTAGACGTGGGCGTTTCTGCCGAGTTGCTTGAGGAGGCACTTCTGCATGCAACGCTAGAAGGTGGCGCCGGCATTCCTCAAGCCGAACGTCATGGTGAGGTAGCAGAAGGCTCCAAACGGCGTGATGAAGGCAGTCTTCAGTCTGTCAGCCGGGTTCAGCTTGATCTGGTGATATCCTTAATATGTGTCCAAAAAGCTCAACAGCTCGCATCCGGCAGTGGAGTCTATCACCTGATCAATTCTTGGTAGAGCAAACGGGTCCTTGGGACAGGCCTTGTTGAGGCTTGTGTAGTTAACACACATTCGCCACTGCTTGTTCTTCTTCAGTACCAGGACCGGGTTGGGTAGCCATTCTGGAAAGAATACTTCCATAATGAAGCCGACTTCTAGGAGTCGGGCTATCTCTTATCCGACAACTCTTCTCTTTTCTTCTGACAGGTGGCGCAAGGGCTTCCTGACCGGCTTTGCATCAGATCGGACATGTAACTTGTGCTCGGCGAATTCCGTTGGTACACCTGGCATGTCTTTGGGGGACCATGCAAAGATGTCCCGATTCTCACGGAGGAAATCGATGAGCTCGCCTTCCTATTTGCTGTCGAGGTTTGCGCCTACGACAGCGTACCTCTCTGGGTGCTCCGGATCCAAGGGTATCTTCTTTGTCTCCTTGGCCGGCTTGAACGAACCCTCAGCCTCCGACTCCTTTGGGTTAGGTGTCACCTCTAGCTGCTTGCCGGCCATCGCCACAACCCGGTCAAGGAGCCGCTTCTCGGGCGCGATCACCAGGGACTCGGCCAGCCGACTACTCTCAGCCGCACAGGCAGACGACTTCCGGTAGTCGCCGGCTACGGTCAGAATCCCCCTGGAACTGGGCATCTTCATTTTGAGGTAGGCGTAGTGGGGTACCGCCATGAACTTGGCCAGGGCGGGTCGGCCAAGTAGTGCATGGTATGGGCTCTCGAGGTCCACCACCTCGAACCAAACTGACTCTTGATGGAAGTGATCTTTGTCTCCAAAGAGGACGTCCATCAGGATCTTGCTGATTGGTGAGCAGGAAAGCCTAGGAACAATGTCGTGGAACACAGTCCGGCTGTTCTGAAGCTGTCTTTGCTTGATTCCTAATTTCTCCATGGTGTCCTTGTACAGGATGTTGATGATGCTGCCTCCGTCTACCAGAACTCGCGAGAAACGAGCAGCTCGTCTATCCGTGGCAAAGGTGGCATCCAAGACCAAGGCATAAGAGCCCGAACTCGGCATCACCTCTGGGTGATCAGCCCTGCTCCAGCTGATAGGCTTCTCGGACCAGTGCATGAACTCTGGCATCTCTGACGCTACTGCATTCACCTCTTGTCGCTGCAGCCGCTTGTTGCGTCGATCATCAGCCATGCTGGTAAATATCACATTGGCTCCGTGCTCTTTGGGGTACTCGTCTTGTACTACGCCGATTGGCCTGACAGCCGGCTGCTGGGGCGGAGGCGGAGGCTGCTGCCCAGCAGGCGGGGGAGGTAGGAGGCCGTCTCCTTTGGCGATCCTGGTGAGCCAGTGGCACTTCCGGGTGGTGTGATTCGACGGCTTCGCGCCGCTATGGAACTTGCAAGGACCATTCAGAGTCTGCTCATATGAGAAAGCCGGCAACCAGTTGGGCTTGCCACCTTTCTGTCGCTTGGGTGGAGGCTGCCCATCCGGCTACTGGCCTTCAACTGTCGCGACCTGCTGGCTGCTGGAAGCCGGCTGCGGGGCCTTGCGCTTGTGGTCGTTCTGCTGTTGCCGCCGACTGGCGTCTCCTGCCGGAGTTCTTGGAGCCTGTGGGGCCACTTTGCCAGTTGCGCTAACTTGAATCTCCGCCTTCATGGAGGAGTCGGCCGTGGCATACTTGTCTGCTATGATCAGCAGCTCGTCGAGGGTTTCTGGCTCGTCGCAGAGGAGCTTGTGCTTGAGGAGGGTGACTTCTCTGCACCCGGCGGTGAAATATTCGATAGCCTGCACCTCGTGCACGCCCTAGCAGGAGTGCCGAAGCTCGGCCCAACGCGTGAGGTAGTCGCGGGTCGACTCGTTGGGGCCTTGCATGCACAAGGAAAGATGACGAGGCTTGGGAGGACGCTTGTACGTGCTTGTGAAGTTGCGGACGAATGCTTCGATGAAGTCGACCCAGCTGTTGATGCTGCGGGGCTTCAGGCTGTTCAGCCATGTCCGGGCCGTGCCCTGGAGCATGAGCGGAACGTATTTTACGATGACACGCTTGTTGCCATTCGCTATGTTGACACCCATGGAGTAGTCAACCAGCCAGTCCTCCGGCTTCACGGATCCGGTGTACTTGGGCGTGTCTCTTGGGAGCGTGAACCCCTTGGGAAAGGGCTCGTCTCGAATGCGGGGCCCGAAACAAGGCGGACCCAACTCATCTTCTTCTTCCAGCGCCAGGGTTCGGTGAAGTCGATCGATCCGGTGGCGGGCGTCGTTTTCCCCGACTCCCTCTCGGCGGTCAAGGCGGTCGCCGAGAGTCAGATGGTCAACAGGCGGCGGGGAGACTCGCCTTTCCTTGTGAGGAGGAGGAGGCGGACAGTCGTCCCGTCATTCTACTGCTCTCGGGCGGCCGTCTTGGTCGCGCTCTATGGTAATGTGAGTCCGACTGTGGCTGACAGTCGGATCCTTGTCTTTCCTTCCTCGGGCGCCGCCAGTCGGCGTCCGAGACGTCGCACCTTGATCTCGGCGAAGGTCGTCGTTTTGCCGCTGCGGCGCCTCCATGCGGCAGCCGGCCTCGTTCTGCGCGGCAGCCGCGTCGAGGAGCCGCTGGACTCGCTCCATCATCAGCGGCGCTCTTCGCCCTCGAAGTTGTCCAGCTCATCCGCCGCCGCCTGGGCGGCTCGAATGTTCTCCGCAGGCATGGCATACACAGGGCGACTTGCCCCGAACAGGTTGGCGATGGCCACGCCGCGCTGCTGGACCGTGCCAAGGCGGCTGGGCCCAGCTGGGACCGGCGAGCCACCAACAGCGCGATCTATCTCACGCTGGTAGGCTTCTGACAAGCGTCTCATGCTAGCCAGCTTCTTCACGCCTTCGACGAGCTCTAGGCGGCGCGCCTCCAATGTCTCCGCGTCAGCGTCTTCCGGAATGGGCGCAGTCAGGTCTTGTAGTGCCGCGCCAAGTGGGTCATGCGCTCCTCCGCCGAGAGCCTCGTCATGATCGATGACGAGCACCTCGGTGACGGTGCTTCCGTCGCTCTCCGCGCGAGGGAGAGGTTCATCGTAGACCACCACGTTGGTGGGGAACGCGTCGAGCGACGCGGTGTCGGAGTCGACCAGCATCGGGTCGGTGGAACCTACAGACTCCAAGTCCTCGGCAGGCTCGCCCGCGACGTGGAGTTGGTCGAGGAGGCCCGCGAGGAGGCTCTCGGGGTCGCCCGTGCCTGCGTTGGATGCAGGTTCGTCGAAGAGGCGAACCTTGCCGACAAGTTCGGCGAGGCAGCTGGCTGCGCACGCGATCTCAACGCCGTGCAGCGCGTCAGCGCAAACTCCGTCTGGCGTACCTGGCTGGCTGCGCTCGCCAGGGAGGAAAATGGTTCCCGTCCAGAGCAGATCTCTGGACGACGGTGCACCATGCCCTGCGGTGGGCGCCAAATGTCGGGGGTTGGGTGCGACATATGCCAAAGGATGGCTTATCATGGTGGGGGCGAGTAGAACGTCGCCGGTGCCTGGAAACGGGATAAGGCGAAGACATGCACGCCGGCGAATCTTACCCAGCTTCAGGGCTCTCCGGGGAGATAATACCCCTATTGCTGCTCTACGGGGTCTCCGCATGATCACTATGGTAAAGTGTTTACACAGTTGCTCCTTGAGCTGTTTCCTGGAGGTAGGAGAAGGCAAGGCTAGCTCTCTCCTTCATATATGATCTGGTCTAGTGCTAATGGGTTCCAACCTTTGCATGGATGCCCTGGGGGTTTATATAGGCCTACCCCCCAGGGGTACAATGGTAATCCGGCTGGGTGCGGGTCCAGCCGTCTGTCCCTCTGGCCACCGTCTTATCTGCCGACTCCTAGGGCCCGCTGACGGGTGGGCCCCGCCGACTGGCTTGGTGTGGGGCCGAAGGGCCGCGTCCGCCGCGGGCGGGTCTTTGCCGGCTGCAGATTACTGTAGCCGTGCCTCTAATGACGCAGGCTCGGTCATGAGGTCGTGGCGACAGCCCCGCCGTCTGGCGGGCGATCACTGTGGCCACTACTTGTCGTGTCTGATTAATGGCGCGTGGGGCCCGTGGGAGGGGCCGGCCGACTTCTGGTGGCCGACTCCCATCCGGGCCGACTGGTGGTGCTTTCATCGTCTTTCGTACGCCTGCCGACTGTTGGGACCCATCATCCTTGGGTCGTACCAGCAGGCCGTCGTGGGCACAGGGCTCCACCCCCTGGGGCTGATGTCAGGGCCGGCATGGCAACAGTGTCGCGCCGCGCGGAAATCTTCGCGGGTACGGCATACTGTAGCCACGCCTACCCTTGGAAAAAGGGGTAGGAGTGGTCCTCACTGTGGCCACTCCCCGTCCCGTCCCTCTTTATGAGGGCATGGGGGTTGTTGGCGTCGCGGGCCGACTCCCTAAGGCTGGCTTCTCTAGAAGTCGCTGGTCAGGAGTCGGCTTATCCTGAAGTCGTCCCTGGGACTCGGCCGTGAGTGAGCAGTCGGCTGCCTCGCCGCCGACTCTCAGAAGGCGGCTCTTCATCCTGGGGCCTCGAGGGGCGCAGTCTGCCCCGATGTCTTGAAAGGTTCTGGGCCTGGGTTGGCCTACCCGTGGCCCACTACTCCGACAACCATCACAAGTTTGTACAACTCTCAATTTTCTCTTACACTAAATGATATCACACTTTTAGAAGCAATTTTTACTGCCTTATTGCACCGATGACAACTTACTTGAAGGTTCTGACTCAATGCTTAGGTAGGTATGGTGGACACTTGAAAATAAGATTTGGGTTTAAGGGGTTTTGGATGCACAAGTAGTATCTTTACTTAGTGTGGAATTTTTGGCTAGCAAAGATAGGGGCAAGCATCACATGTTAAAGGATCCATGACAATATGACTTCTTTGTGAATATGGACAAACATAAATCATTAAGTTGTCTTCCTTATCCAACGTTAACAATTTTGGCATATAATATTTTTATGGGGGCTCACAATCACAAAAGATTTCTAGGATAGTATATTTATATGTGAATCTTCTCTTCCCTTATTAATTCTTTCATGAGTTGCATCATTGACCAATGCTATCTTTGTCAATCTCTAATAAAATTCTCTACTTATACTTTTCCTTATGTAGTGTCGTCACCTACCATAAGATTAGCATATGATCTTCTTGATTATTTCCTTTCCTTTTATTTATTTCCTTTCTTTTTATTGCTACAAGAAAGTAAAGAAAGCAAAAACTCAAACTAAACTTTATTATATATCTCACACACGATTACAAGTATAGATCACTAAGGAAACTCTCGAAAAGAAAGGATCGAACTAGACTTTTATTCATCTAAAGCAAAAGATAACTATGGATCGAACTAAAATAAGTGAAGGCAACAGATAGTGGGGATGATACGATGCCGGGGCACCTCCCCCAAGCTTGGCGGAAGCCAAGGGGAGTGCCCATACCTGATACTCAAATTTTATTTCCGTGATGAAGAAGAAGATGGTGGTGGTGTAGTATTCTCCAATATAACCATGAGTAGATCCTTCAAACCTTGAATCTCCCAAAGGCTTGATGAAGTAACTCACTGTTTTTCTCCACTTCAGCCATTATGTGTTTATTTTCCGGCCCCAGGAGTTCGTTCCTGCATTATTTTCTCTTGGGCGAGATATGTCTCAATTGGACGGTATGTGCCTACGAGGAGTATTCTCAAACCCATAATTGTGAATCAAAATGTGAAAATTGCCACGATGTAACCTGTGTAGAGGCCTTCTTGGTGGGATTTCTTCTTGCACTTCGAGGCCCTCTTGATTATTTGATGATCTCGTAGCTTGATGAGGATTCGGATGAGTAGAGATATCAGCCAATGTGTCTCTCTCGGAAGCCGGAGAGTGAAACCCAAAAGGATTTTCCTCTTCTTCCTCCATAGCAACTTCTTCAGCTTCCTCTCTCCTTAGATCTCCCTAAAACACCTCTGCGTCTTCTTCTCTGTTGTTGGAGGGTGAGGAAGACATGATGCTAGACTTACTAAATCTGTCAGGAAACAGTAGGAAAAGAAAACAGAAGATTTCTCCGTGATAAGGTGATCAATAGGTTCGGGGGGTATATAAAGATTCTTTTATCTTGGGGGACAAGAAAACTGTAGAAAAATGGAGTCCGAAAAGTACACGAGGTGGGCACAACCCACCTGGGGGCGCCTGCCAGGCGCGCCCTGGTGTCTTGTGCCCACTAGGGTACGCTTCCTGATTGTTTCTTATTTTCCTAATTTTTGTTATATTCCAAAACTGACAAAAAATATTTTTGCGGATTTTTTGGAGTCTGTTTACTTACCGTATCACGTACCTCCTTATTTTCACAATTCTGGAGTGTTCCGGAAGGACTCTTTTATGTGTTCTTCCAACGTCAAAGTTTGGATAATATTACTTTCAACATTAATGGGCGTACCTGGGATATAATGTTTTATTCGTTGCCCATTAACAACCTTCGGGTTAGTACCTTCGGCATTATTTATTTTGATAGCTCCAGACTGATAAACCTCCTCGATAACATAGGGTCCTTCCCATTTGGAAAGAAGTTTCCTTGCAAAGAATCTGAAACGAGAGTTGTACAAAAGAACATATTCTCCAACTTTAAACTCACGCTTTTGGATTCCTTTATCATGCCATCTTTAACTTTTTCTTTAAATAACTTGGCATTTCCATAATCTTGGGTTCTCCATTCATCTAATGAACTAATATCAAATAACCTCTTTTCATCGACAAGTTTGAAATCATAGTTGAGTTCTTTGATTGCCCAATATGCTTTATGTTCTAAATCAAGAGGCAAATGACAAGCTTTTCCATAAACCATTTTATAAAGAGACATACCCATGGGATTTTTATATGTTGTTCTATAAGGCCAAAGTGCATAATCTAATTTCTTAGACCAATTCTTTCAGGACCTATTGACAGTCTTTTGCAAAATTAATTTTATTTCTCTATTGCTAAGTTCAACTTGGCCACTAGACTGAGGATGATAAGGTGATGCAATTCTATGGTTGACATCATACTTGGCAAGCATTTTAGGGAAAGCACCATGAATAAAGTGTGAACCACCATCAGTCATTAAATATCTAGGGACTCCAAACCTTGGGAAAATAACTTCCTTAAGCATTTTAATAGAGATGTTGTGATCAGCACTACTAGTTGGAATAGCTTCTACCCACTTAGTAATATAATCAAAAGAAATGAGGGCTCCTTTGTAATACCAAAGGCAGGGTTTCAAATTCCAAATTATGGAATTAGGGTTTTGATGGGGGTTTGGGTGATGCAGATGGGTCTTGGCCAGCATTCAAGACAAGGGCAAGGTTTTGAAATGTTGAAAATTGCCTGGATCCACCTGATCATCCAGCAAATTTTGGAGGAAGATTTTGAAAAAGAAAGCTAGGAAGGAATAACAACACAAAAATTGATAACCCAAGTTTTGGGGTGTTATAGATAACCACTCCGCCCAAGTTCCCTTCGCTGTTAGAACAAGGGGTCGCATCCTACTTGAGTTATTCGAGCTAGTTTTCTTCGGTTTTTATTTGTTTTTTTCTTTTTTCTTCATTTCTTGTTTGGTTTCCCTTTTTCTTCATTCTTTCTTTTTTCTTATGTTTATTTTCGTTTTCACTGTATATTTTTGTATATGTCAAAAACATTTTTTTTGTAAGTGATCAACATTTTTTGTGTACACGTTCAACATTGTCAATATTTTTAAATACTTGTTTAACATTTTAATACTCATTCAAAAAATTCAAATACATGTTCTACATTTTCAAATACTCGTTCAACAATTTTTTAATACTTATTCAACATTTTTGAATACCTTTTCAACATTTTTAGTACTTATTCAACATTTTGAAAAACGTGTTCAACATTTTTTGCAAATACTCATTCACTAATTTTTAATACTTATTCAACATTTGTCAAATACTTCTTCAACATTTTTAAGACTTATTTAACATGTTCAAATACTTGTTTAATATTTTTAAAATTCTTGTTCAACATATTTTAATACTTGTTCAACATTTTTCAAATGTGTTTTTAAGCAGTGTTTTTTCTATATATCTATCTATCTGGGGCTCCTCCAGACACGAGCCACGAGAGCTATTTAACTATTTAAGCGATACAAAGGAATCTTCCTCCCATTTTCTTCTACTAGACTTAAAAACAAAAGAGAAAAACATGGAGGATCAAACACCGGTTTCCGAAATGATGCGGCTCATGCCTTCCACTAGGTTACCGTGCTAAGTTGCTGGGCGCAACCTTTGTTGAAGGTGAAGATCTGGTTTTTCTGTTTTTTCTTTTCTTTTTCTTCTCCATTTTTTCATTCTTTTTTTGCACTTTGTTTTCTTTTTTTCGTTTTATTTTGTTTGTTTGTTTTTTCTTATCATTTTTTGTTTTGTTTTCTTTTTTCTTCTCCATTTTATGTTTTTATTCCATTATTTGTTATGTTTGTTTTTGTTTTCACTCTACATTTTCATATATATATATATATATAAAAGATAAAAATTGTAACAAAGTAGACATTTCCTAACGCCACACACGGCCAACAAATGTCCCTACTCTTTTAGGCTCACATCAAGCTCACATCCAGTCGCCACCATCAAGGTGGTGTCCTTGACTTCAAAGAAATTCGTCAGTGGGCGGTTCTCAGGAACGGAGGCCGCAACAACATGAGTGGAGACCTTGCTACAGCGCGACTCAAGCGTGCAAGCACGAGTCGGGCTCCTTCCTTGGCGGCAGCTTCTTGGAGGTCGACCAGCGATCCCGGGCTCCAGCTACACGTTCGATCAACGGACCCAGGTGAACATCAACATCCTGCGAGATCCACACCGAACCTGCCGCACGGGTCAGCGCCTAGTGACAACACCAAGGCTGTCTTGATCCGGCACAACATACATTTACGGAAGAATACCTGCAACAAGTAACCACAATTAGCAAACATGGCGAGACGCCAGACAAAAAGCACGTCACAGAAGGACAAAGAAAGGGCATCCACCTTGGGCGACCTCCTGGAGCTTGGCTATTTGGCCGTATTGATCTGACAGTTCCACCGACATGCATTGACCGACCTCTCGCAGGGCGGTCCCTGAAGCTTCAATCTCATCCCGGATGGACTGGATTTGTCACCGCAGGTTGGCCTCTGCCACTCTCTCATTTTGCACCATTGCCCGGAGACCGGAGGTAATGTTTTGGTTGGAATCCCTAGCGTCTCGCATTTTCAACAATAATTCCTGGCAGGAACAGGCCTCCAAAGCATCCAACTCGGTGATGCTCTGATAATTGCTGGCCTCCTTCCAAACCAAGCTAAGACAACGACGCATCTCGCAATATTGCTCCTCGGCTGCTTCATCACAGCAATAACAAGCTATATCAGCAAAAAACAAGTCTACACCAATTAAATGCCAGTAAGCAGAAGGTAGGTACTCACAGATGCAATCGGATACTGAGGCCTCCAACGCAGCAGTTCAGACCTTCTCGCTCTCTAGCAATTGGCGCCCCCTCTCAATCTTCTTGGTCAGCAAAGCGCCGCGCTCCTGCAGGACCTACCAATGGGATCAAAAATCAGTACATTTACAGGCTGGGGTCTACAACACAAGCAATTACGAAAACAAGTGCACACATCCTGTCCACAGGCAATTACGAAATATAAGCAGCACGATGTGAAATAGAACACGACACGTCGGCCTAATCCAGAATGTAAAATCATCACTTAACTAACAAGCATCACAAGAGTATAATGAAAACAAAGCTAATGCATTAAAAGGAGGGAGCAAACAACAAAGAAAAAGCAGACTGGATAGATGGATTCCAGGCGAAACATTCAAAACTATACCCCAAATATCGTTCTTCTGTTACAGAAGATGCATAAACAATGGGGTTCCTTGCCCGAAATTCATCATAGTAAGCTTGGTGCAGATTACTGTATCATGAATAGGATATTTAAGACCAGAACACAAAAGAGTTGCTGTTACATGCATATGCAAAAAAATAAGCTCTAAAATTTGAACAGAGATGTTATTCTCTTACTAAGCTCTTAAATTTCTTCTCCCCGAACAGAGATGCTATTCTTTTGCAAAGCTTTTAAATTTATAAACAATTTTGATAGAAACATGTGAGACATCCCTTGCTTATTGCTGATACTGCAACTGTAGTTTACATGAGTCTACCTTTATGAAGCATTCATCCTGACAAAAAAAACAAAGGATGACATTGGAGAGAGAGAGAGAGAGAGAGAACTGGAACAAGGGCTCCAAGAGGAGGAAGCAAGCGAGGGGAGGAGGCGGCACGCCAGTTGCTCTGCTCGCTTCTCTGCACTTACACGGCTGCCTGGCTTCTGGTCCAAGCCAGAGAGGAGCAGCCGCCATTTGAGGAGCCCTGGCTTCCCTTCATCTTCTTCAGTGGCTCGTGCTGGACAGTGGGAGATAAAGCCCTACCATTCCCCCCTGCTGCTCCTTGCGCCCCACGCCAGCCTCTCCTCCAGGGCCGGCCCTGAAGGGGGGCAGAGGGGGCGGCCGCCCCGGGCCCCCCAAGCTGCAGGAGCCCCCACCCAAGGTACGTACGCTGCTAGCTTAGGCTAGCCCACACACACAGCTATGCATTATTTTGTTTTGGAAAAGGAGCTAAGCACTACATGGGCTGGACATGCAGATGTAAGCACGGCAAGCCCACACACGCAATCGCTAGTTCCTCGACTCATCATAACCGTACGTACTAGCCTCGAACGCGCTCCTGTTCGCTTTCCTAATTCCCCTTTCTTTCAACATCCAATCTTCCCGACCCCCCGGATCTGATTGCAAGTCGCCGTTTCGCCGGCGAGCTCCGCTCTCCTGTCTCCACTCGAGATGTCATCCACGTCGTGTCATCTCCGAGAGCACCATAATGACACGCCAGGTTGCCAATGGCAGTCCCCTTCATGTCATGGCGGAGCGCCCGATCAGGCCATTAGCGAAGCAGATCCAACCGCTCTAAGGTATACCATGTTATTCACTATTACTCCCTCCGTTCCTAATTATATTTCTTCCTAGTGATTTCAAAAAGACTGCATATGGATGTATATAGACGTATTTTAGAGTGTAAATTCACTTATTTTGCTTCGTATCTAGTTCATATTAGCATCTCTAAAAAAACTTATATTTAGGAACAGAGAAAGTAGTTTATTATAAGTAGCCCTTCTTTGCACATATTCAACTTATGTTCTATTTTATTTATTTACAATATCGTTTTTGTGTGTATAAACTATTTCATATAAATATTCATTTTGATTTGATTAAAGTATATATACACATACTAGAAAATTACTCGTGCATTGCAACAAATCTAAAATAAACTGATACATGTTGATAAGCTTGAAACAAACACCCCGCTCTCGGTATATATATCACTACAAATATGTTAGGACTCATCCATAGTATATTCCTCTTATTTGTTTGGATGATGTCCGGAAAGGTTGGGGCTGGTTCGGACACACTAACGGATTTACTACAAACATGATGCATAGTGGGGATCTCTTTTCAATACCATTACCTACATCGCATGCATTAGATGCAAACCGAATGATCAAATTTAGGGATAACACAGATGCCATCGTCGTCGGCTGATCTTTTAAAGAGCAAAGATGGTTATTAGTATTATTATTATGATTTTCATGTAAAGGGGGCCCTGAGTTTTGGTTTCGCCCGGGGCCCCCAAAATCTCAGGACCGGCCCTGCTCTCCTCCACCCCGCGATGTGTGCAACGCCTAGAGCTCAGGCCTCGCGCTTCATCCCCCCGCCACTAGCCTAATGACCACCCCTGCTCCTCCACCCCCACTGTAAAGACCCTATTGCCCTGGTCTTCCACGATGACAACCTGTGCCCGATCCGGGCAAAAGGCAAGCAATGGGGAGGCAAGGATGAGGAAAGCGGGAGGTGCAAGAGGAGGCTGGATAGCAAGTTGAGATGGGCGTCGGCAAACAAGGGATGGAGGAGGGACATATGCGTGATTGGGGCTAGGGTTCATATGGGGTTGCATGCAAAAGCGGAGACGCCAAATACGGGCAATACAACATGCGGCGTGTGAGGATAGGGTCGCTCGCACCCACGAAGGGCTCACCAGAGCCACTAGGGAGGAAGAACGAGCCCACTGGTGAGGGATATTGAAAATTAACCGCGCGGTGAAAACTAGCAGAACAAATCTCCGAGACGAACCAGTTGGCCAAAAGCAACTCAATCGAACGGCCAACAAAGCTTCAATCTGGGGGAGCGCTGGGAGGCTGAGTTGGCTAGCCTCATTATAGGTTAGAATGTTGATGACATGATCATGAATGGCGACGACCCCGAGTATATTGCCTTTGTGAAGGCACGTCTTAGTGAGCAGTTTCTTATGTCTAATCTTGGCTTCCTTCGCTACTTTCTTCAGATAAAGGTCTCTTCTACTTCTGGTGGATATATTTTTCTCATCGTGGTTGAACTCTTCTTTTCTATATGTTGATGACATGATCATCAATTGGGACGACCCTAAGTATATTGCCTTTGAGAAGGCACTTCTTAGTGAGCAGTTTCTTTTTCTTATGTCTGATCTTGGCCATCTTCCATACTTTCTTGGGATAGAGGTCTCTTCTACCACTAATGGCTTTACTCCCTCCATCCGAAAATACTTGTCGAAGAAATTTCAGGTAGTATTTCCCAAGACAAATATATCCAGAATCTTCTTGCTCGTGCTACTCTTACTAAGGAGTGCACTATTGAGACTCCCATGGAGCTCAATGTTCACCTTCGTGCTACTGATGGTGACAGTGTCTGATCTGACACGTTATCGTCATCTTGATGGGAGTCTTGTCTATCTAGATGTCACTCGTCCAGGTATCTTCGATCATGTCCATATTTTCAGTCAGTTTGTCTCTGTGCCCACATTGGTTCACTATAGTCACCTCCTTTGTGTTCTCCGATATCTTCGTGGCATTATCTCTCACTGTCTATTCTTTCCCTGCTCCAGTTCATTACAGCGTCAGGCCTACTCAAATGCTATGTGGGCTAGTGATCCCTAGGATTGTTGTTCACTTTTTGTTTACTATGTTTTTCTTGGTGGTTCTCTCATTGCCTCTAAGACAAAGAAACAGACTGCAGTTTCAGGTTCGAGTGAAGAGGCTGAGTCGCGAGCTATGGCTCTTTTGGCGGCAGAGGTGACTTGGTTACGATGCTTACTTTAGAAGTTTGGTGTTTCTGTCACTACACTCTGCTCTTGTCTGACATTACATGTGCTCCTAGTATTGTGAGCGACCCTGTGAAGAATGAGCTCACCAAGCATATTGGTGTTGATGCTTCTTTTGTGCATGCCGTTGTGCAAGATTCAGGTTATTACCCCTCAGTATGTGCCTACCGAGTTACAGTTGGCGGATTTCTTTAGATAGGCCCAGACTAGAGCACAACATGACTTCTATCTCTCCAAACTTGATGTTGATCCATCATGAGTTTGGGAGGGGGGGGGGGTTAAGAGTTATATATGTAGCCATGTACCCCTTTGTATTTTCCCCGTTCTATAATATTTTTTTTTCATATTGTAACACACTTGCATGTTTGTGTATAATGGCATATGGCCACCTTGAAATACAAGTTGCATATTTCCTAACAGGTACGATCCCTCCTGGTTAATGGCCAAGGACTTCTTAGCATTTCATTTTTTCATGTTCCTCGATTTACCATGCAGCTCATTTTTTGTGGTCAAATTGTTGACTCTGGTTGTCGGGTAATTCTCGACTTTGACTCATGCTTTGTTCCAGAACGTCACACTAGTGCTCTCCTTGGTGCTGGCCCCCGGTGGCTTGACTCAAAGGGCCTCTAGGAGCTTGATTGGCTTCACCTTCCCTCCGTTGCCACCATCACAAGTCTCTCCACCTTTGTTTCCTTGTCTACCAGCTCTTTTCAGCATTGTGAATCGCCTTGGACACTTGTGTGACTCTCGTGTCTTGTCCTTCGTTCGGTGTGGTCTTCTTGAAACGTGTGGGGCCTTAATGCACTGACGCGAACCATTGCCCT
Organism: Triticum urartu; assembly: GCF_056163025.1. Lineage (NCBI taxonomy): Eukaryota > Viridiplantae > Streptophyta > Magnoliopsida > Poales > Poaceae > Triticum > Triticum urartu. The sequence goes on from NC_141876.1 coordinate 529,414,427, forward strand.
CTGTGTTCGTCTCAAGCACCCCCTTGTGATTGTCAACCTTATATGGTCCTTTGGCTGATGTAGATCGCTTTGCTTTGCTCCAAGAGCTATGAGTTCCGCTCCTCGCACCATGGTCCTTGGGTCATTACCGCTGACTACTTTATCTAGCAGGCAAGGGATAAGAATAACACTAACCAAAAAATAGATAGATGGTCAAATTTTAGCGTTTCCTTAATGACCTTGAGCTTCGCAAGATCAACCTCGTTGGTCGGAACTACAGTTGGAGCAACAAGCTCCTTCAATCCTCATGCTCAAGGTTGACACTGCGAAGGCATTCGGTTTAGTCTCATGGCCCTTCCTCCTATGAACGCGTGGCACACTGACATTGGCGGCAGATTCACCGAGTGGGTCTGAATGATTCTACCATGGACATCCTCAAAAGACATCCTCAACAAGGTGCCCGGAAGGCATATTCTTCACCATCGTGGCATGTGGCAACATGACCACTTTTTGTCGTTGTTGTTTCTTCTTTTGTGCTGGTGGTGCTCGACGCCTTGTTGGTCCATGTGAAGAGCATTGTCATGTCGGAGCCATCGCACTGGCATCCATGAAGCACCTCATGTCACCGTACGGTGCCGACATGGGCATCCTCCTGTCTTCAACGTGCGGCTACCTGATCTTGGTGGCGTGTCAAACTTATGCACCAACTTTGGCAAGTGCTCCTTTGCGCCAAACTGCTGCAGCATCATCCAAATTTAGGTGATCAAGTTAAGCTTCGCATGTGCTTTCTCATTGCTCCCGTGCACCTACCTCAGCCTCCCCTTGTCGTGCAAGAAGATTCAAACGGTCCACCTGTGGCCTCTTACAGACAAAGTTCTCAACTTCCTCCCCACTTGGATTGAGAGTCTACTCAACATGAGACCTCCTGTCTTCGACGTGCGTCAACCTGATCTTGGTGGCGTGTCAAACTTATGCACCAACTTTGACAAGTGCTCCTTTGCGCCAAACTGCTGTAGCATCGTCCAGATTTAGGTGATCAAGTTAAGCTTCGTATGTGCTTTCTCATTGCTCCCGTGCACCTACCTCAGCCTCCCCTTGTCGTGCAAGAAGATTCAAATGGTCCACCTGTGGCCTCTTCCAGACAAAGTTCTCAACTTCCTCCCCACTTGGATTGAGAATCTACTCAACATGATAGGCTTCTCAAATTTGCTCTCCATCCCAGATTATCAAGCCATCGCCATAAAACTACCTCTATGGTTACTTGTGGAGATCGAGAAGTGCATTTGTGCTTTCCTTTAGAGCGGGGCCGAGATAGTTAACGATGGGCAATTTATGGTCACCTAGAGCAAGGTGTGCTCCGTGTGGAACTCAGCGGCTTCAGAATCCTTGAGTGTATCTCTCATTTGTTGGGCGGATTCCTTGTTGAGCAAGGTACACTTCCTTAGTTCTCTTGTCCTGGTGCTCATGCTCAGAATGATGTTGCTGAGCGTAAGCATGGTCACCTTATTGAGGTGGCTCGTGCGTTGTTGATTGTTGCCTCTCTTACACCTCACTTTTGGGTTGACGTAGTTTCTACTTCCACATATGTCATCAACATTCATCCTTCCTCTCCTCTACAAGGTGACATTCCTCTCGAGCATTTTTTTGGTCATTCTCCTAACTCAATGATTCCTTTGTTTTCTTACATTTGCTACATTTTTCTTCCCCCCCTCTCGAATGCAGCAAACTAACTGCTCAGTTTGTTGAATGTGTCTTCTTAGGTTACAGTGATGAGCAAGGGCTATCGGGTTGGGATTCTGTCAGTCGTCAGTTTCTCGGGATGTGACTTTTGATGAGTCTCATCCTTTATATGCCGGTGCTACATATCAACGCGCCATGGCTAAGATCTTTGATGAGATCATGCATAAGATTGTCGAGTGTTATGTAGATGATCTCATTGTAAAGGTGGTATCCTATGAAGAATATCTTCAACATCTCCAAATCGTACTCGACCGCCTAAGGCAACATGCACTCAAGTTAACCCTGTTGAAGTGCGCCTTCATGGTCTCGTCAGGCATTCCAACGGTTTCTCATTCGACATCAGGTAATAGAAATCAACCTGAGTAAAATCAAGGCCATACTCGAAATGCCTCATCCTCAAAACCTTAAGGAGCTGTGTTTGCTCGTCCATCCTCTCCTTTGGCCTACCCCATTGAGGATATTTGTTTCCTCACTTTTTCCAATACACCTATCACTCAAGTATTTGCTCTCGTCCACCCATCCCACCGTGTCTTCCCGTAGTACTATTGTAGACGCCACACCGTAGTCACCTGCGGCTTCCCCACCCCGTTTATTACCTGAGACTACCTCTCCTAGCTCGTCCCCTGAGGCCGCCCTATTGACTCCACCTCATCTTCGTTACTTCATTGACCATCCGCGTATTTTGGGTTCATCTGATGAGCCATCTCCCTCGACTACTATCTTCTTCTATTGGTAACGCACTGCCTCCAGCTCAACCTACTTATGGCTTCCGAGCTCGCCCACTTCCTCTTATTGACGCTTATGGTTAGTCTGGGGCCACACTTCTTGAGACGACTTCTTATCTTGACAGCGTTGTTCGTGCCAAATGGCAGCATGCGACGACAGCTGAGATTGATGCTCCTGCGTGCATCGGCACGAGGGATCTCATTTCCCTTCGTCCTCCTGCTCGTCTCATCACTTATAAGTGGGTCTACAAGGTTAGTTAAGCCTCTGACGGTTCTATTGAGCATTACAAAGCTCGTCTAGTGGTGAGAACATGATCATGACTATGATGAGATATTTGCTCCTATACAGCCTAGATGACCACTCTTCGCAAACTTTTTGATGTGGCTTCTGTTCGCCACTCGTCTCTCTCTCTCTCTCGCTCCCTCCCTCTCTCTCAGCTTGATGTCAAGAATGCCTACATGTAGCCACCACCTGGGTGTTCCCTTCCTAATGGCATGGTCTATCGTCTTTGTCACTCTATATGGTCTTAAGCAAACCCCTCGTGCCTGGTTTGAGCACTTTGTCTTAGTAGTGACTATGGCTGGTTTTTCGGCCAGTGCTCATGATCCTTCACGTTCTATCCACCATTCAACTCGTGGTCCAACACTTGTTCTATATGCCAATCATCACTGGCGACAAAGTACATTGCATTTGTGAAGGCTTGTCATAGTGAGTTTCTTATGTCCGATATTGGTCCTCTTCGCTACTTCCTTGAGACTGAGGTTTCTTCTACCTCTAATGGCTTCTTTATTTGCTATAAGAGAAGTATAGCTAGGATCTTCTTGCTCGTGTTGCTCCTACTGATGAGCACACTGTTGAGACTCCTATGATTCTCTTGGAGACATTGTTCTCTTAAAGTTTGGGGTCCATCTCCCTTTGCCTCGAAAGGAGGTCATCGCTACTATACTATCTTTATAGATGACTTCTCTCAGCACACCTACATATACTTTATTTCTTCTCGTAGTGGTGTCTTATCCATATAAGTGTTTTGATGACATGGTTCACACTAAGTTCTCTACGCCTAGTCTTGTATTCTATGATGACTCTGGTGGAGAATACATCTCCACGTTGTTGCTTTGAGTCCTTGTCGAGCAGGGTACTATTGCTCAGTTCTCTTATCCTGGTGCTCATGCTCAGAATGGCGTGGTTGAGCGCAAGCATCATCACCTTCTTGAGAAGGCTCATCCATTGATGGTCACTGTCTCTCTTCTACCACACTTTTGGGCCGAGTCTGTCTCCAGTTCCATCTATCTCATCGACCTTCGGCAATCCAATCCACTGCACTGTAGAGTGGGGGTCTCCTTTCGAGCGTCTATTTGATCGTTTCCTGATTGTTCGGCGCTTCAATTGTTTGGTTGTGTTTGTTGTGTCCTTCTTGCCCCTTGTGAACGCACCAAACTTACAACAATGAGCATAAAGGATATCATTGTTAGGATCATGTTGGTCGTCAGATGACTATTTCTTGGGATATGACTTTTGATGAGTCTCGTCCCTTCTACCCGCGTCCATCTTCCCCGACCTTTTCCATGGAGGATATTCGTTTCCTCACTTTTCCCGACACTCCTATCACCCTTGTTGAGCCCTAATCCATTCCTCGTACTACTCCTGCTTCTCTGATTATTCCAGATTCAGCACCATCATCACCTATGATTTCCTCACCTCGCCTGTCACAGGATTCTACACCTTCATCACCGGTGTCTTCCTTAAATTCTAAAACTTTGGTATTTCTTTTTCTTTCGGACAAAATAATTCCCGTAGAGAGAATGGCATTTCCACAATGATCGCAAACCCTTCAGATAGAATCTGAGAATAAAACTCAGAATAAAAATAATTTTTGTTTCTAGAATTACCCTTGCTACGTAGAATGGGATAGTGTCGACGTCCTTCATTATAGTTACGAAGATGCTCGTAGGCTGGTCGATGGAAAGGATGGCTTTTATTCAAAGAGATGGAGATCCTGGTTTAGACGAATAAAGAGCACTTGCTGCTCCACCCGCAGCGCTTCCTGCCTCTCCTCCAAACCCTCTATGCGTTCTCTGGTAGCGCGAATGCACGCTCTTCATCACTTGAGTTTATCTCGTTGAATCTTCCTCGTATTCTTCCATATTTGCCTCACTTTTATACACGTCATTCACGTGTTGTGGATGTGTCTACTGATGTGCCATCTTCCCCGTCTCATCCTACTTATGGCATGCGTCCACGTCCGCTTTTGCCTGTTGCCCGCCTTAGTCTTTCAGTCTCTCAGCTTGATGTCAAGAATGGCTACATGTAGCCACCACCTGGGTCTCTTCCTAAGGGGCAAACCCCTCGTGCCTGATTTGAGCGCTTCAGTGGTGCCTGTGGCTAGTTTTTTGACGAGTGCTCATGATCCTGAACATTCTGTCCACCATTCAACTCATGGCCAAACACTTACCCTATATGTCAATCATCATTGGTGACGACTAAGTACATTGCCTATGTGAAGGCTCGTCATAGTGAGTTTCTTATGTACGATTTTAGTCCTCTTCACTACTTAAGATTGAGATTTCTTCTACGTCTAATGGCTTCTTTATTTCCTATAACAGAAGTATATCCAGGATCTTGCTCGTGCTGCTCTTACTAATGGCGCACTGTTGAGACTCGAATGGAGTCAACGTCCACCATTGTGTCCACCTCCACTCCCTGTCAGTCTGGATGGGCATCCTTTGCTTTGCTGTGGAGCAGCACCAATGGCAAGCAGGAGCTCGCACAGTCGAAGCAGAGGACACAACGCAACCTAAAGTCGGGGCCAAGGGCGCACAGTAGATGTGGGGTGCTTAATTAAGTGTGTGGCACAAAACTCACAAACAGGAGAAGAACACCAAGCCAAATCATCGGTGAACAGAGAATGCACAGGCACATGGGATGCTGGATCAAGTTCCTCTGCTGCCACCGCCACCAGTCTCTCTGCCTTTGTTGCATTGTCTACGAGTTATTTTCAATAGTGATATCATCACCTTCGGTCACTTGTGTGGCTCTCATCTCTCATCATTGGTTCAACGTGGTCTTCTTGCATACATCTCGAACGGCGTATTTAAACCATCGATTTGTCACCTTGGTAAACAGGTCTAGTTTCCTTATACTCATATTGAGACAGTGTCTCAGCGTCCTTTTGACCTTGTTCACTCTGATGTGTGGGGCCCATATCCCTTTGCCTTGAAAGGAGGTCATTGCCAGTATATTATCTTTATAGATGACTTCTCTCGACACACCTGGATATACTTTATTTCTTCTCGTAGTGAGGTCTTATCTACGCCTATTCGTGTGTTCTGTGACGACTCTAGTGGGGAGTATATCTCCAAGTTGTTGCATGTAGTCCTTGTTGAGCGGGGTACACTTTCTCAGTTATCTTGTCCTGGTGCTCATGCTCAGATGGTGTGGCTAAGCGCAGGCATCATAAGCTTCTTGCGACGGCTCGTGCGTTGATGGTCACTGCCTCTCATCCACCGCACTTTTGGGTCGATTCTGTCTCCACTTCCATCTATCTCATCAACCTCCATCCACTACTTTGTCGGGTGGCGCTGCTTTCGAGCGTCTCTTTGATCATTTCCTGATTATTCGGCGCTTCAATTGTTTGGTTGTGTTAATATGTCCTTCTTGCCCCTCGTGAACACACCAAACTGACTGCTAAGTCCGTTGAGTGTGTCTTCTCATGATACAACGATAAGCATAAGGGATATCGTTGTTGGGATCATGTTGGTCGTCAGATGCCTATTTCTCAGGATATGGCTTTTGATGAACCATGTCCCTTCTAGCCGCGTCCACTTCGACCTTTTCAGTGGAGGATATCTATTTCCACAATTTTCCCAACACTCCTATCACTCCGGTTGAGCCCTTATCCACTCGCCGTACTGCTCCTGCTTCTCCGATTATTGCAGATCCAATGCCATCATCCCTGATGATTTCCTCACCTCACTTATCATAGGATTCTACACATTCATCGCCGGTGGCTTCCTCGTTCCATCACCTGAGTTTATTCTAATGATTCCTACTCGTATTCTTCCATCTTTTCCTCACTTTGTTACACGCTATGTATGAGTTGTGTCGTCTTCCCCATCTCAGCCTACTTATGGCTTGCATCCTCGTTCTATTCCACGTGTTGACTGCCTTGGTCGTTGGGACTGCTTTTCTTAAGCCGGCTTCTCATTGTGATGTTGCTCATACCAAATGGAACCTTGCGATGGTAGAGGAGAATGCTTGAGCGCATCGGCACATGGGATATTATTTTTGTTCCTCCTCGTGTTTGTCCCATCACCTGGTGGGTCTACAAGATTAAGACTCGATTTGATGCTTCTGTTGAGGGTTACAAAGCTCGTACTATGACTCGTGGCTTTCAGGATAAGCATGGTGTTGATTACGATGAGACTTTTTGCTCCTACAAACCATATGATCTCTGTTCGCCACTAGTTTGTGTCCCGGCTTGATGTTATGAATGCCTTTCTTAATGGTGAGCTGCGTGAGGAGGTTTACATGCACCCATGACCTGGTTATTCTGCTCCTGATGACATGCTTTGTCGTCTTTATCGCTCTCTCTATGGCTTTAAGCAAGCCCCTCGTGCCTGATTTGAGTATTCTGCCTTTGTGGTGGCTGCCGCTGAGCGAGTGCTCATGATCCTACACTATTTGTCCACCTTTTTGCTCTTGGTAGGACTCTTTTGCCATATGTTGATGACATGACATTCACTGGCAAAGACCCCGAGTATATTGCCTTTGTGAAGGCACGTCTTAGTAAGCAGTTTCTTATGTCTGATCTTGGCCCTCTTTCAAGAAAAATAATCCATGATCTTCTTGCTCGTGCCGCTCTTACTGATGAGTACTGAGTACACTGTTGAGACTCCCATGGAGCTCAATGTTCGCCTCTGCTACTGAAGATGACTCTTTGTCGGATCTAACACCTTATTGTCATCTTGTTGGAGTCTTGTCAATCTGGCTGCCACTCGCCTGAAAGAAGAAATAGACTGCAGTGCCCCTTGTTCGAGTGCAACTCCTCCCGAAGCGTCGTTGCTCCACCGTCCTACACCCTCTACCATATGCTCTGCAACATTGCCGTCGTGGTCAGGATGGTGGCAACCTTTCTAGTGGCGATGCCTCTCGCACGATGTCGCAAGAGCCTTCATCCTCTCAAGTGGCATGAAAGGAGGGGATAATGCTGCCATGGCCGCTGGCGTTCCCTCTCTACGATCGTGAAGTTTTTTTTTGAATTGCTTACCACATGTGACACGTGCTGATCGTGAAGTGTTTGGGAATGAGACTAAGAAATATGGGAAATGAGATAATGGCTGGCGCATTAGGGGAATGAGGCCTAAACATAATTGTTGAGATGAGTTATAGCTACCAAAATGATTGGTGCATTCTTCTCCAAAGTAGGCTAGCTTTTGATGCAAACAGGATCGAGTGGGATTTACTTATACTCTATCCAGTCCGAATGATAATCTTCTTTTATTTGGCAAACTTTAACCCTTGCTTTCAAAAAATAATTTGACCCAAACAGTAAATATATCATTGACCATAATTCTTTATACATCACACCATATCCTTAGTGTTAAGCTTCATGAACTAGCCAATGCAAACCAAATGTCCAAAATAATGGAAAGGGCTAGACAATTCACGCAACCTAAAGTCTGAACTCATGAAAAGGGCTAGGCAATCCACATACACACTTCAACACTTACAATCTAATAACATATAAGGCGAATTTGACAAAATAGTTAGAAATTCAATAAATGTTCACAAATTCAAAATATATGTTTGTGAATACGAAAAATGTTCACCAATTCCAAAAAAGATTGTGGATGCAAAAAATGTTCACTAATTCCAGAATATTCACGGATTCCAAAAAACTTGTGAATTCCAAAATTGTTCGTGTATTCAAAAGATGATCACATATTCGAAAATTTCAAGCATTCAAAACAAGTTCATGAATTCAAAAATGCACATGAATACAAAAAACTATTCACATATACAAGAATACGTGAATTCATAAAATGTTCGCGTCGAATTCAAAATATGTTCGCGGATCACCCTTAACTACTATGTCTTCTTCTGTTGGCAACGCACCACCTCCAACTCAGCCTACTTGTGGCTTCCGAGCTCGCTCACTTCTACATATTGACCGCTATGGTTATTGCACCGCTCTTTCCGAGGCGACTTCTTATCCCGTATGGCAACATGTGATGGCATCGAGGAATGATGTTCTTGCCCACATCAGTGCGTGGAATCTCATTTGCCTTCCTCATCGTGCTCGTCTCATCACTTGTAAGTGGGTCTACAAGCGTAAGACTAATGGTTCTCTTGAGCATTACAAAGCTTGTCTATTGGTGAGAACATGGTCATGACTACGATGAGACATTTGCTCCTATACGGTCCAGATTACAAAGCTTGTCTATTGGTGAGAACATGGTCATGACTACGATGAGACATTTGCTCCTATACGGTCCAGATGACCACTCTTCACACACTTTTCGATGTGGCTTATGTTCGCCACTAGTCTCTCTCTCTCAGCTTGATGTCAAGAATGCCTACATGTAGCCACCGCCTGGGTATTATCTTTTTGATGGAATGGTCTGTCGTCTTCGTTGCTCTCTATATGGTATCCTCGTGTCTGGTTTGAGCGCTTCGTCTCAATGGTTACTGTGGCTGGTTTTTTGGATGCTCATGATCCTTCACATCTTGTCCACCATTCAACTCATGGTTGAACATTTGTTCTATATGTCAATCATCACTGGCGACAAAGTATATCATTTGTAAAGGCTCGTCATAGTGAGTTTCTTATGTCTGATCTTGGTCCTTGTCACTACTTCCCTGAGACTGAGGTTTCGTCTACCTCTAATGGCTTCTTTATTTCCTAAGAGAAGTATATCCAGGATCATCTTGTGTGTGCTGCTCTTACTAATGAGCGCACTGTTGAGACTCCTATGGTGTCAACATCCACCTTTGTGTCCACCTTCGCTCCCTACCAGTCTACATGGGCATCCTTCGCCTTGCTGCTAGTTGCTATGGGAACTGTCTCAATCCCACATACCTTGTTCCCTCGTTGGGCGACACCAAAGACCGGACACTCAAGCAACACCAATGGTGAGCACGAGCATGGACAGCCGGCGCATACCTAAAGCCGAGGCCAAGGGCGCACAGTAGAAGAACGTGCGGTGCTTAATCAAGTGTGTGCCACACAATCTGCAAACAGGAGAAGCACACCAAGCGAGATCGGCGGGAACAGAGAGTGCACAGGTAGATGGGATGCAATCAAGTCCCTATGTTGCCACCGCCGCCAGTCTCTCTGCCTCTGTTGCCTTGTCTAACAGTTATTTTCAGCAGTGGCATCACTGCCTTGGACACTTGTGTGGGTCTCATCTCTCATCATTAGTTCAACATGGTCTTCTTGGATCCATCTCCAACGATGTCTCTAAACCACCAGGGTTGTCGGCTTGGTAAACAGGTACCGTTACCTCATACTCGTAGCGAGACAGTGCCTCGGCGTACTTTCGACCATGTTCTTTGATGTATGGGGTCCATCTGCCTTTGCCTCAAAAGGAGGTCATTGCTAGTATACTATCTTTATAAATGACTTCTCTGAACAGCTGGATATCTTTTATTTCTTCTAGTAGTAAGGTCTTATCTATATAAGTGTTTTGCCGCCTTGGTTCCACTCAATTCATTACGCCTATTCATGTGTTCTATGATGACTCCGATGGAGTGTATATCTCCAGTCTATTGCGTGGAGTCCTTGCTGAGCAGGGTGCTCTTACTCAGTTCTCTTATCCTGGTGCTCATGCTCAGAATTGCATGGCTGAGCGCAAGCATCATCACTTTCTTAAGGCTCATCTATTGATGGACATTACCTCTCTTCCGCCACACTTTTCGGCCGAGTCTATATCCACTTCCATCTAGCTCATCAACCTTCGGCAATCCAATCCACTGCTATGTAGGGTGCTCTCCTTTCGAGTGTCTATTTGATCGTTTCCTGATTGTTCGACGCTTCAATTGTTTGGTTGTGTTTGTTGTTTCCTTGACCCTTGTGAACGCACCAAACTTATTGCTCGGTCCGTTGAGTGTGGCTTATTAGGATACAACAATGAGCATAAGGGATATCGTTGCTCAGATCGTGTTGGTCGTCGGATGACTATTTCTCAGGATATGACTTTCGATGAGTCTCGTCCCTTTTACCCGCGTCCATCTCCCCGACCTTTTCAGTGGAGGGCATCTGTTTCCACACTTTTCCCGACACTCCTATCACTCTTGTTGAGCCCTAATCCATTCCTCGTACTGCTCTTGCTTCTCCGATTATTCAAGATTCAACACCGTCATATCCTACGATTTTCTCACCTGCTTATCACAAGATTTGACACATTTATCACGGGTGGTTTCCTTGTCTTCATCACCTGAGTTTATCTCGATGATTCTTGCTCGTATTCTTTCATATTTGCCTCACTTTTATACACGTCGTTCATGTGTTGTGGATGCGTCTACTCATGTGCCATCTTCCCCGTCTCAGCCTACTTGTGGCCTGCGTCCTCGTCCTCTTTCGCCTACTTACCGCCTTAGTCTTTCAAACATTGGCGCTATTGTTCTTCAGCAGAATTCTTATCTTGATGTTGTTCATACGAAATGGCACCTTGCCATGATAGAGGATATTGCTACTGTTGAGCGCATCGGCACGTGGGATATTGTTTCTCTTCCTCGTGTTCTTCCCATTATTTGGTGGGTCTACAAGGTTAAGACTCGCTCTACTGGTTTTCTTAAGCATTACAAAGCTCGTCTTGTGGCTTGTGGCTTTCAGCGGTAGCATGGCCCTGATTATGATGAGACTTTTAGCTCTCGCGGGCCATATTCATCATGTGTTTGCGTCTTGTCTTGATGTTAAGAATGTCTTTCTTAATGGTGAGCTGTGTGAGGACTGAGGAGGCATGGTTTCTCGTCTTCGTCGCTCCCTATATGGTCTTAAGCAAAGACCTCGCGTGCCCGGTTTGAGGGCTTCATCTCAGCAGTGAATGCGGCTGGTTTTTAGTGAGTGCTCATGATCCTGCATATTCTGTCCACCAACCAACTTGTGGTCTGACATTTGTTCCATATGTCGATCATCACTAGGGACAACTCTTACATTGCCTTTGTGAAGGCTTGTCATAGTGAATTTCTTATGTATGATCTTGCTCCTCTTCGCTACTTCCTTGAGAATGAGGTTTCTTCTACCTCTGATGGCTTCTTTATTTTCTAAGAGAAGTATATCCAGGATCTTCTTTGCTCGTGCTGCTCTTACTACGAGCGCACTGTTGAGACTCAACGTCCACCTTTGTGTCCACCTCCGCTCCCTGCCAGTCTGGATGGGCATCCTTTGCCTTGGTGCGGGTTGCTATGTGAACTGTCTCAATCCCACATCCCGTGCTCCCTTGCTGAGCGACACCATAACCCTCGAGCAACACCAATGGTGAGCAGGAGCTTGGACAGTCGGCGCGTATCTGGATTATGCACGACAAGCCGAGGACAGGCGCTACCTAAAGCCAGGGCCAAGGGCGCACAATAGGAGAAAGTGGGGTGCTTAATCAAGTGCGTGCCACACAACCTGCAGACAGGAGAAGCACACCAAGCCGGATCGGCGGGTAACGGAGAGTGCATAGGCACGTGGGATGCTAGACCAAGTAACTCTGCTGCTATCGCCGCCAGTCTCTCCACCTCTGTTGCCTTGTCTACCAATTATTTTTAGAAGTGGCATCATCGCTAGGAGTCACTTGTGTGGCTCTCATCTCTCATCCTTAGTTTGGCGTGGTCTTCTTGGATCTGTCTCCAACGATGTCTCTAAACCGCTAGGGTTGTCAGCTTGGTAAAGAGGTACAGTTACCTTATGCTCACAGCGAGACAGTGTCTCAGCATCCTTTCGACATTGTTCTCTTTTATGTCGGGGGTCCATCTCCCTTTGCCTCGAAAGGAGGTCATCGCTAGTATCCAATCTTTATAGATGACTTCTCTCAACACAACTGCCTATACTTTATTTCTTCTCGTAGTGATATCTTATCTATAAGTGTTTTGATGCCATTGTTCAAACTAAGTTCTCTATGCCTAGTCTTGTATTCTGTGATGACTCTGGTGGAGAATACATCTCCAAGTTGTTGCTTTGAGTCCTTGTTGATCAAGGTACTATTGCTCAGTTCGCTTATCCTGGTGCTCATGCTCAGAATGGCATGGCTGAGCGCAAGCAACGTTGCGTTCTTGAGATGGCTCGTTAGTTCATGGTCACTGCTCTATCTTCCGTCGCACTTTTCTGTCAAGTCTGCCTCCACTTCCATCTATCTCATCAACCTTCAGCAATTCATTTCCCTACAGGGTGGCGCTCCTTTGGAGCGTCACTTTGATTGTTTTCTGATTATTTAGCGCTTCAATTGTTTGGTTGTGTTTGCTATGTTCTTCTTTCCCTTCATAAACGCACCAAACTAACTGCTTGGTATGTTAAGTGTCTTCTTAGGATATGGCAATGAGCGTAAGGGATATCGTTGCTGAGATCATGTCGATCAACGGATGCCTATTTCTCGGTATATGACTTTCCATTAGTCTCGTACATTCTACACACATTCATCTTCCTCGACCTTTTTAGTGAAGGATATCTCTTACTACAATTTTCTCGACCCTCCTATCATTCCTGTTGATCCCTTATCCATTCGCTTCTCCGATTGTAACAGATCCAACGTCACCATGTCCTATGATTTCCTGACCTCGCTTATCACAGGATTCTACACCATCACCGGTGGCTTCCTCGCCTTCATCACCTGAGTTTACCCTGATGATTCCTCCTCATGGTCTTCCATCTTTTCCTACTCATTGGCCACGTGTTGTGCATGCGTCTACTGATGTGCCATCTTCCCCGTCTCAGCCTACTTACGGCTTGCCTTCTCATATGTTTCTGCCAATTGACCGCCCTAATTTTTCAAGCGCTCGTGTTGCTGCTCTTAATCTGATTTCTTATCGTGAGGTTGTTGCTTATCCGAAATGGCAGTTTGCGATGTTAGAGGAGATTGTTGCTCTTGAGCACACCGGCACATGGGATCTTGTTTCCCTTCCTCTTTGTGTTTGTCCCGTTACTTGTAAGGGGTCTACAAGGTTAAGACTCGCTCTGATGGTTCCATTGAGCGTTACAAAACTCGTTTTTGTGGCTCATGGCTTTCAGGAGGAATGTGGTATTGATTACAATAAGACTATTTTCTCATGTGAACCATATGACCACTGATTGCACATTCGCCACTTATCTGTATCTCAACTTGATGTTAAGAATGTCTTACTTAATGGTGAGCTACGCGAGGAGGTTTACATGCAGCCACCACCTAGCTATTTTGTTACTTATGACATGCTTTGTCATCTTCATCGCTCTCCATGGCCTGAAGCAAGCCCTCGAGACTGGTTTGAGCATTTTGCCTCTACGGCGGCTGCCGCTGGTTTCAACGAGTGCTCATGATCCTGTGTTGTTTGTCCACCTTTTTGCTGTTTGGTCGAACTCTTCTTCTAAGTTGATGACATGTTCACCACTGGCAAAGACACAAGAGTTGATTGCCTTTGTGAAGGCACATCTTAGTGAGCACTTTCTTATGTCTGATCTTGGCCCACTTTGCTACTTTCTTAGGATTAAGGTCTCTTCTTGGTCAAGAAAAGTAATCCAGGATCTTGCTCGTGTTGCTCTTATGAATGAGCGCACCGTTGACTCTCATGCAGCTCAATGTTCACCTCCGTGCTACTGATGGTGACCCTTTGTCAACTCCGACACGTTATCATCATCTTGTTGGGAGTCTGCTAGCTATCACTCGCCTGGATATCTCCTATCATGTCCATATTTTGAGTTAGTTCATCTCTTCCCCCACCTTGGTTCACTATAGTTATCTTCTTCGTTTTTTTATATCTTTGTGGCACGATTCCTCATTGTATATTCTTTCCCCATTCCTGTTCATTACAGCTCCCAAGCATATTGAGATGCTATGTGGGCTAGTGATCCCTTGGATTGTCGTTCACTTCTGCTTACTATGCATTTCTAGTGGTTCTTTGATTGCTTGAAAGAACCAGACTGCAGTTCCCTTGTTGGGCGACACCAAGACCAGACACTCGGGCAACACCAATGGCGAGCACGAGCACGGACAGTCGACGCATACCTGGATTATGCACAACAAGCCGAGGACACGGCGCTACCTAAAGCCGGGGCCAAGGGCGCACGGTAGGAGAAAATGCGGCGCTTAATCAAGTGTGTGCCACACAACTGGCAAACAGGAGAAGCACACCAAGCTAGATCGGCGGGAACGGAGAGTGCACAAGCAGATGGGATGCAATCAAGTTCCTCTGCTGCCACCGCCGCAGTCTCTCCGCCTCTGTTACCTTGTCTACTAGTTATTTTCAGCAATGGCATCATTGCGTTGGGACACTTGCATGAGTCTCATCTCTCATCATTAGTTCAACGTGGTCTTCTTGAATCCATCTCCGACGATGTCTCCAAACCACCAGGGTTGTCGGCTTGGTAAACAATTACCTCATACTCATAGCGAGATAGTGTCTCAGCGTCCTTTCGACCTTGTTCTCTTTGATGTTTAGGGTCCATCTGCCTTTGCCTCAAAAGGAGGTCATTGCTAGTATACTATCTTTATAGATGACTTCTCTAAACAACTGGATATCTTTTATTTCTTCTAATAATGAGGTCTTATGTCTATATAAGTGTTTTGCCGCCTTGGTTCCACTCAGTTCTCTACGCCTATTCATGTGTTCTGTGATGACCCTGATGGAGCGTATATCTCCAAGCTGTTGCGTGGAGGTCCTTGCTGAGCAGGGTGCTCTTACTCAGTTCTCTTATCCTGGTGCTCATGCTCAGAATGGCGTGGCTGAGCGCAAGCATCATCATTTTCTTAAGGCTCATCTATTGATGGACACTACCTCTCTTTTGCCACACTTTTGGGCTGAGTCTATCTCCACTTCCATTTAACTCATCAACCTTCGGCAATCCAATCCACTACTATGTAGGGTGGTCTCCTTTCGAGCGTCTATTTGATCGTTTCCTGATTGTTCGGCGCTTCAATTGTTTGGTTGTGTTTGTTGTGTCCTTCTTGCCCCTCGGGAACGCATCAAACTTATTGCTCGATCCGTTGAGTGTGGATTATTAGGATACACCAATGAGCATAAGGTATATCATTGCTCGGATCATGTTAGTCGTTGGATGACTATTTCTCGGGATATGACTTTCGATGAGTCTCGTCCCTTCTACCCGCATCCATCTTCCCCAAGCTCTTCAGTGGAGGACATCTGTTTCCACACTTTTCCCAACACTCCTATCACTCTTGTTGAGCCTTAATTCATCGACAATCCTATCACTCTTGTTGAGCCCTAATTCATTCCTTGTACCGCTCTTGCTTCTCCGATTATTCAATATTCAACACCATCATTTCCTCACCTGCTTATCACAGGATTCGACACATTTATCACCGGTGGCTTCCTTGTCTTCATCACCTGAGTTTATCTCGATAATTCTTGCTCGTATTCTTTCATATTTGCCTCACTTTTATACACGTCGTTCGTGTGTTGTGGATGCGTCTACTAATGTGCAATCTTCCCCGTCTCAGCTTACTTGTGGCCTGCGTCCTCATCCTCTTTCGCTTACTTACCGCCTTAGTCTTTCAAACATTGGCGTTGTTGTTCTTGAGCAGACTTCTTATCTTAATGTTGTTCATACCAAATGCCACCTTGCCATGATAGAGGATATTGCTACTGTTGAGCGCATCGGCACGTGGGATATTGTTTCTCTTCCTCCTCGTGTTCTTCCTATTACTTGGTGGGTCTACAAGGTTAAGACTCGCTCTAATGGTTCTCTTGAACATTTCAAAGCTCGTCTTGTGGCTCGTAGCTTTCAGCGGTAGCATGGCCCTGATTACGATGAGACTTTTTGCTCCCACGGGCCATATGACATTGTTTGCACACTTCTTGTCGTGGCTTCTATTCGTCATGTGTGTACGCCTCGGCTCGATGTTAAAAATGTATTTCTTAATGGTGAGTTGTGTGAGGAGGTTTACGTGTAGCCGCCACTTGGGTATTCCACATCTAGATTCTCTATTCATGTTTTTACTGTCAAATGGAACTTCCCTACCAGTTGATAGTCGAGTCACTCTTGCACTTAGTCTTTTCATCTTCCCTCTTTTGCTCATCTTCCTTGACTTTACTACAATAATTGTCCTCGTGTTGTGGATTCTTCTAATGAGTCATCTTCCTTGACTACTATGTCTTCTTCTGTTGGCAACACATGGCCTCCAGATCAGCCTACAGCCTACTAACGGCTTCTGAGCTCACCGGCTTCTGCCTATTAACTACTATGGTTATTGTGCTGCTCCCCAAGAAGACTTCTTACCATGACATTTTTGTTCATGTAGAATAGCAGCATGTAGTGGCATTGAATGCTCTTCCCGCGTCGGCCAATGAAATCTCATTTCCCTTCCTCTTGCTCGTCACATCACTTGTAAGTGGGCCTACAAGGGTAAGACTGATGTTTCTCTTGAGCTTTACAAAGCTCTTCTAGTGGTGAGAACATAGTTAAGACTACGATTAGACACTTGCTCCTGTATGGCCCAGATGACCACTCTTCGCACATTTTCCGTTGTGGCTTCCGTTCTCCACTAGTCTCTCTCTCAGCTTGATGTCAAGAATGCCTACATGTAGCCACCACCTGGGTATTCTCTTCCAGATGTCATGGTTTCTCGTCTTCGTCGCTCCCTATATGGTCTTAAGCAAACCCCTCGCGTGCCTGATTTGATCGCTTCATCTCAGCAGTGAATGCGGCTGGTTTTTAGTGAGTGCTCATGATCCTGCACATTCTGTCCACCAACCAACTCGTGGTCTGACATTTGTTACATATGCCGACCATCACTAGGGACAACTCTTACATTGCCTTCGTGAAGGCTCGTCATAGTGAATTTCTTATGTATGATCTTGGTCCTTTTCGCTACTTCCTTGAGAATGAGGTTTCTTCTACCTTTGATGGCTTCTTTATTTTCTAAGAGAAGTATATCTAGGATCTTCTTGCTCGTGCTGCTCTTACTACGAGCGCACTGTTGAGACTCAACGTCCACCTTTGTGTCCACCTCCGCTCCCTGCCAGTCTGGATGGGCATCCTTTGCCTTGCTGCGGGCTGCTATGTGTACTGTCTCAATCCCACATCCCGTGCTCCCTTGCTGAGCGACACCATAATCCTCGAGCAACACCAATGGTGAGCAGGAGCTTGGACAGTCGGCGCGTACCTGGATTATGCACGACAAGCCGAGGACAGGCGCTACCTAAAGCCAAGGTCAAGGGCGCACAGTAGGAGAACGTGGGGTGCTTAATCAAGTGTGTGCCACACAACCTGCAGACAGGAGAAGCACACCAAGCCGGATCGGCGAGTAACGGAGAGTGCACAGGCACGTGGGATGCTAGACCAAGTAACTCTGTTGCTATTGCCGCCAGTCTCTCCACCTCTGTTGCCTTGTCTACCAATTGTTTTTAGAAGTGGTATCATCGCTAGGAGTCACTTGTGTGGCTCTCATCTCTCATCCTTAGTTTGACGTGGTCTTCTTGGATCCGTCTCCAACGATGTCCCTAAACCGCCGGGGTTGTCAGCTTGGTAAAGACAGTGTCTCAGCATCCTTTCGACATTGTTCTCTTTTATGTCGGGGGTCCATCTCCCTTTGCCTCGAAAGGAGGTCATCGCTAGTATCCAATCTTTATAGATGACTTCTCTCAACACAACTGCCTATACTTTATTTCTTCTCGTAGTGATATCTTATCTATAAGTGTTTTGATGCCATTGTTCAAACTAAGTTCTCTATGCCTAGTCTTGTATTCTGTGATGACTCTGGTGGAGAATACATCTCCAAGTTGTTGCTTTGAGTCCTTGTTGATCAAGGTACTATTGCTCAGTTTGCTTATCCTGGTGCTCATGCTCAGAATGGCATGGCTGAGCGCAAGCAACGTTGCGTTCTTGAGACGGCTCGTTAGTTCATGGTCACTGCTCTATCTTCCGTCGCACTTTTCTGTCAAGTCTGCCTCCACTTCCATCTATCTCATCAACCTTCAGCAATTCATTTCCCTACAGGGTGGCGCTCCTTTGGAGCGTCACTTTGATTGTTTTCTGATTATTTAGCGCTTCAATTGTTTGGTTGTGTTTGCTATGTTCTTCTTTTCCCTCATGAGCGCACCAAACTAATTGCTCGGTCTGTTAAGTGTCTTCTTAGGATATGGCGATGAGCGCAAGGGATATCGTTGTTTCGCGCCGATCGACGGATGCCTATTTCTCAGCATATGACTTTCGATTAGTCTCGTCCCTTCTACATGCATTCATCTTCCTCGACCTTTTCAGTGAAGGGTATCTCTTTCTACAATTTTCCCGACACTTCTATCATTCCTATTGAGCCTTTATCCATTCACTTCTCCGATTGTAACAGATCCAACGCCATCATCTCCTATGATGTCCTGACCTTGCTTATCACGGGATTCTACACCATCACCGGTGGCTTCCTCGTCTCCATCACCTGAGTTTACCCCGATGATTCCTCATGGTCTTCCATCTTTTACTCACTTTCACACTCATTGACTGCATGTTGTGTATGCGTCTATTGATGTGCCATCTTCCCCGTCTCAGCCTACTTACGGCTTGCCTTCTCATATGTTTCCGCCAATTGACCACCGTGATTTTTCAAGCGCTCGCGCTGCTTTTCTTGAGCTGATTTCTTATCGTGACGTTGTTGCTTATCTGAAATGGCAGTTTATGATGGTAGAGGAGATTGCTGCTCTTGAACATATTGGCACGTGGGATCTTGTTTCTCTTCCTCTTTGTGTTCATCCCGTCACTTGTAAGGGGTCTACAAGGTTAAGACTCGCTCTGATGGTTCCATTGTGCATTACAAAACTCGTCTTGTGGCTCGTGGCTTTCAGGAGAAGCATGGTCTTGATTACAATAAGACTTTTTGCTCATGCGAGCCATATGACCCCTGTTCGCACATTCGCCACTTATCTATACCTCAACTTGATGTTAAGAACGTCTTTCTTAATGATGAGTTACGTGAGGAGGTTTACATGCAGCCACCACCTAGGTATTTTGTTCCTTACGACATGCTTTATCGTCTGTCGCTCTCCATGGCCTGAAGCAAGCCCTCAAGACTAGTGTGAGTGTTTTCCTCTACGGTGGCTGCCGTTGGTTTCAGCGAGTGCTCATGATCCTGCGTTGTTTGGCCAACTTTATGCTCTTGGTTGGACTCTTCTATAAGTTGATGACATGTTCACCACTGGCAAAGACACCGAGTATATTACCTTTGTGAAGGCATGTCTTAGTGAGCACTTTCTTATATCTGATCTTGGCCCACTTTGCTACTTTCTTAGGATTAATTAAGGTCTCTTGGTCAAGAAAAATAATCCAGGATCTTCTTGCTCATGTTGCTCTTACTGATGAGTGCACCGTTGACTCCCATGTAGCTCAATGTTCATCTTCGTGCTACTGATGGTGAACTTTGTCAGCTCCGACACGTTATCGTCATCTTGTTGGAAGTCTTCTGGCTATCGCTCGCCAGGATATCTCCTATCATGTCCATATTTTGAGTTAGTTCATCTCTGCCCCCACCTTGGTTCACTATAGTCATCTTTGTGTTTTTTTTATATCTTCGTGGTTTTTGATATCTTTGTGACATGATCCCTCGCTATAAATTCTTTCCCCTTTCACGTTCATTACAACTCCCAGGCATATTGAGATGCTATGTGGGCTACTGATCCCTTGGATTGTCGTTCACATTTTGCTTACCG